>NW_028082759.1:1051825-1634504 GCF_014824575.4 Sturnira hondurensis
ATTCTCACCGGTGTAAAGTGGTATCTCATTGTAGTTTTAATTTGCATCTCTCTGATAGCTAGTGATATTGAGCATCTTTTCATGTGTCTCTGGATCCTCTGTATGTCCTCCTTGCAGAAGTGTCTGTTCAAGTCCTTTCCCCATTTTTTAATTGGGTTAGTTGTCTTCTTAGAGTGAAGCAGCAGAAACAGAAATCAAGAAAAAAATCCCATTCGATATAGCAAAAAGAAAAATAAAATATCTGGGAATAAATCTAACCAAGGAGGTTAAAGACCTGTATGCAGAAAATTACACAACACTGAAGAAAGAAATCAAGGAAGACACAAACAAATGGAGACGTATACCATGTTCATGGATTGGAAGAATTAACATTGTCAAAATGTCCATACTACCCAAAGCAATTTACAGATTCAATGCAATACCTATTAAAGTACCAATGGCATTTTTCACAGACATAGAACAAACACTTCAAAAATTTATATGCAACCATAAAAGACCCCAAATAGCAGCTGCAATGTTAAGAAAGAAGAACAAAGTAGAAGGGATCACAATACCTGATGTCAAACTGTATTACAAGGCCACTGTAATCAAAACAGCCTGGTACTGGGATAAAAACAGGCACATAGACCAATGGAACAGAATAGAGAACCCAGAAATAAACCCAACTCTCTACAGTCAATTAATATTTGACAAAAGGGGCAGTAACATAAAATGGGGTAAAGATAGCCTCTTCAACAAATGGTGTTGGGAGAACTGGACAGCTACATGCAAAAAAATTAATTTCTTATTAAAAAAAAATAATATATTTTATTGATTATGCCATTACAGTTGTCCCATTCCCCCCTTCACTCCCCTCCACCCTGCACACCCCTCCCCCACCGTACCCCCCCTTTCGTTCATGTCCATGTGTCACAAGTTCTTCAGATTCTGTATTTCCCATAGTATTCTTGCAGGAATAATTAATTTCTGTACCTTCATGAAACTTCCAAATTGACTTGCGAAATCATTGTCTTTTGCTGAGCCACCTATTCTTAATAGGCTTTTATTTTCCCACTCATACTCAAAACTTATTTCTCCTATTTACAAGGAGACCCACTGTCTTCCTGCGTTCAGAATATATTCATCTAATCTTGCTTCGTAAGTCCACTCCATCTACTCCCTCAAGATCTGCCAGACTAAGTACAACCACACTGTTCACTTATGCAGGAGGTAAAAAAAAAGGTACCTTCTTTGAATCCCATACCTAAAGTCTCCGTTTTTCAGATAAAATACTCCAGACTTGTAGGAGGCCTCCCCTGGAGAGTAAGCAAGTTCACATGTTGCTGCATTTCAGCCCGGATGTTGCGCATCTCCTGAACGTGTATTTTCATTGACTCATGGGAAGTTTGATGCTTGCTCTCAGGAAATCTGGGCTGCACATACTGCAAAACTGTTTTTAAGACTCTGCAGGCCTTAGGCACCGTAACTTTTGAGACCTCTCTCTTTATATCATGTCAAATTATGATCAAACTACAAATATCCTACTTTAAACAGTTTTACTAAAAACCTTTATAATAATTTATTGATTAGAAGTGTTAAAAACAAATCATTTTATGATGTACATTTTATCAACATCATTGAGCTACAGTTCACTAGTTCATATATTTCATTAAATTTCACTATTTTAAAATTCATAATTTAGAAAGTATACTTTATATTTATTTTTGGGATTATATTTAAAGTATGTGGTGTTATGTGTATATATGTGTTCTTGTATTTAAGTCTCAAAGAGTTTTGCACATTTTTTGCAAAGCTTACAAACTTTGGATCCTGGGTTTACAATACCCAGTGTTTAAAATACCCCCGCCCCCAAGCCAGCATTGTAGCATGTTATCCCAGTGATTTTTCAACTGGTGTGCCACAAAAAAATTTTAAAATGCAATACTTGACCTTTTAGTCAGGGACACTGACCTTCTTTTACTTAGGTCGTCAAATAAAAAATGAAAACAGACAACAACACAACAGTAGCCATCTGTTGTGAATGAGTCAATACTACACCCATTTTTGGTCAGATCAGCAAAAAATATATTTTTGTATAATGTAGAATTATAGTGACTGGTGTATGTGTGCCATGACATGAAAAAGGTGAAAACATCTGTGTTATCCTAAACTTGCCCACAGTGACTGCATACAAGAGCTGCATGCATGAGACTGAACCCACTTGGCCAGTTAACTCACATCTCATTTACCTTTCCCAGTATACATACAAGAACAAGATGCTTAATACTTTTCCTCAGCTACCTTGAGTTTTCTTAAAGGTACTTTACAAAACCATTTATTCCTGCTCTTCCCTAAATATTATCTTCTTTATTTTTTTCTAGCTCCAAGTCCTTCTTATTCTAACAAGCCATGACTCATTTTGGTATCATCTTGAATCTTCTCACCCAACCACTTTATATAAAATTCCTACATATTCCTTTTAAAAATGAAGTTATTTTTAAAAAATATTTTAGTTTTATTTTTTAATTTAAATTATTTTATTGTTGTTCAAAAAGTGTTATTTTTATTAGAAAGGTAATATGAAATCATAATAAAATTGCAGAAAATATAAGAAATAATATTATCTAGAGGTCTTATATTTTAAATTATTAATAGTTCAGTGTACTCTCTACATATTTTTGCATTTGTAATGTTAAACCAATCTGTTACTACTTTTTAAATGTTACAATTTTTACTAAGATTTCATTTATTTATTTTCAGAGAGAGGGGAAGGGAGGGAGAAAGAGAGGGAGAGAAACATCAGTGTGTGAGAGGAATATTGATGGGTTGCCTCTCAGACACCCCCAACTGTAGGGTCCTGGTCTACAAGCTAGGCATGTGCTCTGGCTGGGAAGCAAACCAGCGACCTTTTGGTTTGCAGGTTTGAGTCCACTGAGCCCATTGAGTTTCAGTCCATTGAGCCACACCAGGCAGGCCTAAATATTTTTTATGGTTATAAGGTAACAATTGATCATCATAAAATTGGGGAAATTGTAAATATATTAATTTTTCATGGAAACACCCAGATCCCCTTATATACAAGTACTGTCAACATTGTTCTGCCCTGGCTGGTGGGGTTCAGTGGACTGAGTGCCCGCCTGTGAAGCAAAGTATCACCAGTTTGATTCCCAGTCAGGGCACCCTTTCTTTCTCCCTCCCTTCCCCTCTCTCTAAAAATAAAGAAAATCTTTTAAAATTTTTTCTAAATGTCCTTATGGTGTCATGTAATGATTTCAACACTTATATATACATAGAATATTAAAAAAAATTAGTCTTTCCTGGAAATTTTCTAAGCTCCAGTCTTTAAACTAGAAAGCACTTGGTTACATCTGAGAAAAATACTGAAATGAAGACAGGAGGAATGATCGAATATTATATTCTGAATACTGCATCACCAAAATTATCTTTTTTTTACTTCACCCTCTAGGCAAGAAGATGTGTCTTCTTGAGGAATTTGATGAATTTGACTAAAATTCTATTAATAATGAAGAGGAAACTCTCCATTTCAAAGCCCAGTTAGAATCCTCAGTTGTGAGGTTGGCAGTGTGTCACCACTGTCCTCATGTTCAGAGTTTCCAATCAAATTTAGTCTCTAAGAACAGATAACAGAGGTAAGTAGGGGCTATGGCAGCACATGGGAAGTTGTGAAAATTTTGGGAACCCTCTCTCCAACAATCAAGCATGAAACTAAACAAAATGTTCGGGAACAACCATTTCCCACGGCTCTGGAAACTGAAATAATTGCTGATGTTCAGGGCAAGAAGAGTAGGAGGCTTCAGCGGTTATCACTTGCAGCTGCTACCACCTCCACCTGAGCCAGGTCAGGTGCACTTCTATCAGGGCAGAGTGTACGCCAGCAACACTTGGGCCACAGGTGGTAGAAATCCATGCCTGATGCCATTTTTAAATGTGTGGAAAACACAGTAAGGAGTGAATATGAAAACACGCCGTTCTCACGGCCTGAGTTTGTAACCCCAGGTAGGGTGAGCAGTGTTTCAGTCAAATATTTGACCAAGAGATACTGCAAGTAAGAGGAGGATTAGATGAGCTGCCCAAGCAGCCCTTTCTGGCTGGGAAGCTTGGTGCACGTACAAGGAAGGACTGAGTGTCTGCAGGAAAGGAGAAGCCATGGCGGACTTAAGACCTGGGTGAACTCTGAATGCGTTCCCTGAACCACGCACAAATTCAGCAGCAAAGAGTGGAAGTGTTAGAAGACTGAGCCTCTGAGTACAACCTTTGCCAGAGTTACTAGCTGACCACTATGCTTTGCAGACACACAAGAGACTCCTACAAATTCAGACTAGAAAAAAAAAAACGGTAAGAATTAGTAAAACTGAGCAGAGTTATCAGTGATTGCCTGCATCAAAGGAGACCTTCGGTCAACAAGTCTTGGGAGGGGAAAAAAACAGAATCAAGAAAAAGAGTTGCTAAAGATATACCATGTTATATAAAATAACCATTTAAACAACAGCAACAAAAACCAACACACATACAAAGAAACACTGAATTATGACCAACGATCAGGATAAAATATCACTAGAAAATGACAAAATAGGCTAAGTTGGATCTAACAGGGAAATATTTGAATCAGTGATTATAAATATGTTCAAGGAATTAAAGAGTCTTTCCTGGCTGGTGCGGTTCAGTGGATTGAGTGTCGGCATGCAAACAAAAAGGAATTAAAGAATCTGTATCTGAGAATTTAAAAATAATGGTGTGTTGCAGCCTTTCACTCAGAATTTGGGCTGACAGAAGAAAATTGGCGGGGCCGTTGGGATGTCTGACGTGCCTTTATTCTAGGGTCGGGCAGTCCATGCACTCTGCACAGTGGGAAGTCCCAACTCCCTTATATACGAACTGCACACAAAACAAGCAGAATGCCAAAATGTTCTATCAAAAGCATGATTCTGCACATGCTCTTATCCATTCTCCAGGCTGTGGGAACACTGCTTATCGGGCCCTGTGTGGGAGCCTGACTGACTCCATTGCCTCTCAAATGGTACACCTACACACAGGGCATTATTCAGCCTTGCAATGATTTAAACACAGAAATCAACACACAACATCATATTTCTGTATTAGTCAATTTGTATTAACTTTAAATACAATTCCTAACCCAAGTGAGGGTGTAGTGAGTTACATGCTCTCATTTTTTTGTTCCAACACTGCACAAATACTTTTTGAGCACCAGGCACTGTTTTTGTCTCTGAGCACACAGCAGGGGAAAAACAAAATACCCTGCCCTTGCGGATGTCATATCCTGAGGTAAATCAGATAATAAACATAAAAACTTGACATGCAAAAACTTGGCAATGATTCAGTAAAAAAAAACCAGAGTAGATAAATAGAACTTAAAATATGAAAAAGAGGTATTTTGGAGTTGAGAATTACAATAGCCAAAGTGAAAACATTACAAGAGAAATTCAACCACAGATTCCAAGTGGCAGAAAGGAAAAAGGTGTCCAGGTGCCCAATAAAAGATGAGACAGGACCTCTGGTTTCAGGCTGCATGTAAACAGCCTGGAGTCATCACTCCCCTTCTTACAGTGTGATAAATCTCAACCAACCAAAAATTAATGACTTCTCTTGGATCCACCAAGGAATGAAGGTTGTAGAACAAAAATCCAAACTAAAATTTAGAGGTTGTTCATAAGTTATCGCAGCTGAGACCTATTTATCTTGAACAGAAACTGCCAGGTACTACTATTTCTCCCAACCCCAAGCAACTGGTAGGAATACCTGTTGGTAATTTATGCAGATTGCTAGAAGCTGGGTGTGGAGTAGTGTGAGAATGAAGAACTCCTGAGGTCCTCAGTCATTGGTCCTCAGTCATTCACCAACCTTTTTTAAAAATTGCCTTTGTAGAGAGAGATAGTGTGATATATGAAAAGCAGCACTAATGTGAGTTGAAATACTGGCAATTGAGAAAACTTTTACCATGTGATAGTCATAAGGCTCTCATTTCTGTGAAACCTAGAATAGTAATATGTATACCAGGCTCTTTGAAGGATAAAATAAAATAATCCTTTTTATATAAACTATTTAAAATTAAGATACTTACATCTTGAATGCGGTAGAAATTCAAAACACTATGTGCACTTGAGTTTGTATAAGCATGTACAAATTTATGAAAATGCCATATAATCGGTCAAACTTGAAAGCAACATACTTTATAAATTTCCAATAAAATAATTTTATGTTAAATAATGTTTCACACCATGGCTGATGTGGCTCAGTAGAATGAATGCTGGCATGTGAACCAAAGGGTCACCAGCTTGATTCCCACTCAGGGTGTATGCCTGGCTTGTCCCCAGTAGGGGGCGTGAGAGAGGCAACCACACCTTGGTGTTTCCTTCTCTTTCTCCCCTACCCTCTCTCTAAAATTAAATAAATAAAATATTTTAAAAAATAAATAACACTCCAAAAGCATAACAGTTATTAAATATATAATGATAATATCATAAATAAACAAAACCATACAAATGAAAACAAAAACCTCACTTTCCAAAAATAGTGAAATTTTGCAAACACTATGACAATAATGTCTTTAAGAACTGGCTTTCTAATTTATAATTCTAATTTACATTTTAAATTTACACTTTGTCTTTTAACACCACTATAATAGTGTCCAACTAGCAACTGAAATAACTAAATTAAGAATCAGCCAGCCCTGGCTGGTGTAGCTCAGTGGTTTGAGCGCGGGCCTGCGAACCACACGATCGTGGTTCGAATCCCAGTCAGGGCATATGCCTGGGTTGCAGGCCAGTTCCCAGTAGGGAACTCACGAGAGGCAACCATACATTGATATTTCTCTCTTTCTCTCCTTCCCTTCCCCTCTAAAGATAAATAAATAAAACCTTAAGAAAAAAGAATCATGAAATCCAAAGACATACAGCCAAGATTGCTTTATCCAGCAAAACTTTTATTTAGAATGGAGGGACAGATAAAGTGCTTCTCAGATAAGGTAAAGTTCAAGGAGTTCATCATCACCAAGCCCTTATTATATGAAATGCTAAAGGGACTTATATAAGAAAAATATGATGAATAATATTAACAGTGAAAGGACAGAAAACACACAGGTATTAACAACCACACCTAAAACAAAAGCAAACCAAGAGGACAGCTAGATCAGGAGTGGAACCATAGAAATGAATAACACCTGGAGGGTTAGCAACAGGGGGGTGGGAGGAGGAGAAGGGGGTAGAAGGCACAGAAAATAGCATAGATGGTAGGTAGAAAATAGATAGGGGGAGGGCGAGAATAGTGGGGGAAATATAGAATCTAAAGAACTTGAGACACGTGGTTATAAACTAAGGGGGGGAGAATGGTGGGGGAGGGAGTGTATGGGTGGAGGGGAATGAAGGGGGGGGAATAGAACAACTGTAATGGTATAATCAATAAAATATATTTATAAAAAAGAATCAATCAATAGGAAAAATTGGGTGTAGTAGAAAATGTGATTTTATCATTTTATTATTCACTAATATGTAATATAAGATTATATAAATTATACTTCTCCAATTTCAAGTCATCTAGCTAAAAATTACAAAAGAGTGTGTAAATCATTATTGTTCTGATATATTTAATGAGTTGAAATGGCATTTAAATTCAATTTTTATACTCAGAAATTATGGTAACACCTTTTCTGAGCTATTTTCAGGCTCTGAAACCATCAGCTGCCAAATAACATTGAACTGCATTGCTCTTTAAAAAATGTAATGCTCACATTTTGTCAAACTGACTGTGTTTGACCTTGAATAGAAAATATAAATTGAGAACTGATTAACTTGGAATTACAAGTACTGTTTTTAGGAGGGGTGTGTAAACTAATGAGTCTTATCCAAAGAATATAAAAGTGCTGTGAATTAAGAAAGGAAACATTTCTGAACTATGCTTGAATTATTTTATAAGGGTTAACAAATACAAAGAATAAAAATAGAAAATACTCAACATGGCACCAATATAAACTGGTTTCACTCAGTTCTATGGAAATTAGCAATGGAATATTGGGGTTTAGTATTTTGAAAATAATAACTAAGTATGGAAAATATGGTAGAAATGATTGTCCACAAGCCATTCAGTCTTACCTTGTATCACATCAGCACGTTTTCAAAAGAATTTCAGTTTTGAAGATACAATAATTAATAAACTGAACCATGAGGTTGAAAATTAAATTACTTCCTCAGAAGAAGTATATTTTAACAAATAGAATCTTAGAACCAGCAGACCAATAAATTGCCTTAGATAATTTAAATCAAATTTTAATAACACTTATAAAAATCAAATCACTTTGATTATATTTCTTTGAAAGGATGCATGTTGTGTGATTGCTTGCATCATTTTATGCTTTGGAAAGCTTTGTGTGCTGCCCAAGTACCTCCCTGAAAAATAAAAGCTGATACTCAACTGATTTGAGAGTATTTTATTCAGCTCCTTTATTCTTAATTTCTTTATCTTAGTTTCCAGAATTCCCAATTTCCCAAGAAGGGTAAATGGATTAAACTGCTAATGACTCACATATCCATATTTGCCATTTATGCCCAATAAATCAACAGAGATAATAAATGATTTAATGCTTCACTGCATGAAGTTATACAGATATTTATTCATGTCCTGTCATAAATAATGTACTCACAGTTGATCAAAAAACATCTGAAGGGTATATTTTCTCTTCCTTTGGGGCATTCCGGAAAACCAAACTTGTTGGGAATATTTTTATACAATTATTTTTTGTGTGATGTATGATTTAAGTGGTGATTTTATTTGTCTGGAACCAAATATCAGCAAAAAAACCCCAAAGAACATCACATCATTGGATCATAAAGACATACGTACAGCAAGTCAATCTTTATATTTAATCAAGAGATATACTTGGCTTTGATTAACGGTTTAGGTCATACTCTATAAAATATGCTACATAAAATTATAACAATGAATATTTATGAATCACTTGACTGTAAAATATGCTTCTCTGTTAAAATTTAAAGAGGTGAGTTAACACAAAAACACACTCATCTTTCTATGAAATTGTCTTTATATTCTTCCCTTCAGGGCATCAAAATGTAAGCTCCAAGAGAAAGGAGCTTGTGTGTCTTATTTTATTCTTTGATATATTCCAGTTAGTTAGAGCACCTGGAAAGAATTAAATGAATTCTTCAGGAAGGCATTCAATGTACATATTATCCACCTCTTTTCCAATTCCTAGATTTCACATAATCTCTATTCTGATGGCATTTCTTATTCAGTATCAATAACTTTGATCATTGAACTACAAAATATTTTTAAGAAACAAAACTTTTAAGAAACAAAATTTCAAAACTTGAAGAGTATATAATGTTTACACATTCCAATGAACAAGTTGTAGAATAATGTGTCTAAAGTTAGAGCAAAAGTCCTAATTAAAAATATAAAATTATTTAAAGAGTTCTATATAGCAACCAGGTTGCTTTACAAAGGAATAAACTTTGAAAGAACAAAATGTGATTGAGCAGCTAGAAGTGAGGAAATTCAAAATACCAAAATAAACCCACAATAATTTTATCAGAATTACTAAGTTCAGAATATGAATCATTAAGAACTATGCATGACTTTTTTTCAGTTCTTGAAACATAAAAAACATAAGGAAATGGGTAACTCTAGTAGATAGCTGATATGTTAACAAATGACTGGGGAAAATTCGCCTTTTTATTAGCCTCCATATTTTCTAATAAAGAAGATAATCTACCTGAAATAACAAAACAAAATAAAACAGAGTTGAACTTGATTTCCAAGGCTGAGGAGGATGCGGTGAGAGCTCACCACTTCTCTTGAAGTTAGTTCTCCTGGCTGAGGTGAGTTGGATCACAGAGACAAAGGTTTGCAAAATGATTTTGGGTCCAGGTGCCAAATATTTGACAATTCACAGGCATGGCAAAGTTGACAGAAAATTTAATATAGGCAAATATGATTTTTTTCAAAGAAGAAATTTGTAGTCTCTTGTAGACTGCATTTATTTTGGTCTTTTTAAAAATACATTCAAACTATATGACTTTTAATTGAAGAATTAAACCATTACATTTAGAGTAATTATTGGTAGGCAAAACTTCCAATCACCATCCAGTTAATTTTCTTCTGGTTGTTTTCTTGCTCTGTTTTTCTTTCTTTCTCTCTTGCTTTCTGTCTTCGAGAACTAATTGTATTTTTGGCAATGATATACTTTGATTCTTTTCTCTTTATCATTTGTGTATCTGTAACAGGTCTGTGCTTTGAGCTGCCCTGAGGTTTCCCTAATACATCTCACAGTTATAACAGCCTATTTCAAGCTATTAACACATTACATTTAAAAAGTTTGACACATTTACTTCCCCTCCACATTTTATGTTTTTTATGTCTCAATTTTCATCTTTATATATGGCATACCTATTAACAAAATATTGTAACATAGATATTTTAACACTTTTGTCCTTTAATCTACATGCTAGAGTTCAAAGTGAATAACACATTGCGATATTAGAGTATTTTCAATTTTACCATATACTGACTTTTACAGTGAGTCTTATACTTTGAATGTTTTCTTGTTACCGATTCGTGTCCTTTTGTTTCAACCTGAAGAACTTCTTTTAGCACTTTTTGGAAAGTAGAACTAGTTGTGAAAAATTCCTTTTTATTTGTCTGGGAAGCTCTTATTTCTCCTTTATTTCTGAAAGACATTTTTACTGGGTAACGTATTCTTTTGTTTTTTTAAACTTTTTTAAATTAATTAATTAATTTATTTTTAGAGGGGAAGGAGAGAGAGAGAGACATCAATGTATGGTTGCCTTTCGCACATCCCCTGCTGGGAGTTGGCCTGCAGGGAACTGGCCTGCAACCCAGGAATGTGCCCTGACTGGGAATCGAACCACGATCCTCTGGTTCGCAGGCCTGTGCTCAATCCACTGAGCTACACCAGCCAGGGCTTGGGTAACGTATTCTTGATTGGCAGTTTTTAACATATCATTCCACTCTCTTGCGTCATGTTCCCTTGCTTTCATATTTCTGATGGCTTTCTAGTGGTGTCCGTGCATTTGAAGGAACAGTCACATCTGGCAGGCTTATCTCACTGGCTTTTGTGGGGAAAGAATTGCACTGGGATGTGACCACAAAGGCTCAGGCTGGGAGGACTGCAGGGTCTCTGTTCCTTGGGTGGCACATGGGCACAGAATCCATGCAGCTCCGTCTGCTGAGGTTAAGATGGCGAAGCCTGCAGGAGGGATCCTCTGTGGCCAGGACAGCGGAAGTCCTATGTGTGGCTGTGGTGGCTAGAGCTATGGGGTCCTCAGAGACAAAGGCTGCTGGGGTCCTCCTATTTACCTCTTTTGCCCATAAGAGCATCTCTCTTGGCCCTTGGGCTAGTATGCTGGCACTCAGAGTGACAGCAGAGGCAGGTCCTTGCATCAGGTGCACACAGGACTCCCCCACAGTAGTTCAGGAACAGTGATTTATTGTGGCACCAAAGTTGAGGTGAGGCATGCACAAGCTCTCCCTTGGAAGTGGGATCTGGTTCTCACCAAAGTGATTTGAGATTTGGGGAGAGAGGAGAGGATGGAAGGAGCAGTGTCCTGGCCTCTGGTGTGACACCGCGTAGCAGTGATGTGTGTCTAGGGTGCAGGGTGCCGTAGCTGCCCACTCTGGGGATGAGGATGTGAAGTCCAGATTCTGGCCCTAGGGGGCCATCACAGACCAGCTTGCTGCCGTGATGGCAGGTCGGAGCTGTGACCTAGAACCCTGCTGTGGGGCACAGAGCTGCAGCAGCAGGACCTGAGTGGTGCGGAGTCAAAGCCCCAGTGTAGGACTCCAGGGTAGGGTGTGGAAAAGTGACAGCTCAGTCCTGGTAATGACAGGTCAAAACCATGACATGGGACCCAGTGCTGGGACTCAGAGCAGTGATAGTGGCAGCTCAGGTTCCTCAAATGGCAAGGTGCTTGTGGTGTCCCAATCCCGGAGAGCAGGACACAGCAGCCTCCAGGGACAGGTCTCACTGCAGTGACATCTCCAGCTGCAGGGAGAAGACACAGCAGCAGGGAGTCCAGGCGGTTATGTCAGCCGTGTTCAGAGCTGGTGTCAGTGGGAGTCCTTGGTAGCAGAGGCTGCGAACATCCTTGGTGGTGGGCGGGCTCTGGGACTGCCCCTTTGTAGGGGCAGACTCCCCCTTCTGCTAACCTAATACTAAGCAGAAGTGGTCTCAGTGCAGTGAGACCACTTCAAGGTGGTCCTTGCTGGCAACAGGCTACTGTGTGCCGGTGAATGGGGTGACTGCTTTTCTGCATGGCCATCCTGCATGGTGTTTGAGCTCTTGTGGTTTCTGCTGCTTCTTGGTTGTGGCTCTGCACTTTCCCAGAGCTGTGTGTTTGTTTGTAGTTGGTTTTATTGTTTTGTTGTTTTCTTGTGGGAGGTGAGCACTGGTAAGGCCTAACCCTACATCTGGGCGAAGTCACCTTAGTTGTCAGTTTGTACACACACACTGGAACTTTTTATTGTAATTACATTTCATCTGCAGGTAAATTAGGGAGAATTGACATTTCACAGCACTAAGTATTTCTGTCTACATACATACCAGTCCCATTTAAAAATAATCTTTAAATTCTTTAAATAAAGTATAAAAGTTTTATCCGTGTATGTCTTCCATATGTTTTGTCAGATTTCTAGAACTTTCTCTGATTCTCGTTTTTTTAAAGCACTTACTGGTAGTGTAAAAAATCGCATGGTAAGCAGTTTGTGTGACAACAGTCAATGACAGTGTTGACAACGACGAAGTAAACCACCTGCGTATGTTGTGGCCGGGTCCTGATCGGTGGCCACCGCGTGCCTCCTTTTCCCATTGGCGACAGCAGCTGTTTACTTGGGTAACAGTGACTAGTAGTAAGAATATATACCGGCGTACTTCTTTTAAAAGATTGATACCAGGAAGCAAATGATTTAAAAATAATATATAAATAATGATGAATGCTATGAGAAATGCAGTTTCACACTCGCGAATGTTACTTGTTTAGTGCCTGTCTCTCCATAAAGATATCATCCGTCACAATAACAAAGAGTGGAAATACAAAGTAAGGTACCGTAGGAGAGTAGAGAAGGAAAATCAACTACCAAGAATTGAAAACACAGTCTCTCTTCCTTCCTGATCCAGTTTGGACACAAATTTCGATGAACAGGCAAACATATTTCATTATTTTCAGGCGCTCAGGAAAAGACATCTTTTGTGTGGTTTTTGTTGTTTTATATTGAGTGCCCGCTATGACGACGAAAACAGTTGTTGAAAAGGTAACTGACTCATAATGATCTCTCCAAATGCTCATGAAACAATATGCTGTGATAAAGTATCGCAGGAAGGGTGTGAATCTCTCACCCTATAATAAAGATTGGTTTCAACTGGCAGAAAATAGAAGTCTGCGTTTAGGTAAGAACAATACTATGAATCAAAATTTAACTCCTTATCCTTTGGTTTAACTTTTAGTGTTACCAAATTTTATCATGTACCTATCCTATGTGAGAAAAAAAAAGAAAGGAAGGGAATGGGAAGGAAAGGGATATGTCTCTTGTCCTCAAGGAGTTCTCATGTAACGGGCATTAAACATTCGGACTTAAAAAACGGTGAGTTGATATTAAAGGCAGATATTATCATCCTGAAATACGCTATTGGTTAATAACAGCAAGTATACAATGGGCGTTTGTTATGTAAATTTCGGTGGGTAAGAGGTAAAAGCATACACTTGGTATAAGAAAAACCTGGAACCTTTTCAATATGAATGAGGATCCATTGAAAGTAGGCATTTCTGATATTCTCAGGTTCATGCTGTTGAACATTGTCTTTGCAAAACTTCGAGTGACTTAGAAAACAGACAAAGAGCGAGTGACTGAGGCACAGACCTCTCTCATGCACCTGTTCAGTGGCAGATGAGCCAGCAGCTGAGGAAAGCAGGTGTGTTTCTGGCCCATGAAACTTCCTGAGTGTTCAGCGGTTCTCAGAGAGCCCCGTCTATAAAAATATGTGTTTGTCTTATTTCTTGTGAAGTATAATTGGATAACTCCAGAGGAGAATGTTCATTTTTTTAAGGAGCAAATAATATTCTAATGCTAGATAAATAGAAAATATTCAAAATTACGATTTTAAGGATTTTTCTTAGTTATATATCTTCTTCGACATGAAACAATAACAGACAGTGAATGTTGCATTAGTTTTCCTTCCTTCTCTGACATGCCTTCCCCTGCGTGTCGCTGCTAATCTGTAGCATTATTTCATAAACTAGTTCACAAAATTGTCATTCTATAATACTTTATTGATCCCTCTCTGGACTGTATTTCGGTAACTTTATTTTCTAGTATTTCAGAATAATACTATTAAAATTCAACAATATATGAATCGTTCTCAGGTGTTCTTTGAAGTTAGCAGAAGAGAATATTTCAATCAGAGTTTCAGGAAGCAAGTCAAGACTTACTAAGTAATGGTTCTGAAATCCCTTTCCATTAATTTCTTATAATTACAAAAAAATTTTAGATTCCTGATTTTATTTTTGATTCCTGATTCTGACCTTATTCTTCAGAAGAAGACCACTTGAGTTATTTAACATACAGCTTTATGAAAAGAGAGCAGAAGCTGAAGAAAATAGGAACCAGTAGGCGGCTCTAGATAGTACATTTTCACTACAGAATTGCAGGCAGATTCAGGAGAAAATAAAAAAGGTAAGTCAAGAACTTACCTTAGTTATGTGGCATTTATTCTGCTTGATAAATGTTTATTTTGACCAGCATGTACACTGAAGAGTGAACAATGAACTGAAACCCATAATGAAACATTCAGTGCAGTGAACAACCTAAAATAAAAATGATTTCTAATTTCAGCAGGGGCATCAATCTCTTTGCATTTAAACTTTTTAAATTTTGTGATGTAGGAGATAAATTCTAACTGCTATTTGTGAGATATGTAATAAGGAAAATTGCCACTTTGATGTCCTTGCCTTTTCTTAAAAATATGTAAAGTACTTCTTCAGCTATGTTGAAATAAATAAGCTTACCTAAAACAAAAACATATTATCCAAGTCATAGCAATCATAGTATTCTGGTAAATGCTTTAAAAGTCACTTTGAGAACATTTTTTCATTTGAAAAATGTTTTGCAAAATGAGAAGGGCCTAAATGAAAGTTTATTTGAGTGGTTTAGATTTTTTAGTCAAGTGAATGATACTCTATTGATTGATGGCAGATCACAGTTCAGAGCTTTGCCCCACAATTTTGTTGTTTAATTAACATAGTGAAACATGTGGAGCCTTCATTCACATATTTGTTTTATCATGCAATGACAACATGAGGAAATCTGTTCTCAAAACTATTGCCTTCCTATTTATCTGTAGACAGAAAACTACTTCTAACATTTCAAATAGGTTTAAACAACTTGGCTCATTCTGTACTAATTTTTCACCATTGCTTTTCTCCACATGAAACATTTGCCATAACCAGCTTATTGCAGAAATAACCTAATACTAAGCAGAAGTTCTGAATCTGTCTCCATTATCTTTTATGACAGTATAAGGTAAATGTGAAGGAAAACCCAATATTCCTCTGGATAACATGGTTAAAATATAGACTGGATTCTAAGTATATGTGTTTCAAGACTTATGACATTAACCTCTAAGCCAGTAGTACTCTGAAGACTCATGTAAATCATCCCCAATGGACCAATATATATAAGTGAAAGAATACGTCTTCTCATGTCAATATTACTCTCTGGTGTACATTTTAATGATTACGCTTCCGTTTCTTAAATTGTGAGTTTCTAGGATAGGAACACTATACACAGAAAGAACCCAACAAATAGTGTTGATCTGACGTTATGTTTTCCATGTTCTTCTGCTGTTGTGTTTCATAGCTGCATCGACCATTTCTCCCAAATTTATGGTTATTTCTATATCCATACTTTCATTGTTAATAGGTAATTCTTTAAAATAAACTTCGTAAGAAAATTAGACATCATGTGCACGTTAAGCAAACTATTTCTGCCACATTTTTTAAAAAGCTGCATAGATGATGCGTGTGACACAGTGAGAGAGCAAAACAGTGTTGCCTGCAGTGCACAGGGGGATGAATGACAGTTATTACCAAGGAGCATTGGTCATGGTGGCGACCTGGGCCAGTCCTCCCTCAGCTTCCATTCAATAAAAGCAGGTTTGATTGAAGGGTTCTTTCTCAGGTAGGCTTAAACAGTCCCTTCACTAATGATCCCAATTTTAACCAGTGACCCAGAAATGGAGCACTACATTCCTCAAGCCTCTCGGAGTGCCCTATAAACAAAGACTTACAAAATGTCACGTCCTTGAAAACATGAAATCCAACATGCCGGTGTGTGTCTTTTACTCAAAATTGAGTTCAGAAATGAAATGTTTCATGGGCCACAGAAGGGGCCTAGGTCTAATTTTAAAAAGAAACACAAATCTTCTCTCCCCCATAAGTAACACATCAGAGCCTGAAATGTGAAGTGACTGTGGTACCAGAATGACTGCACAATTCTTTTCATACCCTGGTGGTGCCATTTCACTATTATTTATAGCTCGGAGGACACCATGAGATTTTTGAAAGGTGTTGATCTGGGAAGTCCTAGGAAATCCAGGTTTCTTACTTTTCCTTAATACACAGCAAGTATTAAAACTATTTTAGCACAAGCTGATTGCCTGATTTTTCAAAAATTCAAAGGATAATCATGATGACCTACTTCTTAAGAAAAATTTTGCTTAACAACTTATATCTTGAAATGTTCAGTGTGTTTTGATTCTCATAGCCAAAGAGAAGCACAAATTTTTAACCTAACAAATAGTCAAGTGTAATACAGTATTAATGTATATAAAATGATGTTGATATTATTTTGTTTTGATAATTTTTATGTTTTTGAAAAGGTCTTTATTATACATATGATTTGCAAATATTTATTGTATTGATGTTTTGCCTCTTCATTCTCTTAACAGTTTTTTTTTTAAGTTCATTTTTTCATTTTTTCTTTTATGGATTATGCTTTTTATATTTTTTCTAAGGAATATTTGGCTAAACCAAAGTCACAAAGATTTATTCTTATCTTTTCCTCTGGAAGTTTTATAATTTTTAGTTTATCACTTAGGTCTATGGCACAGTTTGATTTAATATTAATACATGATGCAGTTCATATGAAGGTTCATTTTTTATATTTGAGTATCCAGTTGGCATAGCACCGTTTGCTAAAAAAAGCTTCTCTCTGTGCCCTGAATTGCCTTTGCCCCTTTTGCTGGCAAACAATGGATGACACGTGTGTGGGTCTATTTCTGAATTCTCTATTTAGTTTCATTACCTATATGGCCATGCTTGTGCCTATACCAGGTGTCAGGGAGCTACTTCCATAAAAGGCCAAAGAGTAAAGATGTTAGACTTTGAAGGTGCCACCGTTTTTACTTTAATTTAATATTAGTGAATTTAACTGAATTTATATAAGCACATGGGGCCAGGGTCTAACACATTGGACTGAGCAAGTCTAAAAAAGAGATAGGTATCTTATTTTCCATCAGTATTTCATACTCCAGGATGCATAGTCTAATCACCGTCTCAGGTATTAAAAGAAAGAAAAAATGTTTAATTACTAAACTTATTAGTATAAAGATGGAATGATGAAATATATTCATTTAATCTAAAAGCTATCAAGAAAGACAAGAATAGAAATCAAATATTTAAACACAATCATATAAAAATTACATTAGGTACATAAAGTGAATACTACAATTATGTGACAAGGTTATTTGACTGAATTAGAAAAATGAGTGAGCCCTGAATGGTGTAGCTCAGTGCATTGAGTGTGGGCCTGTGAACCAAAGGGTCACCGGTTAAATTTCCAGTCAGGGAACATACCTGGGGGGTGGCCCAGGTCCCCAGTAGGTGCGCAGAAGAGGTAACCACACATTGATGTTTCTCTTCTTCTTTCTCCTTCCCTTTCCCTCTCTCTAAAAATAAATAAATAAAATCTAAAAAAAAAGAAAATAGAAAATGGGTGACACAATTACAATATAAGTAAGCAAAACTATTGAAAGAAAAAAATGAAAAAATATGAAAAGCTATACTATGGAAACACTAACAAACAATGCTGATTTAACTGTATAATTAGAAAATGTAGATTTTAATGTAAGAAATGTTACTACAGGTAAATAGGATTTTTACAGTGTTAAGGGTTCCATCTGCAAAGACAATGTAACAATTTTGCTCCTATATACCTTAAAATATAAAAAAGTAAAAATGGACAAAACTAAAATCATAAATAGCTCATTTGACAATCATATTGCAAGATTTTAACAAGTTTCTGTCAATAACAGATAATATATATACCAATCATGTTAAATTATAATACATATAATGTTTTATTTTATAAACATAATGCACAATTATATTATATATATATAATTTATAATAGTCAAACCCAGAAAAAATGACATGTTTAAAAGGTTTTAAAAGAGGCAACTAAACCATAGTGTTAAAAATTAGAAATGTTTTAACATGGAGAGATGATAATGGTTGACTGAAGACAGAAGGAAGTCTTATTTACTAGTAATAAATGTATAAATTTTGACCAGAGTAGTAGTTGTATGGGCATTCTATTGAGATAATTACTGGGCATATATTTATGTTTACCTACTTTGTTTCTGTATGCATTTATTTTCAGTATTGTAAAAGCCAAAAAATATGAGAAATCTATAATTTCTTAGATAGTATAATTTTTTTAAATGTAAATCCCACTGTATTAGTCAAGGTTCTCCAGAGAAGTAGAACAAATAGGATATGTATATATAAAGAAAGAATTATTTCACCCTGGCTGGAGTAGCTCAGTGGATTGAGCACAGGCCTGCAAACCAAAGGATCGAGGTTTGATTCCCAGTCAGAACACATGCCTGAGTTGCAGGCCAGTTCCCAGCAGAGGGCACATGAGAGGCAACCATACATTGATATTTCTCTCCCTCTTTCTTTCCCTTCCCCTCTAAAGATAAATAAATAAAATAAAATAAAATAATTATTTTGTGGCATTGACTCGTGTGATTAAGGAGGCTGGCAAATCCAAAATCTGCAGTGTGGATGGACAGGCTGGGGACCCAGTGAAGGTCATCTGCTGGCAAACTTTCTATTGCTCAGGGTGATCAGTTTTTAGTTCTGGTGAGGCCTTCAACTGATTAAATGAGGCCTGCCTACATTATGGAGAGCAATCTGTTCAACTCGAAGCTCACCAATTTAAATGTTAATCCCTGAAGAACATTCTCACAGAAGCATTAGAATATTGTTCAGCCACATATCTGGGCACCAGGGCCCAGCCAAGTTGACACTTAACCCCTTCATTTCTTTCTCCCCAAAACCCCTCCCCTCTGGGGAACACCACTCTGCTCTCTGTGTCTATGACATGAAGAGATTAAGAAGTGCAAACTGATAGAAAGTAGCCATTGGGGTTTGAAGTACAGCATTATAGTCAATAGTAGTGTAATAACTATCAATCATGCCAGGTTGGCACTAGAAATATTGGGGAGAACACTTTGTAAGTCTTACCATTCTCTAACTCCCATGCTGGACACCTGCCACTAACACAAAATGATATTGAATGTAACCTGGGATTGAAAACTAGTTGACACCAAATCATCACATTCCTTTCTTGAAGCAGCTTTATGTAAAATTCTTTAAACATTAAATAAATTGGGATCCTTCAACACATAAATGTTTATGATATGCAAAGCAGAAAGTGAAATACAAATGACTAAAGCTATAGTTTTCATTCTTTTAAATCTCAGCCCTCTGCCACCTTTTCTCTCTTAACTCCTTGTAATAGATTTATAGAGAATAATGAGGCTAATAGCATATTTAGAGGCCATAGTATTTAATTAAGATCATGTTGGCAGTTTTAATTTTGGAGAAGGTAATGTTTTATATACCACCAGAAAAACTTACATTTAGCCTCAAGTCGTACAAATGGACAGTGGCCTGGTGACTACATATCCTGGAATGCTGACATTGTATTACCCAACTTCCTGCCTGCAAAGAATTCAGTCTTGGTTGAATGGTGACTGCACTCTCTAAGGATAATATACAAGGCTTCTTTTGATAATTCTGCTAGCAAAATGGGTAGGCTTAATAGGAGTTTTCCTGAAAATTGTCTAGAATTCTAAAGGTTCATCTTCCCGTTTAGTTTAACACATCTATGAGATGCGGTCTTAAATTACATAGCAAGCTGTGAAGGCTAAGTTATTATGTAATGGCATTGTTTTAAGATTTATTGTGCCGATTAATCCAAATCTCGAAATGGCTTCCTTATTATCTGTAAAGTTTGACTCAATTGAGAAAAATACTCTGGGTCAGTTTTCCTCACCAGGTAGGTAGTGTCTTTCCCCCAAAGTTGGAACTCACCTTAGTTAGGTGTCTTTTTAAAATATCATTACGCTTTTGACATATTTATGGAATCAAAATTTTATATTTAGAGAAAAATTATAAGCGGCATACAAAATTTAGCTATGCAAGCCATGTAGCCAGTTAAATCTAAAATTCTACATCTAGAGCAAGTTCCCACCTCAACACTATTTCCAGCGAATAATTATTTCTATCATGGCAAGATCTGCAGTTCTGGGACATTTCGCAGCATCTCTGGGCTGTACCCACTAGATGTCAGTAGCACCTTCATCCTACTTGTGACAATCAACAATGTCTCCAGACCCTGCTAAATGTCCCCTATGGTTAAAATTGCCCCTACTCTGATTGAGAAGCTGGTCTAGGGAAATGTTTTGGGGGAAAACATATTTTTTCTCATATATTCCCTTACAAGTGCTTTATACTTCGAAGACAGTGAAATGTGGATAGTTTGAAGGATATCCGTCATTGGTAGAGTTTCTGTTTCCAGTTCTTACCACAAGTCACCTACAGTTCTATTGCTGACACGTTGACTTTTCCTAGAAAGGCTGTTGTTCCTTCCATTCTGCTCCCTAGTGTTATTGATCACCGTTTTATTTCACCTAAGGCATATTCTTGTCCTTTAATATTATTTTATAGCTGAGTAAACTGAGGTAACTTGTTTTCCCCGTCAGAAGTGAATGTGTGTGGAGAGTCAGAAGTTATTTCAGAACAAACTACTTTATTATATACAATAAATAGACACTTTTTAAAAAGAAGTATAATACTCTGTAACTTTAATTAGATACATTACTCATAAATTACTGACTGAGTAAAAACAGTGGTAAGCATAGTCTAGTAATTGTGCATAAAATCCCCAGACTTCCATTAACTTAATTTCTTCATCTCTCATTTGGGAAAGCATTTAGTTTAATGCTCCATTTGGGTGCTCTCCAGTATTTCAGACCTGCATGATCCGAAGTTCCCAAGATCATGCCGCTCTCAGTCCCAATGTGAGCTTTGCTGTTTGTTTAATCTACACAAACAATTCCCTGTTGACATCACCCAAGTCCTGCTGAGGACTAAGAGGAACATACGGCCTTTCGATTGTACCCTTAGGTGCCTAATGAAGAACAAGCCTGAAACATGTCAAAATTATGTGGCACTACCAGGGAAATTCTAATCAGTGTAAGCTCAGCAGTTTCTTCTCTAGAAGCAGCGTCTGCCTGTACAGAGCCTCCTACGTGGGCATAAAAATGGAAAACAGCAGCAACGTGTGCATTCCATTAGCGGGAGCCCTGGAAGGGTCATTGCTTCTCTTAAAACTACTTTCTGAACAACCCCCAGGAAGCACTTGATTCCTTTTTCCAGCAAAATGCATTTAAACTAAAAATTAAAGTAGTTTCATGTACAAGAAACAAGGTATCTTAAGTATGAAAGGGATTTTTTTTTCTTTTAAATTAAAAAAATTCCCCCAAATTAGTAGAGCTTGCTGTTTGTATACGGTTTTAAAATCACAAGGGGGCACTCTTTAACTAAATACATCATAAGAAAGGGCAATTATTTAAGTCTTTGACTTTAAAAAAAGTTATTTTAAATGATATAGCAGTTATATCTATACACATAAAATTAAATTAAGGCTTTAATACTAAATTTAGAATACTCTACACATGTGACCTATCTATTAACAGGTCTTGTTTGTGGTAAAAATTCTAGAGAATTAAACTTTTTTTTAAATCTTTTTTATTTATCTTTAGAAGGGAAGGGAAGGAGAGAGGGAGAGAAATATCAATGTATGGTTGGTTCTCGTGCGTCCCCTGCTGGGAACTGGCCTGCAACCCAGGCACGTGCCCTGACTGGGAATCGAACCACCGTCTTTTGGTTCAAAGGCCCGTGCTCAATCCACTGAGCTACACCAGGCAGGGCTAGAGAATTAAACTTTTTTTTAAAAGTGCAATACAAGAAAAGGACTTTGTCTTGAAAATGAGTAAAAATTTCACCTGAGAATATGTTTTAGTTTCTTTTCATTTGTTTTTTTAGGTGTATAATTTTTTGAAATAATAGTTTTTCTTCTTGTACTAGGAAGAATATTGATGACGTTGCCATTTGTAAATGTTTCTTTTGCCAGGTAGTAAACATTTTATATTTCCCTTGATTTTATATTTTAGATACTTTAGTGGAAATTATAGGATGTATCCTGTATTAAAATGAAATGTTATTATTTTCCATATATAATAATGATACAATTTGAGTGATTCAAGTGTGATGAAAACATGTGAGAAGAAACACAGGCACAATATTTCCCATTATGACTACTGGAAATTGGCCCTGGAAATGTTAGATGGTTGAAATGCAAATAAACTTAGTGGTCCACAGAAGTATAAATCCAGCCTTACACTACGTAGGACTATAACTTACTACTCTGATTAATTGAAGTAAAAGTAAAATGTATAGAGGAAAACTTGAAAGAAGCTAACAATTATAATTGTAATACTTTCCACATAAAGAGAATAAGGGTCTTCTAAGATGAGCAATAAATGTTAAACTCATTGATGTGGTATTATCATTGCAATTTAAGATGATTTATTTGGACTACAAATGTTTCGGATTAAAGATTCCAATTAAAGTTATTCCAATACTTGAAAAATATAAATCATAATTGTAATCATATTTTTCTAAAGAAACTTCTCATATTATCTAGAGAAGAATCTAGAGTAGTTCCAATTTGGTGGGGTTAGCCCAAGAACCCTAACTTCCCAATTAGAAAACCCAGATACATCTCTGGCTCTGTCATTTCACTAGTTGTGCAGATGGGGCTGAATCAGTTGACTCTGGGGTTCTCCATTGTTTCACTGCAAAATGAATAGAAGTACATCAACTTTTAAGACCTTCCCACCTCTAATGTATATGATTCTGATCATTATCTTTGAAAATGCTTGCATATAATATACTAAGCATTCAGTTGCAGTTTGTTTAAGCACCTCAGGATCAAAACTGTTGGTAAAGAAAACAAGGTACTGCCCTGGCTGGTATAGCTCAGTGGATTGAGCGCCAACCTGCGAACCACACGATCGCGGTTCAATTCCCAGTCAGGGCATATGCCTGGGTTGCAGGCCAGTTCCTGGCAGGGGACTCACAAGAGGCAACCTCTTGTGATATTGATATTTCAATATCACAAGATATTGATATTTCTCTCTCTCTCTCTCCTTCCCTTCTCCTCTAAAGATAAATAAATAAAATCTTAAAAAAAAAGAAAGCAAGGTACTTATTCATCAAGGTCTGAAACATCAGGGTATGTGCAGACATAGAATTCTCAGACTGCGAGGACTCCACCTTAAAATTTAAAAAGAACATAATAATAGTTTATATTAAAGTGTACTTAGGAAAGTTTTAGGATCTCGACCAACTTGTTCTGGCAAAATTATGAAGTTTGATAAATACTGTTGAACCAACGTTAGAGGTATGACAGTCCTCATCACAATGAGCCATCTTTGGGTCTTTCATGGTGCCTTCTTATGAAAAATTGCCTTTTAGAATTTATATCAGATATAGTCGTATCATGGTTGTAGGTCTAGATATAACATTGTGTTATATAAATTTTGAAAATGATGTTTTATGTTATTATTTTTAAATATTACTGTAAACTTTTTATACCAAGCACTCATTCTGACCTTGAATTTAATCATCAAATTTCAACAATATTTGATGAGCTTTCTTTCACAAAAGCCAATATAGCAAAGACCCACAGCTAGCTTTAGTAACAAGTTTGGAGGTGAAATTCAGACTTTCTCACTCAAATTCCAGTAAATTTTTAACAACATCATAACTATCAGGAAATGTATTTTTTGTTTGGGTGATTATGAGTCTCAGGCCTTAGGACAATAGTAAATTTTGAGATAGTAGATACAAAAGTTATGTTTGTCATGACTTGCTTCCAGTAAAATAAAATTGACTTTAATTGCATGGATTTCTTAAAGAAAACTGCATCCTCCAAAACAAAAGTCCAAGTTTCCTGTCAACACACTTTATTGATATTACTATAGAATATATCTATGTCATAGCCAAAACTGTTTTCTGTTTTGAAAAATATGATAATAACACATGTGCGTGATATAAACAAAACTGAGATGATCGGAGAAATGTTCACAAGCTAAAGGCATTAGAAAGAAATAAACCATTGTTCTCTGTGACAAACCTATTGATTCATATCTGCCATGAATGATAAATTACATGAGAAAGGGTCATGCATGTAACTGTACCGTCTGTCTATAATATATCCAGATTGGAGCCTGCAGTGTCTTCCTCCCTTATTTTTTTCTTTATTTTCTTTTTTTCTTCTTCCTTCTTCTTTCCTTCTGTTTTTCCTTTATCTAGTTGTTTTCTTATATAAAAGCCATGCTTATTTTTATCCTTCCCTATCCTTTTCCTAAACAGGCTTTCCTTTTTAAGAACATGATTGACTATCTAATAAGCTTTGTCACAGTGTCACATATCTGCAATATTTAGAGGAGTATTTTTTAGACATGCTAGTGGGAAAATGCTTGTGTTTCTGTGTCATACCTTGCTTCCTCATAATGATTCATTTTGAAATTAGTGATGGGCTGATTCAGACTAGATTCTTATGTCAATTAGTGTACTAGCTGGTTGAACTTTTGCTTTTTTAATGTATCTTCTTTGAAATTAGGTGACTCACCTTTTTCTCAAAAGTATGTGGTTAATTTTTTCCATTTAGTAAGCAAAAATACTCAAAAATACTAAAATATAGAAAATCAGAAAGTAAAAATTATTACACTATTATTATTCTATGCTTAATATTATATTTGTTCTATTGTGAGTTTTTCTTTATATTAATTCGTAAAATTTTGGGATCACACAGTATATAACATTTCATTGTTGCTTTATTTTTCAAAATACAAAGTCTCATGTTCTTTTAAGACTTTTGGAAATACTTTTAATTGGTGCATGATATTCCACTGGTTAATTGTCTGGTAACATCATTACTCAATTGTTTGACATTGTACAGTGGTAAGCTGCATTATTTTCTGAGGCACGAGTATTGTTCACACAACTGACCAGGTTATTTCACTTGGTAGTAGCTATAAATGATGCTGTCATGTATCTTTTTAGTTCATTTTTTATAGTTGCTGCTTTATTTTCTTTAGGTAGACTCCTACAAATAAAATAATTGCCATCACCCTGGCTGGTGTAGCTCAGTGGATTGAGTGCTGGTCTGTGAACCAGATGATCACGGTTCAATTCCCAGTCAGAGCACATGCCTGGGTTGCAGGCCAGTTCCCAACAGGGAACGCATGAGAGGCAACCATACATTGATATTTCTCTCCCTTTCTCCTTCCCTTCCCCTCTAAAGATAAATAAGTAAAATCTTATAAAAAATTTTTTAAATGTTGTCACCAAGGATAGTAAAAAAATGTAAGACTTTTGGTAGTAAATGCCAGTACTTACCCAGAGACTGTGCTGTGTATTTTTCCACCAGTTAACATGAAATGGCCAGTTTAACGACATCTGCCAATGATTCCCAGGCATTCGTTGTCCCACTACAAAGAACGTGGATTCCGAAACTTGCCCCAGTTCTCCATGGGATGGCATTTTCCGCACAGTGCTAAATGGCACCACGGGAAGCATCCTTCTTCAAATCAGAGTTGGCTATAAAAGAGATCTGTGTTCTAATGAACTAAGATGCTCTTGCTATTAAAAAGCATAAAGAAATCCTACCCATATTTTTACAGTTATGTTTTGAAATCCTTATTGATTAGATTCCCCTTTGAGGATTTTCTTTTTTCGCTTAATTAATATGTGACAGTTATGTCATCAGAGGATGACCTCAGTGATAATACATGTTAAATACAAGGGTAGAAGGAATACTTGCCTAAGACTAGCATGATTTTGCTATAAGCACTCCTATGGACGCTTTGGCCCCTCGGACTGTCTACTTCGGGCTGGCCCATACTAACTGGGGTCTCAAACCAATCTATATCTTAAACTAGGTGTAAAATGTTATCAAAAATCACTTGAGAATTTCCTTTTTTTCTAGATGGCATCATAATGTTTTTATTTGGTTGAGAGATGCATCTTTAATGCCTCAATTAAGAGCCAAACACCAGGCACCAAGGATACACAATTATTTCTGCCCTTAAGCAGTTTATATTCCAAAGGGGAATGAGACAGACAAATAATTAATAAGAAAAGTGATCATTTCATGTATAATGAGCATTTGGTACATAAAAAAAGCAATAAGGATAGTCACCTAGAGGCACTTGGCAGGTTTCAGAGGCATTTGAAAGAAGAGTAGAAATGTGAAAGGAATGTCTAGGAAGAAAAAATGGCATATTTTAATATCAGGAAAACTTTACATGTGTGTTATGAAAGTCCAAAGGAGGTGGAATGTGTTAAAGAAGGTGTGATGAGCTGTAAACTTCTGTAGAAATGTCAGAGATGGAAACACAGTATTATTTGTAGTGTGCAATGGGCAAAAGCCAGGCTGTGTTGGCTAGAGCAGTGAAAATGGGGAGAGAAATAGACACAGTAAAATGAAGTGGGAGATATAGATTAATATCTACAGGGTGGACAAGATTAAGGGAGGTTGATTTTGTTTCCATTTTTTATTAGTAACTCACATTTATTCGCCACTGGCTCTGCACTCTAAGTGGTAGAAATATAGGGAACAAGAAAGAATCACTATCCTCAAGCTACTGACTTTCTATTGGGGGAAGTAGGGGATACAATATTATCTTTGCAGAATAAATAAAGTAATCTCAGGTGCAGATAGATTAAATGAAGAAACAAAACAAGGTAATCTGGCAATGTGCCACTGGGAATAGTTGTTTGGGCAAAACACTCATGGAAGAGCCTACGTTGAAGTGATATTTATATTGAGAACTAAATATTGAACAGAAGCCACCCATGCAAAGACCTAGTGTAAGAGGATTCTGAGAAAGACAAGTAAGTCTAGAGGCCTTGAGGCTTAGGAGCATCACATATTGGAGAGACAGATATCAGACTAATATGCAAAGAATGAAAGGGGGAGAGAAAACACAGCAGGGACATACCGAAGGAGCCATGTGGGAAAAGGTTAGTGGTTCCATTTTCTAGTGTTCTAGGTTCAACAGCAACCTATTTAAGATTCTTAAGTAAGAATATGTATCTATACATATATATGCACACACATATATACATATATACACATACATGTATGTAGATATTAATGCATATTTAATATACATTGTATATCTTTAATACAATATATACTTTATATGTACTACATATAAAGTATAATATATTTTATATGTAGTACATATAAAGTATATAATACATATACACTTTATGTATATACATATACACTTTAAAGTGTAGATGAAGTATTAACTCATCTACACTTTAAGAAAATTGCAAAATCACTCTGCTGCTCTGTGAAGTTTCTTTTTTCCTTTTTTTTAGAAGAAGGAAGAGAGACAGAGAGAGAGAGAGAGAGAGAGAGAGAGAAACATCTGTTTTGTTGTTCCACCTGTTTGTGCGTTCATTGGTTGCCTCTCGCTTTTGCTCTGACTGGGGACCAAATTCACAGCCTGGCCAGGGCCCTGCTCTGTGGACTTTGGAGGGGGCGGAAGGAGTGCAAAGGAGAGCTGCAGATAATAAAGCTGCCACATTGGAAAAAAGTTGTATTTTTTTACAATCGCAGGATTTTTTGAGAATATTACAATTTGTGCAGGTGACTAGAGTTTTATAAGCAATTAGTCTGGATTTCCTTAGCTTTTTAATGGGTGAATAAAAGTAATTTTCCTGCTTTTCACTTGTTTGGATTAAACATGGGTATCTATGAGAAAGCCCTGAATAACCATAGGGCATAGGGCATAGGGCATAGGGCATTTGTCTAGTGTTGTTATGGTTGGTGCTGTTAAATTGTCATTTGGCAAGAACATCTGCTTCCTCACAATTGATTCTGACATTGAAAAGGTTAAAAATAATATAAAATACAAGAGTTTACTTTGTGAAGTTCACAAAAACCATGTATTTCTGTGAAATATGACTTAATGGTATTGTTTTTTGATGTTTAGTGATTTATCCAGATTCCCACTGTCATTTTAGCAGACTTGGCACTAGCTGATTTATCATATGCAAATATATATACATATATATATCTTTCTTTCAATATTCACAGATCAAATATTAACATTCCAGCCAAAAGAATTTAGTACTAACAGATTAAGGGGCTGCTTGATTTAATCAAGTCGAGAAATATGGCAAGTTGCCTATCTACCTATCTACCTATTTTATTCTATTTTTGGGGGTGGCTGTTATCCTAATTAGATCTGAAAGGCCCCAGAGTGGCTGAATCACAATTTATGACACATTTCAGGGAATATTCAGGGCTTTTGATGTTCTCATCAATATTGTCATTATGGTCACTTTAACAAATTTTACTTTTAAGTAAAAAAATACTCTAAACTACATAGTCACTAATGATATATCTGGCTTTTTATGTGTTTAACTCCATTTTCCCTTCTGCTTACTCAGCTCATGGGTATGAAAGGCAATTTAATTTCTAAAAGACTGTGATTTTTTTAACCTAGCATTTCCCATTTATTTTGCCAATTATGAGTAAATTTGCATATTCTACTTGGGAGGTTAGTTTATTTTTTGACCTGTAAGTTTCCAACCAATTCTAAACTTACATTGTTCCATTCCATTTATAATCAGATTTTTTTTACTTTATCAAAACTCTCTAGACCCAAATACTTTTGAATTTTCACAACTGTATAAAAATTGAACAATAGCTCTATAGCAAAATTACATATTGCACAAAGTAAATCCATTTCTGAAATGAACCCAATTTGAAACTAATATTCATAGAAGTTGGAGACCATCTATGTGCCAGGCATTATTCTTGGCACTTGGTAGATATTAATGAAAAAAAAAACCTAACAGTAACGGAACTGAGTTTCTAGTTGTAGGAAACAAATAGCATAATGTGAAATAAATTATATATTGTAGTAGAAGGAAATAAACACTATGGCAAAAATATAGAAAGCTGAGGACTTGGACATTTATTTCATTTGTTCTTTTATCTCTGCTGATCCTCTTTCACTTAACTGGCAGTCTCAGCATCAAACTCTGCATTTACACCCTCATTTTGGTGTTCAGCCAGCCCAGACTGGCAGGAATTTCTCAGTGCTATTTCCTAATTCCTGCGGGATGGAATCTGATTGTTCCAACTTGAGTCAGGGTTTCCAGTCGACTATGGTCCAGAGCCAAAACAACTTCTATAAATCTCCATTCAGAGGTTCATCTCTGTGTCTAGAGAAGTTCTTATGGAAGAGAGATATAGGCTAGACAAACACAGTGCCTTGTGTTTATATCCCACAGTTCATAATTGAAAAAGGGCATCCAGAGACAATGCATTATTATAAGTTAAGAGGCAGGTTGGCCTGTTTGATTGAAGAGTTATTCCAATTCACCTTTTCTTTCAGAGAGGAATGTCTTCTCGGGAAGTGTTTCTTCAACATTCTCATGTCTCGTCAGTCAGGGTTAAGTCACTAGGCTTGAAAATTTAGCATAGAACATTTTGATGCATTGGTTTGGAGGGCAGACCAATGCCAGCGAGGAGGAAGAGGTGGAAGATTAGGCAATCCATGGTATCAACTGGTATTAGGTTATCAGGTATTTTTGACACCCCATTAGTGTATTTATTTATCTTAGATGCATTTTATTTGTCCTTTCATTGCTGACCCTCATAAATATTAAAAAGAAATGAAATTCCTATGACATTTTATTAGGAAAACTAGTCTGGATAAAAATTTCCAAGAAATGTCAGAAAGTCTGTTAGTTAAATATTGTAACGACTGTGAAACCAACATATATATGGGAAAGAGCCTAAAATGTGTAATATATGATTTAGAAAAAGATTACTAATCCTTTTATTAAAGTTGGCCCATTTAAAATATATAAAGTCATATTTCCATTAACATAGTCCACTTTAAGTGAGACAATGTCTACTTTGAACTAAATGTATGGCAAACACTTAGAGTTTGTTAATATGATTAGAAATTTTTGGATAATCAAAACATTTTGCACTGAACATAGAAGAAAACTCAAATATGCATGTAAGGAGAAATGTCTTATTCTCCCTTTCTTTTTTGAAACACAGGATGTGCTTTGTGTACTGATGACTATATTTATAATAAGATGATGGTCAGGGTAGTGAGCAGAGAAAAAGAGAAGAAAATAGACAATAGTTGTATTTTGATATTGTTAAAAAATATTGAAGGGCAAAAGTTCCAGGATAGTCCATGCGATATTGAAGAATCAAGTCAGACCAGACTCCAAGACTTACTACAAAGCTACAGTAATCTAAGCAGTGTGATATTGGTGGGGAAAAAAGACAAATTCACCAGTGGAATCCAGAAAAAATCGAGGACCCAGAAACAGACCATACAGTCAAGTGGTCTTTGACGAAGGAGCAAAAGTGACTGAGTGCAGCAGTAGAGTCTCATCAACAAATGGTGCTGGTGCGACCGGGAAATGCTCCTGCCAAAAACAAAACTCCGGACCCGGACCTCAGACTGGTTACAAAAATGAATTCAAAATAGATCATAGGTCTAGATGTCAAGTCCCAAACTATAAAACTCTTGGAAGCTAACATAGAAAGAATATACATGAACTTAGATTTGACAGTGACTTAGAAACTTTACCAAAGCATGATCCATTAAAAATTAATTGATAGGTTCAATTTCATTAACATTAAAAACTTCTGTGGTAGAGAAGACACTATTAAGTGAATGAAAAGACAAGCCACAGACTGGGAGAAAATATTTGACAAACACATAACTAATAAAAGGATAGTATTCAAAATAATGAATGAATCCTTAAAACTCAATAATATGAAAATGAACAGTACAACTAAAAATGGACAAAGGATCTGAAGAAATACCTTCAGAAAAATACTAAAAAAAAGATAAATAGATTGCATAAAAGCATATGAAGGGATGCTCAACATAATACAATGTTAGGGACTTTTAAGTTAAAGCAATAACGAAATAGCTCTACATACCTATTAGAATGACACACACATCAAACACACCAAATGCTGGCAACCATGGGGAACAAGAGGAACCATCGTTCATTGTTGGCGGGACTCTAACGTGTTGCAAACACTTTGGAAGATAGTTTGACAGTCTCTTAAAAAGCTGAGCCTATTCTTACAATGTAATCCAGCATTTGTTCTCCTTGGTATTTACTCAACAGATTTGAAATCCTGTCCACACAAAACCTGAACAATGTTTATAGCAGCTTTATTCATAGTTTCCCAAACTTTAGAAAACCAAGATTTTCCTCAGTAGGAGAATGAATAAAGAAACTATGGTACATTCATACATGGACTATTATTCAGTGATTTAAAAAATGCTATCAAGCCACAAAAAGACACACAGGAACTTTAACTGCAAATTTCCACGTGAAAGAAGCCAACCTGAAAAAGCTACACGCAGTGTGATTCCAACTATATGCCGTTTTGAAAAGGAAATACTATCAGTGGTTGCCTGAGCATCCAAAGGGGGGAAGGAAGAATGAATAGATGCACAGATAATTTTTAGGGCACAGAATTATTTTGCATGATATTGTAATGTGAATCCATGTCATTATACATTTGTCAAAGCCCATAGAATGTACAGCACAAAGAGTAAATCTTAATGTAAGTTATGGACTTTTGTTAATAATAATGCACCAATATTGGAAAACCAACTATAACAAATGCACCACACTAATGCAAAATGTTAGTAATGAAGGGAATTGAGGAAAGTTGGTAAGGGAAAGTATGAAATCTAATGATTTCATTTTGAGATAGAGCATGTAAATACATGTTTGTTATTCAGGTGGAAAAATATAACAGCAATGAATATATCTAATATACAACAAGAAATTGATATACAGCCCTGACCGGTGTGGCTCAGTTCATCTAGTGCCAGCCTGCAAACCAAAGGGTCACCGGTTCAATTCCCAGTCAAGCCTAGGTTGGGGGCCAGATCCCTGGGAGGAGGTGAGCGATAGGCAAGCACACATTGATGTTTCATTCCCTCTCTTTCTCCCTCCCTTCCCCTCTCTCTAAAAATAAATAAATAAAATCTTTGAAAAAAGAAATTGATAGACATAGGTATAAAGGAAGAAAAACAAAATCAATGTCAGAAATCTAAAAAAAAATCAGAATTGAGAGATTAGGTGGAAAAGCCAGAAAAACAGAGGGTGAAGTAGCGACTCAGTAGAAATAGAGGAGACAGAGTAAGCTGGTTTTCTGTGAGTCAATGAGGAGTATGTTTTCTTGTATCAAATGTTGCAGGAAGACAGTGAATATGAGAAAACGAAGTGAAATCTAGGTTGCTATTTTTAGTAAAGTGGTAGGACATAAGCCAATTTTTAATGAGTTGAATTAAGGGAAGGATTTGAGAAATAAATGGCAAGGTCAGAATAATCATCGAAAAGTATGATAAAGAGGAAAAACTCTATCATTACTCATTCTGAAAATGTCAGAGCAGCTTTTTTACTCCGTAGGTCTTAGAGCATTAGATTCAGATCTTTGAGGAGGTTTTGTTGGTGGTGACCTAGCATAAAGTTAGCTGATGGTATTCCAGTGAATGTTGAAAAGTATCCATAAAATGTGGTAAGCTTATGTAAATCTCAATGTAGAAAGGAGATGCCTGCAGAATGTATTTAGCAACAAATGATTGAATCTTTTAAATCATATTAAATTTTCTACTTAGGATATTAAAACAGCATTTTCTGGAAAACAATGATAATTTAGAAAACTTCTTGCTGACCTGTAATCTGTGGTCTGTTTTTAAATTTTAAGATGAAGGAATTCTGAAAACTATGGCTTCTATTTTAAAATCATGTATTGGTTACCACAAAGACATTCCTCTTATTAAAAGTTGATTTCCTAGGCTAATCATGTTGATTATAATAATCTGATCAACATTTAAATACCGTGAATGACAAATCACACTGGCTTTTTATTAGCATATTTATGTTACTCTCAGATTTTTTATTAAATAATAAGAATAATCATATCACTACAGGAATTGTAAAATGAATGAGTAAGACATATTCTCTTAGAAACACTTAGAAAAAGGGAAATTTTGGCTTATTTATTTTCTGATGTGCTTTTGGCTATTACAGGTAGTTCTTATGGCTGGATCTATGTTCCCCCCAAAATTGTACTAGGGTATTTTTATAAAACAATAGTTTCTTTTCATCTAAGTGGGTCTTTCCTTCACATTTTTACTGAATATTTTTAAAGTTGAAATATACTATGTGAGATAACAAAAAAATGTAAGTTCTCAAACATTTACACCCTTTAGTTGTGACTACACATACATGGCGTAATATGTCAAGAATATTACCAAATGAAAGCTACCCATTCCTACTGGGCTTTTGAGGATAGTTAAAGATTAAACTCAATCACATCGCCAGCAAATAAACTCTCAAGAAGGTCATGTGTTGTTTAAATTTTCTATTTGAAGCAATTAAGTCAGTCCCATATGACAATTTTAGAAATTATTAAGTGTTGCATGATAATGAGATCTGCATCAACAAAGTGCTTATCAGGTTGCTATGGTCAACCCAATTAAATTAAGAACCTCGGCTGGCATAGAAATAGTCCAATTGCTACCGAATAATTGTTAATAATTGTAGACTATTCTGAACCTTTTCAATTTTTATCTAGGATAAATAACCATGGAATAAAACAAATTTAATTATGTTAATGTAGCAAAGATTTGCAAGAATGTAATGTATAATAAAAAAGTAATTGGTTATTTAACCATAATCATACAATGCAATATTATGCAGTTCTTTAAAATTGTCCGTTGAAGACTATGTAACGATATAAAAGAGATGAATAATATTTTGGTAAGAGAAAATTTTCATTTTTTTTGCTTTTGGGGGGGAAGACTAATCTCTAAACTAATAATAAGTGTTGTCCCTCATGTGATTTCTTGAAAACTGATCTCAATCTCACCAAGAGAGGATGCCATTTCGATAGCCTTTCTGCCTATGCTTAGATTTCAGATTACTTTATACAAGAAAGAGGTTTTCCAGCCCTAGAACTAGCATGGTGGGACTTACCTGTTTCATATATCTCCTCTAATTTGTGCAATGATAGAGAAAGAAAGAATTGCAAGTAATCGGTCCCCAGAGGTGATACAATTTCTTGCAAATTAAAGTCACAGAGTCATAGGATTTGGAAGGACCCTAGAAATAAATTGAAAAATAAAATCAAGTAATAAAAATAAAAATGTAAATTCTATATTATTTAACAGCTGTCTGATTTTATCTGTGTTCCTTCTCCGTAGATGGAGAACAAATGACAGCTAGTTGGAAGGAGGGAGTTTAGGGGGTGGAGGGATTGAGCAAAAAAAAAAAATAGGACTCAAGGACATGGACAGTAGGGTGGTGACTGAAGGGGGGGACAGGTATAAGGGGACTAAATGGGAGTGGAAAAATATAATAAAGATTATAATACAAAGAAATAAAAGGCATGTTATTCTTATCATACTTCCCTGGCTAATAACTCTTACTCTTCAAGTCTCACAGGGCTCGCCTCTTATATGACCTGCTTCTCCCTATTCTATGTAGACCTCTGGAGGAAATCTGTTATGTTTGCCACCCTTGATCCTGCCAGTTGTGAAACTATGCTCCAGGTATCACTGGTACCTCTTATCCTCCTTTGTACAGGCATCTATTCAGAGTGGGGCACCACCTCCAATGTGATTCAAGGAGTGGCAACTGAAGCCCTGAATGTGGTGGTCGGGGGGGGCCTCTCCTCTTTTTGTGCATGAGGCGGCAGGAAGAGAATCTCTTCTCTTTTCTTAGAGTTCTGTGCTGTGATGTGAGATTTCTATGTCCTGTGGCTGTTTCCTATTATTAAGCTTGCTCATGGTGAAGACATTTATCTTAATAGTTTTGTTTGGGCTATTTGAGGTCATGTTTATCTCTAGACTTTTCATTTTTATATAGGACAATTAACTCACACTTCAGTGCCCTGGTAGTGGTTCAGAAGAGACCTATTTGACATAATTCCCATCTTAACACTCATCATACTGTATTTCAATGATTAATTTATGTAATTTTGCTCCCGCAAAACAGTATGAGTTTTCTGTGGGATGAGATCATGTGGCCACTTACTCATATTTTTATCTCCAATTTCAAGTTTATAGTAAAACAGTGAGAGAATAATTAATACATATTTTTAAGTACAGTAGTCCCACAATATCTGTGAAGATAGCCAGTATATGATATTTTATTGATATATATATATGTATACACACACATATCTATGATAACATTGAATATAAATTAGGCACATTTAGCGAGTAACAGTAACTAATAGTAAAACAAAAAATTATGATGATATACTATAAAAATGTCATGGGGCTATGGTGAATATCCCTCTCAAAATATATCATAGCCATCCCTTACTTGCAGTAGGTGAGGTTACTTGTTTCAGGGTTCCCCTTGTGGAAGTCTGATAGAGGCTCAGTGCTTTCTGGCACAGCACGTTGCCATAAACCAACATGTTTTCTCTTCATGTCTTCTACCCACAAATTTAATGCCTCTTCCCCCCGAACTTAGCACTTATTACATAGTGTGGCCATAACTTGTGCAGTTTCAGGTGTAACAGCAAAACTATCATAATTTTATTCCTTTTTCACAATTTCACCAGTAGAAAATTCACTCCTACCCGTTGGTCTTAGCAGCCTCAGCATATTATTTTTTTCTTCCCTGATTAAGTCCAGAACTTTCACCTTTTCACATAAAGGAAGCACTTTACAGTTTTCCTTCGGCATATCCAAATTCCAACATCCCTACTCTTGCTCTTTGGGGACATATTAAGTAATATACGGGTGACTGGAACACAAGCACTGTGATACGGCCACAGCGAATCTGATAACAGTGGCGGCTACTCTGGGAGTAATGGGTGGGGAGCGGACACACCATGAAGACCTTGGACAAAGAAATGACTCACATCCTGGGCTGAATGGAGTGAGACTCGTACGATTTCATCGTACGAATGAAATGGCATGCGATTTAAAACTCATGAATTGTTTATTTTGGACAATTTTCATTTAATATTATTGGACCGTAGATGACTGCGGGTAACTGAAAACCCTGGAGAGCAACACTGTGGCTGAGAGGGGGATGACTATCGGCAGCAGGATAACTGCTTTCTAAGTTTAAGGGAGTAGAAACTTACGTTATTTGTACATTGTTTTATGTTTTTGTTTAAATTTTAGGTAAATACTTCCTATACTTCAGCAATACTGAAGTGTGTAAGAATCCTTGACATGGTGTGTATGGACAGTAATCGTAACATTTTCTCTTCTTTAGGACAACTGCTTAAAATGGACAGAACTCCCCATTTATCCAAGAGGATACAATTAAATGGCAAGGATTTGCCATAGCATTTTGGATCATTTTGAGACTCTGAAAATAGTTAACCAATGGTAACTAGAGAATGTTACATGAAGCCTATTTTGCTCTAACCCACTAAAACTAAGAAAACGAACAAATAAAAGTTTACAAATATAAAAATAGAAGGTTTTTTGTAGACCTTAATTTAGAAACTTTATGGAAAACATAATATTCTCCAGGCCAAATAACTTTTTGAGTTAAAGAGAAGTCTCATTGCATACACACTCTTACGGGAAGGTTATTACTGTATATTAATACATCTTCAGGTCAAATTGTAGAAAACACATCTGTGTTAACCACAAGGACAGAGGTATTTTTTAAAAGTCTTTTTGACCTGTGGATTTTTACATTTAATAACCTTAGTATAACAATGTGCATTTCTGTGCATGTGTGTAGAATATATTGTTTAAATATTCTTACATATTTTTGTTATCCATTTTTATGTCAGTACCTTGTATCCCTCAATAAAAATCAGATTTTCACAATTAATACTCAATAAAATTTTAAGAAGCTTTTTTAAAATAGTGAAGAACTATATCTCAATATGTAAAAACAAATTTTAACTGCCTTATTGGCCACTTTCTGGCATCATCTACTTACTAACCAATTAACTTAATCAGATTCATGAGTGATGAAAAATATCTTTTTTAAGAATCACAGTCCTGTAATTGAGCTGATTGATGTGCTTCTCATATTTATTAAAGCTTTCAAATTCTGTTTATCTACTGAATGTTTTGGATTAAGTTAAAGCACAAGTGGGCCTGTTTATCAAATTAGTTATCTAACATCTTCCAAGTTCAATAAACTGGAGTTGGTCTCTATGTTAGAGTAGGAAGCTAGGAGTGAGCAAAAGAAAAGAGAGCTAGACCGGCTGGACCTGATTGAGTCTGAAAGTTACACTTAATCAGGTTGAAGACTGGAAATTACAGCTTCAGACACCCCAGGGGATAACCGAATCCGGCCAAGGGGATTAACGTCCTTCCCTCACTCTTCTGGGCAGGAAGGATTGGCTTTCCAATCGCTACAGGGGATGCAAGTGCACTTGCCCTGCCCAGACGATGAGGGGAAGAATGAATGAAGGGGAAATTCCTCTGCTGGGTGCAGGCCCAGTGAGGCTACCATGGTGCAGAGGGAAGTATGCACATGCGCAGTGGAACCAGATGACGAGGCAAAACGTTGAGGCTGCACAGTAGGAGCCAAAATGGGGTGCAGCCCAGCTGTAGGAAATCTGGGAAAAGCATCTGGTTGCACAAGGGATGTGAAACCTCCAGAAGATGCAGAAAAGGGGTTGGTTAGGGGAGGGCCCGGTACAAGCCAGGGAAAGAGCAGATAAGAGATGGGTTAGTTTGAAAGAAAACATGCTCTCTCCCAAACCCGAGGGAATATAATCACAGCTCAACCAAGGCCTGTCTTGGTGGCACAAATTGGTTTGTTCACGTCTTCTTTCACACGCATTCCTCTCTGTAGCAGCTACACAACCCCAAATGCGGGCCTAGGTATGGCAGGGGCACAGGCTATGCTGGAGTACCAAAGCCCAGGGTGATGGCTTTACTGTCCTGGATCCTGACCCTCCTGGTGGGCACTCATGCTCACCAGGCCCAGGACGTACTCCACAGTGAGAATGAGCTAAGCCACCTGGTTGTGGATGAGACTCCAGGCACCTGGGACAGTCCTGTATTTTTGCTCCAATAAATCTAACCTCTACATCTCATCCTCCTATGCATGGATCCCTGAGATGCTTTTCTCATAACTTTATGGAGGAACCCTATTTGCAGTGGCAACATCTGCAAACAAACAAAAATCGACAACAAAAATCCCTGTGACACCGTTCTAGAAATTCCATTCGGGTTTGTGAATCTGTTTATTTTTGATACCCCAATGCAGCTATTAGTCATTACTGCTACTTTGTGTTAAATAAAGAATAGCTGATACGAGACTTACATAGTCTCATAAAATTCCAAAATGGGGACATAGAATCCTTCTTCTTGGCATATTTTTGTGATAATGTTGGCAAGGCTTTAATTGAGTCCTGAATTTTGAATAACCTAGGGTTTTGTTTTATTATTTTTCTTCTTCAAATGCTGAATTCACTCTCATAGACACGTTTGGCGTATGACACCACTCTAGTTGCTTGCTTTTTATAGATCAGGTATTATTTCCTTCACCTTATAATGAAATATTTCAGGCATGGCCAAATTGTGCCTTTAGGATAATTCATCTCTCATTAAACTATACCTTCTGGTAACTGCAGTCGCTCTGCGAAGCCACTTAATGCCCATCTCTCCTTATCTTCCACCAGCTGGCTGTAATGGATAGGCAAACAACATTTGCTTGATTGGCAAACAACATTTTTGAATAAGGAGAGGGAGGCAGTGGTAGTTAATTCCCGCAGTCCACCTGGTGAATTGCCAGCTGCATTTCTGGCTTGAGACTGCTGGAGACTGGGTTTGCTGGTGGACAGGGTCCTTTGAGACATGAGAATGAAGTGACTTCTGCCTTAGTCCAGCAAGCTTCCTGACCTAACCATTTCCTCTTTCCCTGACTTAAAAATGAGTCTTAGCTCTTACTGAAATGCAGGTAAATAAATGCACATCAGGTGAGGAGGCAATTGGAAGATACGGGCAATTGGAATTGGGAACATACACAGGAGCAGATCTAAATGTGTTTCTATACATAGAGAGAACGCCTAGAAGCAGTGTCACATAAAGGTTCTATAGAACTTCGTAGCCCTCCAAAATATGTCCCTGGTATTTACTATGGGCTCCTAGTAAGTAAGGAACAAACTGTGAAGAATAAAGGGTATTTATACATATCAGGGGCCTGGCACTGTGTCTGTTCTGTGAGAGAAGTGCGACAAATCGGACCTTTCCTACGTATTCTGTAATGGTTAGAAATAACAGAGGAGTGCATTTTTTATAGTAGCTGCCAAAGAAAGTAATCTATGAAAGACGACTCCTTCCGGGTGTGCATGTGACATAGATCTTCCCAGAATCTCATCTCAGATATATTTAGAAGTGGACCCATTGTCATTGTATGCTGAGTATTTATCTTTCTAGAACTGTGTCACATTTGAAACTGAGGGCAAAGAAACCTGGAACAGGATAGGTTTGATGTAACAAATATTCCTAGTAAAACATCTTGTGCATATCCAATAATTGATGTTTGTTGATTGATTCACTTAAAGTTTAGTGCAGAAAAAGTTAAAAGGATGGAGAAGCAAATATGGAGGTAAAGTTACAGCTTGCAGTGGCCCTAATAGTGGCATTTAATAAATGCTTATAAACTAGTATTTGGCATGATGCGAAGGAAGTGACGGGAAGGAGACGCGGAATTGGAAGCCTCGGAATCTGGGTCTTGCTGTGAGGTCCAGTTCTGTGAAGCTTGATCAGAAGCAAAACCAAGTGCTGGCCCCACTGTCTTGTTCTGCCTGTCTTCAACCCCAGCTCCAATTTCTTCTTTTTTAGCCTTTCCAGTTCTCTACACTGGTCCTCAATAAAACTGGGGAGCAGTCAGTGAGTTATTCCCCTCAATATTCAGACCCCTTGATGTGCAAGGTGGCTATTTACCCTTCCCATATCTTATCTCCCACTTAGTACTCTCCTGGATTCTTCCCAGCTAGCTGTGTTTTGCTCTCAAAAAGCTTTCAATTAGTCCCCATTGAGGTGTTAACTGATAACCGAGGTGTTAAGCGAAGTGTGAATTCTCAGGATTATTTAAATTTTAAAAGCAGGCTCTTTGAAGACCCAAAGTTCTGCTATAGAGAGAAACTGAGAAGAGAGTTTCCTGTGATTAATAACATCACACCATCACACTTAGTACTGACTTTTTACTCACACTAATAACATGCCCAGAAGCTTAGCCTTGAAAATGGCAGTGACTTTGGAGAATGGCATAGGCTTAAGGAGCCCTGCTAGCACTGAGGTGAGCTGTACCATACCAGACCAGCACAGATACCCCGGAGACACGTTCATGCTACCTCTTGACTTGGAGCGTTTCAAACTTGCAGTTTGTTGGTGGACCCTGCTCTACTGTCAGATCTGGAGTCTGGTGCCCTATCAGAAGCTTTTCTCCCAGACAACTGTAATTGTCATCGCATGTTCTTCAACACATTTTTACATGGCAGTAGTCCACGGGAAGCTGCAGTGTAGGAACTTGCCAGTGAAAGCTAGATATGAAGAGTTTTGATGAACCTGTCAGGGTCAACAGGGAGATATGTGCATTTTGGAGTGAAATGAGGTATAAGAATAAGTATGTATGCTTCCATAAAGCTGAAGGTGACCATGTTAGTCTTAGATGGCAATTGCTACATTAAACTATATAGTGGATGGTGGAGGTGGGGGTGTTATGGCATCATCCCTCCTCAAATAATTTGTGAGAAATACATCTTTTTAAAAGGCAGTTTACAAAGGATAGAAGGTCATTTTGAATTTAACATTTTCTGACTTGTTATGCATCAGAGTTTCATCTAAGATGCAATTTCTGTGCTTTATCCATCAGGTTTACATTTTGAAACATGAGGTTTTTTAAACATGCTAAAATAGTCTCATCAAAGTGAGAGGAAGGTACTTTTTCAAATTTTGAGGGAAAGAGGTGAGGTGGGGGGTGTATAGAGTGAAGGACCAGACTGGTAGGAACAGGTGATAGTGGGGGTGGACCTCCCAATGAGTACCTGTGTTATGGGAATGAAGAATTAGAACATGCTGACATACATGTACATGACATGTCCTTCTGTGACTAGGCCAAAATAAATATCTTTGGATAATACACTTCAGTACTCTAAAAGTTATCTGACATGTATTTACTTCAGTCAGGACTTTATGAATTATAATGAAAAATTCTGTTCTTTTTTCTCTATCATTCACCACAGTGAAAAGGAGGGAAGTTGAAGGAAATATCTGAGTTTTAAAAATAGCAGTTTTTTTCTTTAATGTATTCCATACATTATGCGTTCACTTTTAAATTCTGCATTTAAAAAATAGGAGCCAGTATTAATCATTGTGTTCGGTGCCTATTTGAATATAGGATGAAAACAGGACACAGGCGTTAGGAGACTGAAATGGAAAATATGAGGAAGTACCACTGCTATTCAAATAGCTCCTGAAGTTTGGAAGCAACCTGAGATTTGCAAAGGTCAGAGCTTTGGGAGATGTAGTTTTGGACGACATAATCTCTAATAATTTAAATAAAGATACATAATGTTATTGCAGTTTTTAGCCTCCATAAATCTCTTGATTTACATATAATAATCACTTCACCTAAATCCTCTAAGTCTGTGGGAGAGTTTCTTTTCATCAGATTTTCTTTACAGGGGGCTAATCACAGGTTTCCCTCCAGTTTATTTAGAGTACTATGTGGAAAAGCCATGGTGGGGGGGGGGCAATGTTTTGTCACAATTGGAGGTTTGGAGGACAAATTAGCATTAGGTCTTCAACACTCTTCTATTTCGCATGAGGGAGACATAGATTGGGCTTTTAAAGTTTTTGATTCAGTTGCTAGAACATAACACACAAATGCCGAGGAGTTTTTATTATGGGAAAATATTTTACAGTATGTAGAAGATTTAGGTGTAATCAAACACCCTACCTTTTCCTTTTAAAAAAATTCTCCCTTTTAATATGTAAGTTTGCACTCTGTAATAACCCAGAAGTTCACGCTAACATTCTTTGGGATTTCTGAAATTCAACGCATCTCCCTACAGATGGCTTTGCCTTAGGTCGGAGATCAGCCCAAGAGGTTTGGCCAGTGAAAGAAACCCAAAGAGGTTTGGCCAGTGAAAGAAACCCAAAGAAAACCCAAGAGGTTTGGCCATCACAGAAAGTCCAGTGATGCGTAAACTTTTCTTTAGATCTCATTTTCCTCGTCTGACTTCGAAAATGCAGAACGCAGTCAACTAAGAGAGGTACAGTACGGTTTGCGCTAAATAAATCCGGGAACAGAGAGAACGATCAGGCTGTCTGGCGAACAGGAGAACATCTCCAGGAGACAGGGGTTAGAAAGCTGATAAGGATCCTTAGGCGACAAGCCAGCGCATCTTCCGCCTCCAGCCCAGCGGCGCATCCGGAGTTAACTGCAGCTCGGATCTAGAGAGAGGAAGGTGGGATAGAAGGAGGTGGAAGAGGGAAGGGGGAAAAAAAAAAGAGCTGGGAGAGGGAGGGGGCGAACCAACCGGAGTAAGCCGGAGAACAGCGCGCGGGGGGAGGCGGAGATGCGGGAGAGCGCCGGGCGCAGGGAGCTGAGTGGACCGCTCCAGACGGCGGCGCGTGCGGCGGCTCCCGAAAGCAGCGAGTTGGCCGAGCCGGCTGCATTTCCAGCAGGCGCTGCGAGCACAGTGCGGGCTCACAGCAAGGTGATGTGCCAGGAAGCATTCTTTCCCCCGCTCGGGCTGCCGGGGCGGGGGCTCCCTTCTTTTTACCCACCTCTCCTCCCCCGGGTCTGCAGGTCTGCGCGTGTGAGTGCCCGGGTTTGGGGGTAAAGCCTGAAGGGCGGGGGCACCCTGTCCCTGCTCGTCTCCTCCTCCTCCTATCCCCGTCGTTGCTGATGCATGTTTTTCAGGGTCTCTCTCCGGTCTCCGTACCCCTTGTTTGACACTGTTCCCCCCATCCTCCCCCACCCCGGTTGTGTCTCCTTTCCCAGATGCTCAAGGTGCCAGCCGTATTGTGTGTGTGTGCAGCCGCTTGGTGCAGTCAGGCTCTCGCAGCTGCCGCGGCGGTGGCAGCGGCCGGGGGGCGGTCGGACAGCGGTAATTTTCTGGATGATAAACAATGGCTCACCACAATCTCCCAGTATGACAAGGAAGTCGGACAGTGGAACAAATTCCGAGACGTAAGTGCTGCGCACCCCCATTCCCAGGCACACGGGAGCGCTGCTCCGAGGCGGGGGCCGCCGCGGCCGGGGGCGAGCGGGCGGGCAGTGGGCTCGGTTTTCCCAGCTGAACCGCGTAAGCAGCCGAGGCGGCGCAGGGCGGCTGGGGAAGCGGGCAGTTCCGGTGCCCCCTCCCGGCTAGTGCGAGGGGCAGGGCTCGCGATCCGGCAGCGCTGGAGTTCGGCTCTCGCCGGGTTCCCACCGTACCGCCCCCTATGCCCTCCGGCCCCCAAAGGTTTGCGAAGTGCTGTCTCGCCCTTCTCAACTTTTGAATGGTGTCTCTGGCACTAGTAAACACGGTAGCTGTGCTTTCGCGATGTACTGCTACGAAAGTAACTGGGATCGATCCCTTTACTAATGGTCCATTAAGGAATTGGAGGGAGGAGGTAGGAGGATGTAACATTTATAAATGCCCGTTCTGCAAGGGTGGGGGCCTGTTCGGCGGCACCAGTCCGCAGAAGTTGAATTGCTCTTGATTACATCAAAGTGCTGATCAGATGTGTGCTTCAGCATTAAGTTTAAAACAAAACATGTTTTACTGTGCGTTCAATTACGTTTCATTCCAAAACGAATCCGTGCCGTAAAATCTGCGGAACGAGGGGATACCGTGGGAGTCCGCAGGTGGCGGCATTGAAAGGGTTAATCTGTAGACAGTTCTGGGGAGTTGCCTAAAGGCTTATTAGGAAGGAGCCAGGTTTTAAGAGTGGACGCTTGTTTGCCTTGGAGCCACGGGCGGTAAGTGCAGGTCGTCACCGCCCCCCCCCGCCCCTCCACCTCCCCCCGCCCCCCCCCGCCCGCGATATGAATGAAACAGCGTTAAGAGCTGGTCCGGCGTCAGGAGCGCGGTTCACCTCCCATCCTTCACCTGGGATGTCCGGCCAGGAGGTTGATTACCGCACCCCCCCGGCCACTTTATAGACCCCGGAGGCCCGAAAGGGAGCCTGAGCGAGTCACAAACACTTTGCCAAACCTTACGGTGCCATTTGAGGGAATTTGTCTGAAGTCCATCTGCAGTACACTACGTGCGGATGTGTTAACTTCTTACATCAATTCACACCCAGTCACGATTTGGGAAAATAAGCGGAAGCTCAGATTAGTTTTCATCCTGGCTTTTCTACCCCGTCTCCCAACACCCTTCACATGAAATCGAACATGTAGCTGATTCTGGTGCAGGGATTCCTACGGAAACTCTAAGTTTTACTTTAAAATTAGATGTAGGTCATTGACACTAGGAATCGGCACAAGGTAGAAGAAACGATAATGATAAGACTACTTAATGGACGGACGGCTTGGCTTACATGCTTTATGAATAAGGCTTAAACGTTTTATTGCTAAATAAATGCTCTTATAAAACAAACCACGCACATTTGTTTTATTTCAGTTCATGCTAATATTGAATATTTTTAAAAAGATGAGCAAGCAAATGAGATTATTTAAACCTAGGGAAGAATTTCTGTTTTTCATGCCCTCACTTGGAAAAAAATATTGAACATTCTGTCAGTATTCGAACAGTGTTTCACATCGTGGCATTTCATTTCTTAATGGCTGTGTTAAAATAGTTTAAAAATAAATTTTAGACTTTCATCTCAAAATTATATTTTAAATCTGAAATATCTTAGTACTTTCTGGCTATTTAAATTACTTTATTGAATTATTGAGAGCAACCAGTATGTATACTTGGGAAATTTGTAAATGTGTTTAATTTAAACTACTGAGGCAAGCTGAGTTGCCTGAAAGCATGAAATATTATAGGATTCATTCATCCAGCTTATATAAAAACAGAATGGAGTATTTACTGCTATAGTATTTTCAGTTATTTTTATGTGGTCTCTGGGGGGAAATCCTCCAAAATTATATGTTAAATTTAAGTGAAGGATTTACTGAAATACTCTTGGCAAATATCTGTCTTGTTGCATGCAATACATGAAGATATAATAATGGCTTATTTTATTAAGATAGTTACATTTTTGTAAGGATGACTTTCACAGAGCATGGAGAAGATAAGTGCTATCTTTTTTCACCATTGAACTACCTGTTGCTTATTAACATGGTAAAGTGTATGCTGACAGTGTGATTTCTCAAATCAAAGTGCATAATGTACAGTTCTTCTAGACCATCCACCCCAGTGCGAATTTACATATTTTTCCCTCTTTGGGAATAATTAGATTAACAGTTTTGTGTCTTTCAGGATGTTGTTCATTTTTTAGTTCATTTTCGGCTGGAAGTCCGTGGTTATGAGGCATTGCTTGAAATAAATATGTACTGCATGGAGTACCTTTAAATATTCTGTAACAGCACTGATACCTTACGTCGTGGGTTTGAATATTCAGTTTATAGAAACGCACAGAAACAAGGAGCTCTGAACCTCTTTTAGAAACAATGTAACTGACATACTTCTACTTAGTGCTTTTTCCCCCATAAAATATAATTAATTTCATTTAGGCAAAAACTTGGGATACTACAGCATAATTGATATTAGAATTAATCCTTACCCTTGTGGGGCTGTTTTACACAGTTGGTATTATTGTACAACTTCTTGATGAAAGTTTGAAGTATATATTCTTTTTTTAAAAAAAATATTTTATTTATTTTTAGAGAGAGGGGAAGGGAAGGAGAGAGAGTGGGAGAGAAACATCAATGTGTGGTTGCCTCTTATGTGTCCCCTATTGGGGACCTGGCCTGCAACCCAGGCATGTGCCCTGACTGGGAATCAAACCAGCGACCCTTTGCTTCACAGGCCCATGCTCATTCCACTGAGCCACACCAGCCAGGGCGAAGTATATCTTCTTTTGAATTACATTTGGAAACTATTTGGAATAATATTTGATAGTACAGTTCATCAACATATTTAATGAATTAAATGTGATTTATATATATTATATATGATATAAATATATAAACACATCATATATAATAGAGCTTCAGGGAAAAGGAGCATGGATAGAATGTGTTGTGGGAGAGTAGATGAACACAGGAAGCAGTGTCATTGATGGCTCATTTTCTCAATTTCCTCAATGTGAAACAGAAATAGTAAAACCAAAGGCCAGCTCACAATGAATGTATATTAATATAGAAGAAACTTCCAAGTCATTTTGGCCACTTTATACTAGCAATTATTCTCTTTGAATAAAGTTTTATTGCCCTTTAAAGTGTCTAAAATGTGATAATATAGAAATAGAGAACTTTTATGCTTTTGAAATCATTAATATATTTGGTTATTTGTATAAAAATGCCTGTAGAGATTTTAATTCCTACGTTAGGAAAAATTAAACTTTAATTTAAAGATACAGAGAAGTCAACACAGTTAAAAATAAGTATAAAAACTAGAAGTAGCTCTGGCTGGTGTAGCTCAGTGGATTGAGTGCGGGCTGTGAACCAAAGGGTCACCAGTTCGATTCCCAGTCAGGGCACATACGGGGGTTGCAGGCCAGGTCCCCTGTGGGGGCCACATGAGAGGCAACCACACACTGATACTAAAACCAAACCAGAACAAAACTAGAACTAGCATGTTATATTCAGGGTATAATTATTTGATTTCAAAATAAAGCCAAGGAACAAAAAGCCTGGGGCTCATTTTGAATGCTGTTTTAAGGAATGGTTACCATTTCTGTTGCAAAACCCACCATCAATTTCAGTTTACATTTATCCCTTAAGGGAGTTTTAGTACTCTTTAGATGTATTGAAAGCAACAGTCAAGCCTTACAAGTTACCTTTAAATATTCAACCTTAGTGTAAGTTCAAGGACGGACGTGTAAAATGTGAAAATGTAAAATCCAGTGTCTCAGAACACTCAAATTATAAATTCACTTTTTAAAATTGCCTGATTTGGAAATATTAGATAATAAGTAAACTTTTCTTCTTTTGTATTTTCCCTTTTCGTCTCAGTTGAGGTTCTAGAGTGCACAGATTATTTAACAGATAATGGCTGAGGGAAAGGGATATTCCCTTTGTAGCCCTTAGTGGCTACAGAGGACTAAAGCCCCCTGAGAACCTATCAGCTTTTACTGCTGTTAGTAAAACAATTGGTTTCTATGTCTACTCTGAGGAAAATGCTCTATTGCTCTAAAAGGCATACAATTCAAACAGAGAATCATTTAGTATTTCCCTCAGATTTACGGTGCACCCTGGTTGTGCTACCTGAGTATCCAGCTTACCCTTAACACTGAGGGATCCTTTGTGGTACCATTTTTTTTGAAATAAAGCAATTTGATGAGATATTATTGACAAATACAATTCTATATATCTAAGGGGTATATTTTGATTTTTTATATATATATATGTGTGTATATATATACATGTGTGTGTATATATATAAATAAATGATTACCTCTGTGGGCCATTAATAGTAGGCAGGAATGTTTTGCTACTAGACTTTTTAATAATATGTGGCAAAAATAAAATTAAAGAATTAAGAATAATCTTTGTTCAGGAATGGTTTCTCAATAATGGGTAACCAGTTCTGATAAAAAACACATTCTAAGTGTTTCTCACTATGAAACTGTATGTTTAACTGTGGTAACCATAACCTGTATTTTCCCATATTGAGAACATGGACTCTTAATGGAAATTTTTCACAGTTAACTTGTTGCATTCTCATGAGTGTTTATCTCTCTTTCTTTTGATCCTTTTTTTGACTGTGGGCCACAGTATGTTTAATAATTCATAAAAGCCTTTGTATATAATATGCATATTTTCAGATCAGAGCTGGTAAAGAGTATAGCATGCAAAGTTTTTGATGTTAGACTATATTGTTTAAATCATTCTTGGAGAGAGGCAGTTGATTTCTTGAAAGAAGCATTAGGCAATCTTTGAAGATTTGGGGGCCAATGAGTTAGTGTAGCAACAAAGACACGAGCCTCCTGCAGCATCCTGACCTCTGTCCCTGTGATTGTGTCCTAGTTAAGCAATGGTTTCTGTACAAGCTCCACATCCCTATTTCTCAAGTCCCCTTTGTCCCACTCCAATACCATACTCATCAGTGAGGATTTCAGACTGGGTTTTTCAAGTCAGATGTCACGTGAGGAAGGCAGCTCAGGGAATGCCCACTGGCCAGGTTTCTGGAGAGGGACTCTTAGGAAGAGCTGACATCACATCATCAGATCCCAACGGGAAGTCGAAATTGAGTATGAAATTTAGTCCATTTGGCATGGGTTCATTCTAACAGAAATTACTGGGAAGTATGTGACACTCTTAACTCTCTAGCTTTCATAACTTTTATGGAATTATAAGGAAAGTGTAATTAAGGGCATTAAGAAAATATTCTGTGTATGTATATGTATGTAATATGTTTATAGTGTGCGTATATAGGTCTGCATAAATGTGCATGTATATATATACACTATATGTGTGTATATGTATGTCTTCAAATAGGTGACATGTAATAATTAGAAAATCAAAGTGATTATATATTGTATTATGTATATATATATATTCATGTTAATTAGTAAACAGACACTCCTGTTAAAGTGTTGTTAAGACATCTGTTAAGTTTGCTTTTCTGATGAAGTTTTAGATTCTCAAAAATCTAGAACAGTCACATTTACTCTTGTATGTGTGGTCATTGTGTGCCTTTTCGGTTCTTATGGGAAGTCAGTGTGTTTGAGACAATGTGCTCAAACTCTTCAGCCAGATATCCAGGAGGAACATCGTGTGCTGCTATAAAAGCGTTTATTTTCCTACCCCTACAGGAAGACTACAATAGGACCACTTTTAGATCTCACGATTCTGACTCAGAGTGACATATTTTGTTCTTATACAACTTTAGTTTTCAGGATGTAGGCCAGAATTATTTTATTTATATATTTTAAGAGACCAATATGTGAAGTGTCTATACATACTGACTCCTATGAGCACCTAGAGTATTTACATGCATTTTTGCATTTACGAAAACCCTTTCATTTTTCTACCTCTCATAGTTTACAGGTTTGGTTACCCAATTAGACTATGAACTCTCTACAGCTATAGAGTGTAGTCTCTCTTGCCTCTCAGATCCCTACAGTTTGCCTTGTTTTTGTACAATGACTGGGTCAGTGTTGGCATTAGCAAAATATATACTTAAGACTGCTAGAACTGTTGCTTTTTATTAACCATTTTATTTCCATTTCTGACCACTTCCAGCCCAGTTTTTTAATTTGAATGAGAATTTAACTTTTATAAAATACAAGGCTTCAAAATAGTAAACTGCCTTAGTCCATGAGTTAGTTCCCAGTGGACCAAAATGGACATGGTATGTCAAAACTGTTATGTTCGGTTTTAGAGGGAGTGATTTAAGTACTTGGCAGTTATACGTATGTTGGTGCTCCCTCTACCTTTTCCCATTGCTTCTCTTTGACCACATAATTTTGTTGATCTAAAGTCCTTAAATGTTTTTTTTTTTTTTTGCTGCCAACTAAGTATTATCAGAGACCAATACCTTCCCTTTCTTTTTTAACTACTACACTTCAATTAAAGGCTATGTAGCTGAAGCCAGATATTTCACGGCAGTCCTGNGTCAAAAACTGTTATGTTCGGTTTTAGAGGGAGTGATTTAAGTACTTGGCAATTATACGTATGTTGGTGCTCCCTCTACCTTTTCCCATTGCTTCTCTTTGACCACATAATTTTGTTGATCTAAAGTCCTTAAATGTTTTTTTTTTTTTTTGCTGCCAACTAAGTATTATCAGAGACCAATACCTTCCCTTTCTTTTTTAACTACTACACTTCAATTAAAGGCTATGTAGCTGAAGCCAGATATTTCACGGCAGTCCTGATTTCTCTCTTTCCCTTCCGCCTCACTTACAGTTGGAGACAGATTAAGTTCCTGCAACAAGGAGCTTCTGGATCCAAGTGCCTGAATTAAGATGGAAATTTATTTCCCAACCATGTCATCATCAGGAAGTGAGCTGCCCAGGGCTGGCCTTTCAGGGTTATTCTCCATAAATTGGCATTTCTTATCCAGCAAGAAGTATTTAGTAAAAAGTCTGGGACGTGCAGCTTGTCCTAGAAGTGACCCAAGAGTTGTCACCCAGAGCTTCTGTGTATATTCCAAGGGTCTGCACTTAGTGATATGTCTATAACTAGCTACAAGGGAGCTGGTCGAATGCCATGTCTATTGGGTAAGGATTAATACCGAAAGAAGGCGAATCTGGTTCTGGGAGGAAAATATTAATAACTGCTGTATCTGTTTCAGCATCTAAATATCCCTTGAAAATATTCTCTGTGCCCACCGATAGGAATTTTTACCATTTCCTGTTCACTGTTTGCCTTGCCCTGAATCTCTTTTTCTCCCTGATTTCCTATCATCCCTCTATCCTCTATTCAAGGTAGAACTGGAGCACCTGTTACCTAACTTTGTGGGAGTAAGAGCTTGAGGGCAAATAGTAGTGTGCTCATGTCTAAGAGGAAATGGTGCAGGTCAGGACCAAAGAAAAGCATCCTCATAGGGTATTAAGGAGAGCCTGCATTAGATGATGAGTCCTATTTTCTGGTAGAATTGTGTACCATTACCTTTTTTTATTATCTTTACTCATAGGTCCAGAATGCTTTTGTGTGAGGTAGATAGTCATGATAAGTAGGAAGGAATTAGAATTCAATTGTCATTCCCCGTAGTTGAAGGACAGAATACACACAAGGGCCAAAGTTGTATTTCCTCTGATGTAGACAAAAGGCAAACACCATTAATGCAAAGTAGTTTGCCCTGGAATAATTCTAGAAATGATGCCAATGCTAGTTTTATGCACCTCTCAGTCCTGAAAGCAATTTTTTAGCATTATTAGTACAGCAGGTCCTTAAATAGCATCTTTATATTCAATATAATTTCAGTGTAATATTGATGAGAAAAAATCAATTCTTGGTCTGGAGCCACAGTGTGTATGGAGTTTGCGCATTCTCTCCATGTCTGCGTGGGTTTTCTCCAGGTGCTGTGGTTTCCTCCCACATCCCAAAGATGCGCACGTTTGGTGATTGACATGTCTGAATGATCCCTGTCGGAGTGAACGCAGAGTGTATAAGTGTATCCTGCAATGGAAGGGCATCTGTTCAGGCTGTGGTCCTGCTTTGTGCCCTGAGCTACTGGGAGAGGCTTCAGCCACCTAGGATCCCAAACTGGAATCAGTGGGTTGGTAAATTAATGATCTGACTTGTTTTTGTTAATCTTTCTTAAATGCATGAATATCTTCATTTTATTTCAGTGTTTTTAAAAATATTTTATTTTTAGAGGGGGAGGGAGCGAAACATCAATGTGGGGTTGCCTCTCATGCACCCTCTCCTGGGGACCTGGCCGATAACCCAGGCATGTGCCCTAGACTGGGAATGGAACCCATGACCATTTGGTTTGCAGGCTGACACTCAATCCACTGACCCACACCAGCCCGGGCTCAGTGTTTCATATTATCTGTCTATTTTGGGACCATTTTTTTCTCCTTTTAAAAAGAATTTTACAGCCCTGGCTGGTGTAGCTCAGTGGGTTGAGCACGGGCCTGCAAACCAGAGGATCGTGGTTCGATTCCCAGTCAGGGCACATGCCTGGGTTGCAGGCCAGTTCCCAGCAGGGGATCCATGAGAGACAATCATACATTGATATTTCTCTCCCTTTCTCCTTCCCTTCCCCTCTAAAGATAAATGAATAAAATCTTAAAAAAAAGAATTTTATATTAAATTTTTCAATCATACTTTATGTTCAATATTATTTTGTGTTAATTTCAGGTGTACAGCATAGTAGTTAGATAGTCATATACATCACAGAGTATTTCCATTACCCAACTGGCACTATACATATTTACTACAATATTATTGACTACATTTACTATTTTACAAAAGAGTTTTGTGTTTTTATTTGGAAGTTTGGTGTTTTTGTGTGTGTGTGTGTGTGACCAGAAGTGTACTATAGGAACTTAACTCTTGTTTCCATCAACTAGCCTATGGTAAAATTGGTTTATATACTTATATTGTTTTACTTCAAGCCAAATTTTCTAAGAACCATGGACAAGGTTAAGTGAAGACTTACTGCCAGATTTGCCGGTTGTGCCATAGAGGCTTCATGCTTTCACTTTTGTGCCTTGATATTGGAGATAGCTAATAGCTGGGTGGCTGAGCTCCTTGCCTGGACCATAAGCAGAGATGGTGTATTGCACTATTTGTCCATCAGGGTTTTTTAATGATTTTATTTATTTTTAGAGGGGCGGGGAAGGAGATAGGGAAGAGAATTATTAACGTGTGAGAGAGACTTTGATCAGTTGCCTCTTGCATGCCCCCAACCTGGAGGACTTGGCCCGCAACCCAGACGTGTGCCGTGACTGGGAATCAAACCAGCGACCTTTTGAAGAACTATGCCCAACTAACTGAACCGCACTAGTCATGGCAGGGCTTTTTCTTTTTGTATTTTTTTTTTTTAGATAATTTACACCTGCCTTGAAAAATGAAAAGTTTTGTATTTTTATCCTTTTATATATATGTATTTATGGCACAGTTGTTTTACAAATGATAATATATAATCTTTGCATAGTATTTTGTTCACCCTTAATTTAGAGTATCTTATTATTAAATTAGTAATAGTAATAATACTATTATGTGCAAATATACATGGAGGAAGGCAGGTAAAAAGTCTTTGTAAAACCATTTTATTGCTGCTGTCACGTCCGAGGTGAGGCAGAAAGGTTCACAGTTGTGAGTACGTGAGACTCAGAGTTTACTCTTTTCCCTAGCCTATGGCAACTGGAATTTTACTTTTTTTTTTTTAAGATTTTATTTATTTATTTATTTTTAGAGGGGAAGGAGAGAGGGAGAGAAACATCAATGTATGGTTGCCTTTTGTGCATCCCCTGCTGGTAGTTAGCCTGCAAGGAACCGGCTTGCAACCCAAGCATGTGCCCTGACTGGGAATCGAACCGCGATCGCGGAATTTTACTTTTTGTTTCAACTGATTGACTACTTCAGGTTTCTCATATATGATAGCATTTGACTTTTGGTGACTATCTTATTTTCACTGACCATAATGCCTTCCAGATTCCTCCATGTTGTTGCAAAGGGCAGGGTTTTGTTCTTTTTTAAGGCCGAATAATATTCCATTGTGTTCATAACACCACATTTGTTTGTCCACTGATGGGCACTTGGACTGCTTCTGTCTCTTGGCTGTTGTAAAAGAGGTTGCTGGGACCATGGTTATGTAAATATCTTTTCAAGATCAGCTTTTGATTCTCTAGATATAGTATATAAGATAGGTAGAATAGATCGAGCTTTTAAATCCTGTTGTTGTCTACTTAATGTTTTGGAGGGTTCTTCATTTAAATTTCATTGAGTTATTAAATATGAACTATTTAATTGAACATGGATTATTTTGTTTTTAGTTTTGTAGCAAGAGTAAAATTAATTAGCTGCCAGACTGAGGAAAGTATGAGTAAATTAAAATTCAGTGATTTCTCTATTTTGTACTTACTGAAGTTAAGTAACACTAGACTTATTTTTTTAAAGATTTTATTTATTTATCTTTAGAAGGTAAGGGAAGGAGAGAGGGAGAGAAATATCAATGTATGGTTGCCTCTTGTATGTCCCCTGTTGGGAACTGGCCTGCAACCCAGGTATGTGCCCTGACTGGGAATCGAACCACGATCTTTTGGTTTGCAGGCCTGTGCTCAATCCACTGAGCTATACCAACCAGGGCAACACTAAAGTTATTTGATGCTAAATTTTATAGTATATATTTAATATGAAATATTCTCTGATAAAATTTAAAATAAATTTATGTGGTCAATTTTGGCATATGTCAAGTGTTCCAGATAATTCTGTGGGTTTCAATTTTTAGCATAAAGGAAAGCCTATTATTTAACAGGAATGAAAGAAGGAGAGAGACTAACAATGAAATGATGTAATTGTGTCTGCAAATCTGTAAAACATTCTAGGGCATTATCTTCCTGAATATGGTAAAATGCTTACGAAATATAGTTCCCGAAGATATTAATTTTATAGCCTCTTCATCACAGCCTCACTTCACTTCTGTACTGCCAGCCTGCTTTGTGACTTTCAAATATTTACATAGGATACTCAAGGCAGGATACTCTGAAATATGAGCTTGCTAATTGCCTTGGCACATGGTATTAGCATCTGCTGAAGCACCAGTTTTAGAATATCAGGAGAATATTTATAGGCCTTTCATGGCATACAGTATACTATGAAATACTAGGCAACCTCCGAGTCTTCCAGCGAGACTGTCTGAGGTGCCCTTGGCAACATCCGAGATTCTCCTCAAAGGTCCCTGAGGCGGTCACATTCATCTGAAATGAACATTCCCCGAGGCAAAACTTTTCTAGAACGTTGTATCAACAAGCATTAGCCTAGTATTACCTGAGAAATTTTTCTATGATGTAAAATATAATTTTTTGAGTTGAGAGGCTATACACTTTATGGTTTTAAAGAACTCTTGTGCTTGCTGAGACTCCTCTGCACACTGGTAGCTGAGGAGGCGCTAGTTAGGGAGCTGTGAGCTTTGAAAGTAACCCTAGCCAAAGTCCTGTTTTATGTAGATCAGCACAGTTGCCAAATTATCCCCACAATTTCATGTTGATTAAACACGCTAACTTGGCTTGCTAATGTGATTGTCATTTAAAATAATTTTAGAATCGAAAGTTTTGTTATTTTTTATTTTCCACATATTTGCTACATTTTTTTAGGCTAAGTAAAAAAAAGTTTAAAAGCATGGGGACTGGCCAGTGGGGAATGACAGGTATAATTCAGATATACAGCTTGTGGTAAAGATTGAGAAGACATCTCATCATTTTTGAGAGAAGAAGAAGTCTTTGAAGAAAATGTTCTTTTGAATGTGTGCCATGCACCAAGTTTGGAGTATCACTGAGAACCACGGCAGTTTATAGGTCAGTGAGTGAGATCCGGAAATGAAATTCCAGACCTGTCTTGTTTGCTCCTAGTAGCTGAAAGCCGCCCGGCCTTGTTGCCAAACGTCCTGTGTTTATTCTCAGAAGGAATGCCCGCTTATTTGCATGTGCTGTGTGGGTTTGAGAGAATACTAGAGGAAGCTTGCCATTAGTCTCAACGGTGACAAAGGCATCTCTGGTGTTAGTCTCATGCATGGTTACTACCCTTGGTGCCATGATTAGAGGTTAAGTAAAACATCAAATGTAGGGCTGATAAATGTCTATTGGTATCTGGGCCAGTTATTTTGCTGTTCACACGCAATCATTGTTTGGTTAAAAACAATTCACCGACCTCTAGTTGGTCTGCCTATGCCTCCCTGAAAGGCTTTCAAGTTTTATTACTCCATAGCCTATCATCTTGGACCCCAAAAATAAGTTATTTTTGAATAATCTTTATAAATAGTAGGTTGTCTTAGATGTAACTTAGACATACTTGTTTTTAATTCTTCTACTTGAATAAGTAATTTAATTTTTACTATTTTTGTTGTTGGATTAGACTGTGATGTTTCTGATTATATTTGTGGTTGAACAAAAATCCTTCTTGTGTTTTGTACATTTCATTTTTTTTTTCATTTGAATGAAACTATACAGCCCTGGCTGGGGTAGCTCAGTGGATTGAGCGCGGGCCTGAAAACCACACGATCGCGGTTCGATTCCCAGTCAGGGCACATGCCTGGGTTGCAGGCCAGTTCCCAGCGGGGGACTCACGAGGGGCAACCATACATTGATATTTCTCTCCTTCTCTCCTTCTCTTCCCCTCTAAAGATAAATAAATAAAATCTTAAAAAAAAGAAACTATACATTTAGATAACTTTCTCCTAGATGGTATAAAAATTCCACAATTTAATTTTTACAGAGATACAGCAATATTGATATTATATGTAACTATTTCATTGTGAATACATTACATATTGATTTTTAAAATGGGCATAAATTATGTTTATTACCAAATTTCTTCCTTAAATTACATAGAAACCAAATTATGGCTGCATAAAAACCTGGTAGCCTTGGCTGGTGTGGTTCAGGGGGTTGAATGTCACCCTGCAAACCGAAAGGCCTCTGGTTGAATTCCTGGTCAGGACACACGCCTGGGCTGTGGTCCAGGTCCCTAGTTGGGGGTGTGCGAGAGGCAACCCTGAGATGTTTCTCTAGCTCTTCCATGTCTCTCACCCTATCTCCCTCCCTTCCCTTCTTTCTAAAAATATATGAATAAAATCCTTAAAAAACCCCAAAACATATAATAGCATGTGTTTATTTTCCAACTTTTTGTAACATTTTATTCTTATTTTTAACAAATGATTTTGTAAATAAAATTGACCAACAAGTTAGGGAGATTTAAATTATTTGAAACAAACTTGTTTTCTCTTTTTAAATTCAAATTTATTAATAAAAAGCAAATAGCACCATCAATTTTATCTTATGTAGCGTAGCAAATAGAATTTTTTTAAAACCAATGGAGGAATAAGACAATTTCTGTATGTGTATTTCGTTTGGCATAGAAGTTTATTTCTGTGCTCTGATCTTTATGTTTATTTTAGGATTTCTTTGTAATAACATCCAATTATGAGTGTTTACTTCTGTAGCATAATTAATAAGGTGTTTTACATTTATTAAACTGATGTTAATCCAAAGGTAATCAGCCTCTGGGCCAAAAATTCTTAATTGGAGTAAAGAAACTCAAAATTTGAAGACAGCTCTGACTACTTTTCCCAGAAATGTTCAGATACATGCAAATTTGCATACACTACATAGGGAATTCATAACTCTGCTGGTGTTTATTTACAACAAAGTTGTAAATGAGTTGTGCATTGTAGTCATTCCTACGGAATTTATGACAGTCTTTGACTTAAAGCTGTGCAAAGATGTTTTACTATTCTTGCAACTATAGGAAATGCCTTACTGAAGGTGTCTTGGACTCCTGTCTTCCTCCCAACTGTTGCAGACGAAATCACTTGCCAGTCCTACCAGTCTTCTCAGTATTGCTTTCTCAGATCTGCAACTATTCACTTTCCCTTCGCTCAGATTGTCATTGTCTCTCACTTTGACTAGTCTTGTTGATGCCTTGAGTGTTTTCAGGCTTTTCCTTGTCTTCAGCATCTAATGCTTTCTTGGTAAATGAATTTTCTCTCAATCTTAGCTCTGACCTTTGTGCTCTTCTCTTCAAAAACTCCCATTTATCCTTTCATTTGTTATAGAATAAAACTGCATATTGTTGCAACTGTAAATTGCTCTTCAAAAATTTGTGAGTATTATTGTCCTCCTGGACCAAAATTGTGGAACCTCCACAAAGTAGATCAGTTCATGTACACGTACAGTCATCTTATAGAAAGAACATGTGATTCCTGTTTGTTAGAGTTCATATATGCTGTTTGAATATTGTAAAACACAATATTCAAATACAATATTTAGGAAGATTATTCATCAGAAGCCATCTGAAATGAGAGAGACAAATAATTTACCTGGTCAGACTTTGACGGTGCTTAGGGGACAGAGACAATGGTCCTTTTGAAGATGGGTCTAATGTTCTTCCATAACATGTGGGTGACAAAAATTCCATCTCTGATTTCATGCTCACCCAGCCAACTTCTGATTTTAATGTAGCTCAGCTTCAGGGAGAGAGAATGTGCCAGTCATGCTGACACGTGTTTTCTGCTAACAGAACCAGGTTTCGGAGGCTTTGGGACGGAAGGCCAGGTCCTGGATGGTGGTAAATTCATCAAGGTAATATCACAGTGTGAATTCTTTGGTAGGTATCCAGGATCTTCCTGGTGACAAACAGGTCTCACTAAGAGCTTCATATTTCAATGTCAGCACCAAATAAAATCCAAATTTCCTCTCCCCAAATCCCCAATTCCTGTACTACCTGTCTCTAAAACATACTTGCTTTCTTATCCTTGTTTTCCCTTTCCTCCGTACTTCACACCAATGAAATTGAGTTGTCACCTATCTTCTTGTTACACTTTCTGCCTTCTCTTTTTGTATGCTGTTCATCTGGAATGATAATTGTCCCTATTATTTATCTCTTTTTTAATTCTCATTTTCATGGTCCATTTAATATATTTTTTCCTAGTTCCTGTCATAGTTCTCACAGTCAAATGCAATCATAACTTTTCTGAATCCCCAAAGCACTTTGTGAGAGGCAATGTTGGCATCGGAAGGAGCCATGCTTCCCATGAGGAAAGCATACCTTGCTTTCCAGGAGTGTGGGAGGAATATTCATAAAAGAAATTAGTATTTGGATGAGTGAATGAAGTGGTAACCAGGCCTAGGAGATGGTAGTTAACGTAGGTATCAAAACCCAAGTTAATACTAATAGTTGAAGGCACAACATTTTATTTTATTTTTTTCTTAAAGGTTCTATTGAGCATGTCCTGTATGGAACCCATGTTCATTCCCAATATTTAGACAGTCTTTTTAAAACATTTTATTTTTCAGTTACAGTTGACATTCAATGTTATTTCAATTAGTTTTTTAAGTATGCAACATATATACTTAAGTATATAATGGTTAGACAGTGTTTCTTAAATCTCTGATTTCTGCATTTAAGCTCTCATTTATTTTATAGGACCATTGTTGCTTTTTGATACCACATTGAACTATAGTGGAAAAAAGAAAGGAGTATTAGCAAGGACTTGCAATGGCATATGTGACATTTTTCCTCTTCCAAGCAGCCAATTCCTGATCTATAATTACTATGAAAATGTTAACAGCAGGCCTCTGGATTTTTGCCATAAGTCAAGAAATTACCCACCCTAAGGCAAGCCTCCTAAGCTGGGTAATGGATTTTCCCTGCCTTTAAAAAAATCTAAACCTAAACTTCCTAAAAATTGGAGTGCTGAGGAAGAAGAAAGTTTGATAAACTGCCATTAAGATGATTTATTCATTTGCTGTATATAAAATTATATAAAGGGGAAATTTATAGATACTTCCAAGATGCTTCCATCTTGGAAGCAGTGTCCACTCCCATAAAATTGAAAGCAGAAATGAGGCCTTTGAGAATCTAGTTTGAAATCAAGTCATGTGCTCCAATTGCTGGAATATTACCATAGCATTTTCTAGTATAGTAGTACAGGATTTAAACTTTTTGTCATTATAATAAAAATTTGAAGTATTTGAATCATGCAATCTTTGGCAATGCAATAGGTCAGAGATTTTTAACGGGACCACAAGAAATTTTAGTTGGGGGCACTGACCTCTTTTCCCTGAGATTACCAAATTAAAACAGCCAGCAGCCAATACAGGCAGCAATAGCTGTTTGGCATGAATGAATCAAAATCATACCTATTCTTTAGTCAGATCAGCAAAAACATGTAAACATATTTTTTGGTGTGCCGCAGAGTTTTAGTAGTTAGTTTATGTGCCCCCCGCGGTGAGAAACCTTGAAAATCACTGCAGCGCATGAACGCATTCATGGGACAGAATGTCATCTTCAAATTTACAGTGTTTTACAGGAGTCAGCTGCTTATTAACATCACTATGTGGTATTTTATATTTAGCGTTCTTCTGTAAAACTTTTAAAGATTCAAGAATTAAATGCTAATTTCTTAGGATTTTAGGATCCAAAGATTTATAATACAAGTTAAATATAGTTCCATTAAAACTATGTTGTTTTGATTTATACTTGTGTCAGTTCACAACCTAGAGAGATTCCCCCAGGTGAAATTCAAAATTGTACCCCATCCTCAGAGGGCAAGGAGTGACTATGGAAAGAACCGGACCACCCCAGCTTGGTAGGTAGTAGGTTTATTAAGGAAGGGAACTTGCATACTAGGCTTATATTGGGCATCAGCAAAATGAGTAGATTTCCACACTTCTCCAATAGCATCTTAAAACTTTATATAGAGACCGTATGGGATTCAGTCATATGCATTGTGCAGATGGTCTCAACAATGCATTACTCTCAGGGCCTGGAAGTGGCTCCTGGTGTGAGAACATGGGCAGAAGGAACAGGGGAGGGGTGGGGAGCCTCTGGTTGCCCTGGTACAGCTCTCTCAGGTCCGTTGGCTGTCAGCTCTGTCCAGGACCGCCTCTCACAACTTGACATTGAAATGCATCATGAAGGAAAGGAGATTTTTATTTTATTCATTATATTTAAATAAATAGTTCTGGTAGTAGTGTTGGTGTTTTAAAGTAAAACTCCAGCTTGTTTAACATTAAACAAACAGCTGATACTAGTCAAAAAACAGGCAATAAAATGTTTTTGCTAAATATTTAAGTTTTCTAAATCTTTTGGAGAGCTACTTTTCCAATATCACTTGGAACATTTTTTTGAGAGTATTGCCAATTGCATTAAAAGACATGAAGAAAATAGAATAAATACTTAAAGAATATCTTCATATAAACAGCAGAAAAGATTTAAAAATGATCCTAACTTTTGAGTATATTAATTTATACCTACAATGGTAATAACTCTACATAGTTATTTCAAATTCTATTTAATGAAAATTTGTTACACAAAAATAATCAAATTATCAGTATAGAGGGAGCAGATTTAAAAGTTTGTAATCTAAGTATTGTTTGGAAAAAAGTCATAAAAGAAGATAGATTTGAGTACCATTTTATAGGTATCAGACATGATGGTAAAATAATAGCAAAGTGAATATTTTCTTCGGTATGATTTTTTTCTATGTGAAAATACTCATTGACTTCTCTTTTTCCCATATACCTTTAAAGATTACATAAAACGATAAGTAAGGCTACAAGTAGGTGTAGTTGGTAGTATTGTTATGCTGTTCATTGATGCAACCATTTCATAAGTAGTAAGGAGAGATAAATGAATTGGCTGTTTAGTTTCAAGTAGGTATTTTGGAATTATACAGGTGGTCCTGCCTATCCTTTTCTGTACCTCACTGTGATTTTATGTGACATAGAATTTGCACAAACATAAAAAAATTTAACAGTTTGTATTACACAAACAGTAAAGATTAAAAATAAATGATTCTCACATATTAGTGGATGAATTTATTTCAAATAGCTACAGGAAAAGGGCTGGGCTATTTCCTTAGCAGAAACCTGAGAACCAGTTTTGCCTTACTATTGAATCGGATTCTGTTTTGCATTATGTGTTTGTAACAGTGAGCCTTTAATATGTTGTCGAAATTTAAGAGAGCCTAAGTAACTGGAAGAATAGAAAATAGACTCCTTGAGGTTGACCCCTGACTCTATCATTTTCTGCTAGATTAGTTTGAATTCTGGCTCTGACAATTAACTACTAAGTGACCTTGGGCAAGTTTTCTTTAGTCCACATTTTCTGACTCTGTAAAAAGGCGATGATATTAACACCTACTGGAGAATGTTGAATGGGAGGGTTATATGTTGATACATAAGAAGTTTTTAGTTCATATGACCATATATGAAGTACATACTACATGTTAGTCATTATTTCTATAATCAATGGCTATCATTGTTTAAATTTAAGCAGAACTTAAAAATATTCATTGTTTGACAACTGAATTACATTTAAGTCAAGTATGTTGTCTGAATTATGTAGGATCTGACATTTTTCAATAAATTATAGATATCGTCAATAACAGATATTATCAGATATTATATCAAGAGAAATATATTTAGAGATTGAGAGCTCATGGCACTCACCTACCTGTGTGTGCTAGAGCTAATCACATAAATTTGTAAGTCTGTAAGTCTTTTACAAGTCTAGCTTGTAAAATTAGAACAATATTTGCTCTTTCAGAAAATCGGAGGGTTGTTACAAATATGAACTGATCGAATGCACATGAAAACACTTTGGAAAAGAAATACATTTCTAAAGTATGTATGGTATTTCAAAAACAAACATTCTTCAACTGTATACATATATTCAAGTCTCTCTGGCCTAAGTATACATATTTACGTTTTAATATTTATAACATTTATAGTCATTGAGATAAAAAATCTATCAAAACAATGAGGAAAAGTCTTCTTTGTCTCTAAATAATTATGTGTGCCCTTTTAAGCCTGCTACTGGAGACCTGCTATCGTTTCCCTGAAGAATCCTTATTGAAGGGACTGACGTGCTGAAGAATGATTAGAATCTGTTGTGACAAGGGAAGTAAGATAAGTACATGCAAACTACATCTGCAAGGGGAGGTGATTCAATGAAAGTGTCATGGAGCCTCCATGACACTTAATCTGGGCTTTGATGGATGAGTAGAATTTGCCATTTGGAGGAAGGGAAGAAAGCGTACCTGTCAGGGGTTCGCATGCGCAAAGTGTGGAGGGGTGAAAGGACAAGGGAGATGTCTACTACAGAAAATTATGTATGGCATAAATATAGAGTGAATGATAGGGAATCATTGGAGGTGAGACACAGAGGCATTGGAACTAGAATTGAAAGGTATTTCTAAAACCAGCTAAGCAGATTGTCCTTTATGGATAATGCAGGACTTCTGCAGTTACCACCGGCAGTGGCCACTTCGCTGATTTTGATGGCCTTCCACAGGGTCAGACCTTTGCAGATGCTAATACCTGGGTGGTCCCTTCTCTGCTTTACATGTAGTTCAAAATAAAAGTGAGTGTGAAATTAGCGTAAGGAATCTCAGTGAAGTTCCAGCTCTCTCTTCCTGTGATGTCTCTTTTAATTTGATTCTTTCAAAGAAAAATATGAAATGTAAAAAAAAAATAACATCACTTGCGTGCCTTTTGTTGGATCATGTTCTAAGCACATGTTCCATCTCTTGTAATGTTGCTCCGAATTATTAATTTTTTCTGTAATGGCTGGTGAATGCATTGGCATCTTGTGGTCCGCCTGTATATGGAAGAAAGAGGACCAGTGCAGTTATGTGTCACGAACTGGACAACAAGAAATTTTTAAGAAAAATAGGGATATTTTGAACATAAGGACTTACAAAGATTTGCTAGTTGGCCTTCTAGCAAACACATAAAACATAATTTGATTTCCATACTACAACAGATTGCAAGACTTTTAAATGTTTGCGTCAAGTTTTTTGAAAATGACTGCTTTTTTTTCTTTAACATTCCTGTACCATTTGTGTTCCATTCTGGTATAAATAACACAATCTCCTCATTCATGAAAATCCCCATTAAATATCATAAAACCATCTTTGTTTCAATTTAAAAGTATTTTTGAAACTCTAATGGAAAACTGATGCTTTGGGATTTAGGAAGAAACCACTCGCTTCTCCAGGGGCGTTGAGCATCCCACAAAATGTTGGCCTACACATGCAGCCCAGCCTGAGACACATGTTCACAAAAGCTTATTCACCTTTTTCTCAGCTTATTGAATCTGCTGCTGATGACCCAGCTTCAGTTGTGACTGTAGCTGTTGTTTGTGATTTTAGATCTAATGAGATAGTAATATAAGGCTAACACTTTTGATCATCCAGTGTTATTTGTATATTAAAATGTCAAAGGAAAATGTGATTGTCTGTGATCCATTTGCAGAATACAAATAAATAACAGCATATGTAGGTTTTGGAAAGAGTGATTGCAGACTTACAGAATGTATGGGTTGTATTTAATGTTTACAAATTTTTATATGTTTTCTCATTAGGATACATACTGTTTTGGATTCTTCTTACCTTAACTACTATAGGAAAAGGAAGTTTCCTGGCAAAATATTAATAAAATAATCATTATTAATTTTAATAGATGAAATGATGCCAAATTTTTAGAAATATTTTCTCATATTAAAATTTTTTTTCAACTATGTAGGAGACGTTTTCAGAGGAGAAGACCACTTAGTCTTCCCAGAAGACAAAACCTCTACTTTGCTTTATGAGGCAGATAGCAACACCATATTTTTAAAAATTTTTAAAGATTTTATTTATTTATGTTTAGAGGGGAAGGGAAGGGGAAAGGGAGAGAAATATCAATGTGTGGTTGCTTCTTGTGTGTCCCCTGCTGGGAACTGGCCTGCAACCTAGGCATATGCCCTGACTGGGAATTGAACCATGATCCTTTGGTTCGCAGGCCCGTGCTGAATCCACTGAGCTACACCAGCCAGGGTTTCATATTTTTAATAAGTGAAAATATAAATTGTAATTCAATTCAGTGCCATCAAGTAGTAAATATATGTTCTGTTTCCAAAAATGTGTTTAGGTCAAAAAGGTATTAGAAGATAAAAAGAAAAATATATAAATTCCAGTCAAATTTGGAAAATAAAGTTGAGAATTTAATATATTTTCCCAAGGTAACTTAGCTTATAAATCTTAGAGGTGACATGTTAGACTCTGAAAGCCAGGACCATAATCACCATTCTCTAGTGACTTCCCAAATTAGGTTGAATTTTCTTAAAAGCTGATGATTTGAATCTCTAACTAGTTGGAGTAAAATAACAGTTCCAAAATAAAACACCTACATTTCTTATATTCCTGGCAAACTACAAATAATAAAAAAAGTTACCTTTCTTGCTATATTACTGTATATCATATTAATTATGATATGATAATTATTAATTATCATATCTTATTCACTAAATCTCTATGACATCTCCTCTCAGCATTTTTCTGCTGACTGTGTTAGGCTGTGGTGATTCAAAGACAGATTTTAAGGCCCAGGTATAACGGCTGAAGCAAAGTCAATGAAGGACAGTGATGGGACCTGCACCACATAGGGAACACATGCTTCCTTCTTTTCTACCCTTCTCTCCAAGGAGCTGCGGTCTAGTGGTTCGTGATAGCTCCTCTGGTTCTGCTGAGCAGTTTCATCCAAGGCACTGGGAAGGGGAGGGAAAGAGACAGGGAAGGAAGGATTACTTTTGGGGGGCTCAACCTAAGAAGGTATACACAGTGATTTCACCCTTTTCTTTTTGACCAGGATTTAGTGACATGAGTTTATGAAGCTTCAAAGAGATCGGGAAAGATCATCTTTACTATGTGTGTGTATAAAATGGGAGGTTTTATTACTAATACAATGAGAGATATAACAAAATGACTCTTTTAACAAGAAACTTAAAAATCTGGCCCTGGCTGGTATAGCTCAGTGGATTGAGTGTGGGTCTGCAGACCAAAGTATCGAGGTTCGATTCCCAGTCAGGGCACATGCCTGGGGTTGCAGGCAGGTTCCCAGCAGGGGACACAGGAGAGGCAACCATACATTGATATTTCTCTCCCTCTCTCCTTCCCTTTCCCTCTAAAGATAAATACGTAAAATCTTACAGAAAAAGAAACTTAAAAATCTGAAAAGAATATCTAAGAGAGAAACTGCAATGTTAAAAAAGTCTTTAAATATTGGCCAAGTTGTTTGGCATTTCCTTTACTTATATCTTAGTATTGCTGACCTCTGGTTTTGAACTAAAAACGCTTGAACGGCGAAGGAAAAAAAAGGTAGTCTTTTTAGTTTAGTTTATTAAATAGTTGTAAGACTATTTCGGGAACAATTCTTCCATAGGAAGTATAAAAGAGAGCGTTATTTCATGGGGCAAGGAGACATGTACATCTCTACCTTCCACAGTTGAAATTGACAATATGCTTTTTAAAGTAAGAATAAAAAGTCAAAGAACATTATAAAAATGATCACATTGAAAATAATGACAACTAGCCTATTTGAGTTGGTTTGTTACATGAATGCTAGGATTCGCGTTGTAACCCTAAATGCCCCCATGAATTGGTTGGGGGAAAAATCTCCTGTGCATCAATGTGCTTTTTAGTTTACCTGTCAACTAATTAAAATCGTCACTTTCATGAATCAGACTGTATTTTATGGGCTTTGTGTGAACCATCATGCATGGTCTATTTTTTCTTTCTTTTATAATTATCCCAATTCATATCTGCATCTGCTGGACCAAAACTAAGTCATGTTTCTGTGCATATTACTTTAGAAAGGGCTGCTGTTTGAGTAGAATGAGTAATAGATTGCTGTTGCGGTGCACAGCCGGAACAAAATGTAATGAAAATCACACTGTCTCAAGTGTGCACGCAAGGCATGGCATCTAAGTGTAAAGTTTAACGCAATGCCATGGTATATAGACTTGTCAGATTATACCAACAAGCTAGTTCTAATAATGGTCATATAGTTATAAAATAACACTTCCCTGTGATTTTTTTTGAAGCCAAAATATATTGAGTTGTCTAAGAGATCAATAAATTCTGGTCTATACATTAAATAAAGTTTATAAAGTTGAACAAAGGTAAAGAAAAGTAATTATACTCCTTGATCTTGTGGTCGTGATGTATGAACTGAGAAATATAGAAGTCATACCTAAGTTATATCATCAATTGGGCTTCTTCTGAGATTGTCTGCAGGAACAACGCTAAGCTTCTTTAGCTGTGATCATTGCAAACCACCCTAGTTTAAATCTAGTGTTCTTGCTCTAGAAGTAACTGAGTATGTCACAAAACTACTGGGTGAAATGTTTGGTTTCAATTTCCAAAATGGGATAAATAGCCCCACATTAGTAGTCATTTAGGCGAAAAAGTGAATGTGAATTCTTCTGCTATAAATCAGAAAATCTTTTTTTAATATTCTTATTTATACAAGAACACATTTTTATATTTTATTCATTGCATGCATTTATACAAACATGTCTACTAATTAGGAAGTATTAGTCTTGTGGAACCAGGCCAACATTCACTTTGAGCTTTTTATTTCCAGCAATGGATTGGATTTTGATTTAAGAAGTACATGACGTATAGTAAGGAAAGTATGAGAAATTTAGTGATCAATCTTCATATCTATTTTCTCCTAAACTTCCATATATTTTTGTAGATTTTTTGGATGCACACCGATTGCCATACATGGTTCTTTTACATGACCAAGAATGATGTTGTATCCATCATCATCCTATAAAATAACTTATATTCCACTAAATTCTGTAGCAACATACGGTTCTTAAATTGTTGCTCCTATTAGAAAAGAGATAATGCATACAACATAGTTTTGCTTTTCAAACTTTTTATATTCTTATTTAATTCTTAAAGGGATGCATTTTTGTTTTTTTGTTCCTGACCTTCTAAGGAGCTTGCATTCTCTCTCATTTCCTCTCTCTTCCCACTTTTCTCCCAGTAGTGCCATGAAGGAGAAATTACCAGTATCCTTAGGAAGAAATTTCATTCAGCTCAGTAGTCTCAAAGACTGATAAGAAGCTTTCATAATTCCTGCAGCGAGAGTTAAAATTAAATTGTTTGTAGCTTATGTGTCTTGTATACAGCCACAGGGTAGCTTCTCTGAAGGGCTGTACTTTGGGTCAAGTGCTATTATGCCCTGCTATGCCAAGACAATGTGTTTTATTTCTTGTCAAATAAAAGTTCCAGGTATTTTTGCCTCTAATAGAATAAGGAAATTTTCCTTTGTTATATTTGATGTGGAGTGACTTACAACGTGGTAGAATTTCTAACTTGTGCTCTCGAAGTCCAAGGTCAGAACTTAACAGTCACTGCTGTGGGCTCCTGGGTGACAGCAAGATCAGCAGCTCCTGGAGGCGGTTTGCATCATTTAACCTCCTCTTGCTCCTTCATATCCGCTCATTATCTGATGACTTTGCTCTTCATAGCTGTTATCAGTTGTAATATTATATGTGTGCTATGAAAGTAAAAATGCTTAACTATGAAGTGTGTGAAAAAGATATTTGTTGAAAGAACTCCATCGGGTATCCAATGACAGATGGAGTCCATTGCCCTTCCAGGGTAGCATTTCCTGCTCTATTTTTTAGTGTGTAATTTTAGCCTATAAATTTAGTTGTTAATGAAATCAGTGTGGTGTCCTTAAACAGCATGAAGAGTGTGTTTTCATCATTGTACTGTACCTGTTTCAGTGAAATTTACCAGATTTGTCATTTACACATTTCCTACATGTTTATGCAAGAAATAAATAGCATAGTATTGCTTTGAATACGTAGACGTTTCTAAGCAGGTCATTCACTGCCAGCAGGATTTTGCTCCATCAAGTAGATGGATCCCCTCTATACTTCCTCCTTTGCACTCTGAATTTTCAGACAGAAAAATGCTTCACTGTGTTACAGAACAGGGGTCCAAGGGTGGGCAATCCCTACTCAGGGATGCCCAAAACTGTTACAGAACAACAGGGCCCCCCTATGGACAGTATACTAATACTGTCCTGACCACCTACTGGGCTTATCTATCCCATGCCAGAGGAAAGACACCTCTCAATGCCAGAGATTTGTGAAAAGGAAAGGTTTATTTAAAGCTATACAGACTTGAAGTAGTGACCTAATGTCCCCACTAAAATATCAAAGTCCTTTTGGATAACCACAGATAGCCACATCTTCCTTCTCATCCCGCCCTAATTCTGGGTACCACAGCTCAGGTAAAGAAGCACACATCCGGGATCCAGGCTCTTGCCATCGTTCGGTGGGTTGCCGTCCAGGCAGGATCTCTAATTACTCCAAAGCCATGGGGCACCTTCTCATGGCCTACTGGCAAAGAGTTCTTTCACCCTTCTTCCAGGCAAAGTGTCTTTTTTCCTTCACCAGAGCTGTGGAGAGGGTAGGGTGGCCACTCTGGCAAAGCGGAGTGGCGATTCCCTGCTAAAGCCAAGTGGTGATTCTCTCTACCCCCAACTATGGGGGTCCCCACTCTGTCCAAAAGTGTGTGGCTCTCTCGCTCTGCACTGCCACAGGCGCATGGTCCCCTCTCCTTCTCACATGGCTGCGGGGGTCCCCACTCTGACAAGGCCGCATGATACTCCTCCAATGGCTGCCATGTCTGGGTTTAAATCCCCGTGCCAGTCCTCCTTTACAACCCCATTTCTGACTCCTACAATTAGCGACACTTGCCAGCATTCCTGTATTGTTCCAAGTTTACTGGGCTGCCAACCTGAGTCTGGGCAGGTGGCAGAGTAACTCAGGGGACCTGCCCCTAGTTACCTCTTGGGTGGAAGTCACTTCCATCTCCTTGGCTCAGAGCATGGCCACAGCTATTTAACATATCTTTGAACCCAGCTAAAGGTTGTAGATATGTTAAACAACCATTCTAGAGGTTATCTGCAAAGCTGTTGCAATTCAAAACAGCTCTCAATGGCCCTGCTCCATCTGTCCCTTCCCCCCACCCCAACTGACACCTGTGGGGGAGGTGGTAAGGGGCGAGGACATCTTATATGTCTTTCTAATATTTCCTGGACACCCTGAGTTCTGGAACCCATTCTAAATCCCTTTTTGGGCCCCCCTCTTGGCTGCACCCTGTTACAATTGTATTTATGTTTTATCTACCAACCAGAGTCACCTTCTGGAAAAATGGAGAAATATAAATCCTTGTCCATATGAGGATTATTTTAAGGCGCTTATTGTATCTTCTGTTTTCTAAGCCAACTATTTACTATTAAACAAGCACCTTCCATAGACTGAACACTATGCATGATTATTTTTACATTTTTAGTAATTATGCATTTATTTTTGTCCTCATAACTTTTTTCTAAGTAGGTTACTTCTCTTTAAACATTTTATTTTATTTTTTATTCTCACTGGAGGACATGTTCATTGACTTTAGAGAGAAAGGAACAGAAGGAGAGAGGGAGAGAAGCATCAATCAGTTGCCTCTCATACACACCCCATCCAGGACCATACCTGCAACACAGGCATGTGCCCTGACTGGGAATCAAACCCACGACCTTTCAGTTTATGGGAAAACTCTCCAACCAACTGAGCCACATTAGTCAGGGCAAGATTATTTTTCTTTAAAGCTATAAAAGTATTCAGAGTTTAGAATAGAATATATAGTAAGTACAGAAAGCATAGAGAAGAAGGAATATCGCTATGGTTTTGTCACCCTGTGATAACCATGGCTATTTGTATTTGTACTTAAAGTTATTATTTGTATTTTAATTTTGTAATACTCTCGTAGGTTAGGTTCCCAGGAAACAGATACAGAGAGCTGAGTGCAGGAGGTTTTGGGGGGAGTGCTAGGAGCGCCTGTTAGGAGTGAAGAAAGCAGGATTGAGCAGCAGTAGAAGCTAACCTGGAATGACTTGCAAAAGAAGCCTCAGCAAATTGTTTGTGAAACTGGAGCTAAAAATTACACTTAAGAGCTGATCCCCATGAAGCAAGGGGTTCGGCCTTGGGCCCCACACACTGACTCGTCTTTGGAAACGGGCTGGCACCAGGCCTGGGGGGGTAACCATGGATAAGACAGCTGCCTTTGCTGGAAGGCAGTGTCTGCTGGGAATCGCCTGTGAGCCACGAGCAGCTACACACCACACAGCCAAGGAGTCAGAGTTCACATCCTGAAGTGGTACCCGGGCACACCACACCCATCAGACGTGTGCGCAAATGCATTCAGCATCTTTGGGGATCGCAATTCATATCTTTCTTTGAAACCTTTTTCATTTAACAATGATTTCTGTGACTATGAGTTAGAAATGTTAGGCAACAATTAATCCGTGCTGCCTTCCTGTTATCTGAATGTGGCTTGAACTTTTCTGCTGAGTTTTTTTGAGGAGTCTATACAAAAAATGATTATTGCATATATTCAAAAATATATCTATGGGTAACATGATGTGAATTATGAGATATTTTTCATAAAGAGTGAAAGATGGTTTTAGTTGCTCTCTAGTATGTTTTTTTGGGCCTTAAATCAAGGGAAACATTTTAGAGCTATATTTTATAGGCCTAAGTAAATAGGATTGAAATAAATTACCTTTACTCCAACCTTTTACATTAGAGTCATTAACTGATTGAGTTTAATGTTGTAACCTATGCTTGTGACTGTAAGAAGTTGGGGTGAGCAGGCTGCAGGCTCAGTTGTCAAATTTAAACTATGGTTCTTGGACATTGAGCTGGACAGAGTGGTGAGTTGAAGTGGGTCCATGAGATTCAGGGCGTAGACCCGGGAAAAGAAAGTTCAAAAGTAAAGCAAAAAAGAAAACACATAAAAACAAACAGAAAAACTACTGACTTTCTAAATGTTTGACCTATGTAAATATTATGTGCAAGGTTCTAATAGTGGATTAAGTAATTTACCATTATATCAACTAAATGTAGGTGGTGGTACTTCCACATCTTTGGGAATTTGGAAATTTGGTCATTTGGTGATTTTCAAATGGATGTGGACTGATTTGAATAGGAACGAATCCTTTTTTTTTTTTTATAATGAAGCTGTAGGTTCCATTAAGCATGCATTCATTCTTCTCTCCAGAAATCTTTGAAGCATCTCCTATAAGGAAATCAACATCCAGGGCTGTGACGTAGCAAGTATAGCACTCTAGGTATAGTTTGGCGCAGCGGTTGTGACACGGAGCTCCACAGAAACGCGCTTTGTTATGAATGCTAACTAACAAGAAACAGGTTATGATGGTGTTGATAAGATCAGATGAAGCTCATCTTAGCCCGATTTCGACATTCTTATTTTTAAGAGTAAAGTATACTTTTCTAAGCCCATATGTCTTTGCTTGACTATAGGCATTTATGATCTGATTCCAGGTATATTAGAAGGGATTAAGGAAAAGCCTGGCTCATAGACTTTTAAAAATGTATCATGTAAAGTAAAAGTGAACCGGACACAAATGAATGTAAGACATTCTTTCTCGAGACAAGCTGTATCAGCAACTCAGTGGAGGCTTTGTCGAGAGTCTTGCAAGGCTACTACTGGCAGATCTTCTTGCAGCTGAGCCAGGTGTCAGTGACAGATTCGGGTCTTCTGCAGTTCGGAGCAGCCCCTTCTGGCTGGTGATGAGGAAAGTAAGATTTAAGGATCATGACGGGCTTTGAGGAGGCCATTTGAGGCCTCATTTCATTGAGCAAGCTTATATTATAAGCATCCCCTGAAACATACCATGTACATTAGGTGAAGATGAAAGTGGAAATAGGTAATGTGTGATGAAAACTGATGTTCCTCCTGTTTCTTAAATATTTTTAACTTCATTTAAACAACTTGTAAAAAATTATTGCCACTTTGGCTTGATGTTTCTCTATTCTGATTAGAAGCAATTAAGACATTAGAGTACAACATTCAAATAATTTTAAGGAGATTTAACTTTCAAATACTTTTGCAGAAATTTATAATGACCAAAATACAGATTTCTCATACTTGAATTCTCAATACTAGTTTATTTGCACTTTCCTTATAATTTTTATTTACATTATAAGGAATCACCTAAAATTTCACACATCATACATTAAAGTATATATATATATTGCTATATATATATATATTTAAACTAAACTTTAAAGTTTATAGGTGTTAATCATGTCTGCTTTGCCTTTAGTATCATTTTTAATACCCCCGAATATATCTCCACATCTGTGACATTGAAATCAGTGAAATAATAAAGTTGTACACAATTCTGTCCTTCAGGTAGATCTGTAACTTAATTTGACATTTCTTAAAATAAACTAGCCATATGCACCCTGACCCATGTGGCTCAGTTGGTTGGCATCACCCTGCAAACTAGAAGGCCTTAGGTTTGATTCCAGGTGAGGGTATGTGCCTGGGTTGCGGGTATGGTCCCCAGTGGGAGAGTGTAGGAGGGGCAACCAACTGATGTTTCTCTTCCTCTCTCTCTCCCTCCCTTCCCCTCTTGCTAAAAAAATTGAAAAAACAAAAACATACATTAGCAGTATGTACGAAAGCCTTTAAAATATGTATAATGCTTCATCTCAAGGTCTGAAGTTTTGGATTGGGTAAATTATCATGGCGGTACCCGCTCTACCCAAGGTGTGGCAGACATGCCCCAAAGCAGCCCTCTGTGAGTCACACTCTTGTGTAACCCCTTACACTCAGTGGAGACTGTGGTGTGCTTCTTGCCAGTAACACTTGGGACTGGCTGTAGAATGCCAGTCCCCTGACTGGGTCAGGTTATGTGGCTTCAGTGGTAAGGCATCCATTCCTGTGATTACCTTACATTAGTCACGAGTCCATCTTGGCCAACTGTAAAAGGAGATTCCCCTGCTGGCCTTGAAGACATTGCCAGATGTGAGAGAGCCTCTGAGAGGGCCGTCTACCAGGGGACCTCCAGAGACCTCTGAGAGTCAAGAGTGGGCCTTGTGGACAGCCAGTGAAAAAACAGGGACATCAGTACTACAACAACAGGAACTAAATTCCACCAACCTCCATCTAAGCTTAGAAAAGGACCCTGAGCACCCAAAAGGATGTGGCTGGCCAACACCTAGATTACACCTTTTAAAACCCTGAGTTGGAAACTCAGTGAAGCAGTGCCCAGATGTTTAACACATGGATACTGAGATTAATAAATGTATGGCATTGGAAGCTTCTAAGTTTGTAGGTAATATATTATAGCAATAAATAACTAATATGCTGAAGAGGTTAATTATAGCAGTTTTATATAGTTCAAAAAGAAAAGAAACAAAACATAGGCACCTAAGATCAAAATAACAGGGCTATACTTTGGTGTATATCCATATACCAGAATGCTCAGCTATTAAAAATGGTATTGTAATTTTTAGTAGATTTTTAAGTGATTAAAAAAAGTTACAAACATTATGTTCAGCGAGATATATTTTCTTCTTAGGAAAAATGGTAGATAACATGAAATAAAAAAAACTGATAGAATAGATACTAAATGAGAATAGGTTCGTGATTATTTAAGATTTCTATTGGCTTATGAATTTTATTAAAGTTTATATATTAATCTTGTCACTTGGGTAAACCTGTGAGCAGGATTGCTGGATCATATGGGTAAGTATATTAACTTTGTAAGAAATTGGCAAATCATTTCCAGAGCAGCTCATATATGTTGTGTTTTCATTTTAATTTATTTCAAAATATTTTTCTTATTCCTCATATGATATTCTCTTTGAATCCTGAGTTCATTAGACATGAATAATTAGACATGCATTATTCATCTTTGAGTATTTGGAGATATTTCTATATATCTTCTGTTATTAGGTTTTAACTTAATTCCTTTATGTTCAGAGAAAATACTTTGTATGATTTCAGTCCTCTTGTATTTACTGAAACTGCTTCATGGGATGTGGTTTATCTTGGCAAATCTCTTTGCCCTGGCAACGCATATGCATCCTGTTGATAGTATTTCAGCTCTACCGATTTTCTCTCTATTTGTTCTATCCATAACCAAGCTAAACATGGTGAAATTTCCAATGACGAGTGTGATTTCTTTCTCTTTTCCTCTTCAGTTCTATTAGTCTTTGCTCTCTCTATTTGAAGCTCTGTGGACCCTTTATTGTTACAAAGTTTCCTTCTTGATCTTTGAATTGTTCCTTGTATGATACAGGAGCTCAGCTTATTTTGAATAGAGTTTACATGATATATCTTATTTCATTATAGTGCTTTTAACCTATCTGCATCTTTATATTTATAATGAATTCATTGTAGAGGACATATATTTGTACGGTTGCCTCTCACAAACCCTTCACCAGGGACCTGGCCTGCAACTCGGGCATGGGCCCTGACTGGGAATTGAACTGGCGACCCTTTGGTTCGCAGGCCAGTGCTCAATCCACTAAGCTACACCAGCGAGGGCTAGAGGACATGTATTTGGATGTGTACCTTGGTGCATCAGCATCTTTGAACCCCTTCAGTGGTGGGTGGCCACTACTTTTACCGCAGGTGTTATCTGCGCTGCTGTTTTCATCAATATTTGTCCTCAGTTTCCACGGTCCGCCTTTCTGAACCTCAGGACTGCAGATTTCTCAGTCCCTCTTTCCCTCATCTAGTAACAAATAAGCTCTCCCTCCCACTCAGTGAAGAGTTGAGAGCAGTCTTTCTCTGCCCCTCACCCGTGCCCATATCTACAACTGCCTTGTATTTGCACATGACCTACAATAAAAGGCGCTGCATGGCCTTGCATGGGGCCAGTGCTCTGCACTGTATGTGCGCAGGGCCCCATGCACGTAGCTTTCTCGCTCCTTTATTAATGGCAAATGGGTTTTGCTTACTGTCAGCTGAAGGTGGGTAGGCGGGTTTCTTTCTCCTCTCCCAGAGGTGTCAATTCTTAGTCTGGTGTGAAGCCAAGCACTGGCCAAAGTGGGTGGATTTTCAGTGGGGTCATTTTTTGTCCTTGTTCAGAACAAGGTCTCATCTGGCATGAGTGTGTTTTATAGTCCCTCTTCCAGCAGCCCTTTTCTGAGACAGGATCTGGAGGATGCGCAGGTGTCATGGTTGCTTCCTCCTGGTGGTCAGTCCACACCTGTACACATGCAGGACCTGGAGCTCACCTGTGCTTCCACAGATATCCTTCCTTCATCATCAACCCTTGTCAGGTCTTTCACAGGGGATTAGGCAAGGGGTCTCTCAGGTCTCCCTCTACAAGCTCAATCTCTGTGCAGCCTGTGGAGGCCTGGGGAAGGAACGGGTGAATGGATGTGGAATGTCTTTGTTTCTGGGACTTTTGTTGCTTCAAGACTATCATGCTATCCCATACTTAACGTTCAAGTTTGTTAAAGTTTATGCTGTGTTCCTTTCACCTATTTGAATGCTACCATACCTTCTTTCCATGAACATTAATGCTTGCTGATTAAAAGGGAGAAGGAGTAAAATGAGGGAGACCATACGGCAGATTGTTGTTGGTGTTGGTGAGAAAATAACGTGGGACCCTAAGGGTGCTTTCTAGAAGACAGTGGCAAAGCTTTGTGCCAATGAGACATTGACGGGAAAGCACGAGGTGGAGCGTGGTTGCACGGTAAGGCCACTGTCCTGACTGCGATGGCATCTGATGGGTGTCCCGGGGGAGTGGGAAGACCTCTGCACCTCTACTAACTATTCTTTTCTTAATCAATATAAGGTTAATGTAAAACTATAATTTTTTACCTGTTTTATAAACTGTATATGTATTTTTTTATTTATTTATCTTTAGAGGGAAAGGGAAGGAGAGAAGGAGAGAAGTATCAATGTATAGTTGACTCTTGTGAGTCCCCTGCTGNAGCATGAGGTGGAGCGTGGTTGCACGGTAAGGCCACTGTCCTGACTGCGATGGCATCCGATGGGTGTCCCGGGGGAGTGGGAAGACCTCTGCACCTCTACTAACTATTCTTTTCTTAATCAATATAAGGTTAATGTAAAACTATAATTTTTTACCTGTTTTATAAACTGTATATGTATTTTTTTATTTATTTATCTTTAGAGGGAAAGGGAAGGAGAGAAGGAGAGAAGTATCAATGTATGGTTGACTCTTGTGAGTCCCCTGCTGGGAACCAGCCTGCAACCCAGGCATGTGCCCTGACTGGGAATACGAACTGCGATTGTGTGGTTCTCAGGCCCGCGCTCAATCCACTGAGCTACGCCAGCCAGGGCTCTAAACTGTATATTTTATGTCCTACAGTTGCAGTCTGGTCTTGAATGGATGTTTATCTTAATTATGAACAGCTATTGATGAATCATGAAAACTGCAAAGTGGAATATATATCTATATATCTATATATATATATATAATATCTATTTTTAAAGCTAAAATAAACATTGGGATTTTTGTGTTTTATATTTTATTGTTTTGCACTGATGTTTCCATATGAACCAATCTCTAGTTGTAATCTCCAGGACTCAAATTTTATCATTACTTGTTTCATGTGATTTTTGTTTCACTGAGAGATATTTGCCTTAAGGGAAGTGCTACATGCTGCGGGGGTCTTCGGAGTTAACCTTCCATCTGTGTCTTTTTCCCCAGTATCAGCATCATAGTTTTATATTTTTAGAGTACTGTTGTAAGGTGAATTGGAAAAAGAGGGATGAGTATGAGGCATATGTTACTTCTGACAATGTACATATGTCATTTGGAGATAGCCAAGAAACATTTAACTGTCCCCTTCATTCAATACAAGAGTGTTTGTCGAAGTGTGTAGGTGTCGGAATTTTGGAGAAAGGGAAAGAAAAAGAATAAAATAACCTTTTCATTTGATTTAAAAAACATTTTATTCAAAATGGATAAAAACATTGTGTTAAAATAATTGATTGATTTCCCACTGAACTCAGTTGTTAATCATATTTGGATTTACCTTCAGTCAGCACTTCAGGTTTTTCCCCTAAAAATGTGCTGTCACGATCTAAATTCCGATTCGGGGGAAGGGGCAGCTGTCACTAGAGAGGACCACTGCTCCCACACTCTTGGTGAAAGCTGAAATACGGGGAGTGCCAGTCTGTCCCAGTTTTTCCTGTTTCTGGCCATAGGGGTGATTTCACTGGATACTGTATTTTCCTAATCATTTCTGTTATTTTGGGGAACAGAACCCGTATGGCAGATGGCATTTACACAAGGAATCTTAACTCATGGCCACAGCAGAGCTCTGGGTAGCTTAGAGGCGGTTCAGTGGCGGAGAAAGAGGAAGCCAGAAGGAGGGTGGAGGGAGGGAAAGAGAATTAAGGCGCAAGGCAGAGCACTGGAGAGAAAGGGCCACATTGTCTAGTGTGAGGGTCCAGGGCGAGGGGGTCTTCTGCCAGGAGAGGGAGTGCTCTTGGAGGCTGGGGTGAGATGGCCCATAGGTTTCTCAAGTATGAGGATAGGCCACTAAAAAATGAATGTGTGACATACTTGCTGGCGCAAGTATAGCAGCTTTTAGCAGCTTTTTTGGTATTCAATTAAAAATATTTTCCATTCCTCTCCCTGTATTTTATGTCCAGAGGCAAGGACAGTACCTTAAGAGAGTTCTTAAGATTGCTGTGGATTTTTGAAAAGAAACCTAACATTGCTGTAATCACTTCCACATTTTAGTTTCCATTTCACAGAATTTGTTTAACATTGACCTAGAGGTAGAACCCGGGCCTTTGTTTACCACCCACCCACAATGCATGAAGCAAACAGAGTATCACCCACACAAGGGTGGTGAATGTAGCCAAGTCCTTGAAAACATAGATGGGCAGAGAGCTTTATAATACACATTCTAACTGCTTAAAATCGGCTCTCTCTTCAAAGTCAATTGCCCTGGATTTCGTAATTCAATGAAGTTAATGAATATTTTTTTGCTAGAAAAACTAATTCTAAATTAATTCTCTCAGCTTCCCCATGGAGATATTTTTTCAAAGCATTTTCAAATCAAACTGTTCTTCCTCAAAGCCGAAATCTGGCGACAACTATTTCATTTTTTTTCTTCAAATTATAATATAATGGCTGAGAGAGTCAGTCAGTCTGGTGTATTATCCTGGTCCTTCTGTTTTGGGTTAGCAAACTAATCCTTGTTTCTCTAAGTTATAAAATGGAGATAACAATAGAATCTATTTTATAGGGTGGTTATGAAGCTTAAAGCAGTTAATTCTGGTAAAGTGCCTTTGGTGGTACCTGGCGTGGTGTGGACGCTCAGTAAAAATTGCCTGTTACAAGTTCTGTGTGAGTTTCTGTTGGAGACCAAGGAGTGTCAGTTGTGCTAGGAGAGAAAGCTACGTAGTGAATTAGAAGCATTTGAAATACAGATAATCAATGTTCATATTGTTGGCCTTCTGAATTCCTGTGAGTTGAAATATGCTACGTGAAACTGAATTGGCTGTTTCTGAAATAGGTTTAGTGATGTATTCTCTCACCAGACTAAAGGAAGAGCGAATGTCCAGTTATGTGTTCCATGATTCTTTGGGGAGAATAGGTATAACAGTGAACAGGTATTCATTTCCAAGTTCTGAACATTGAAGCCTCTTTTTAAGAAATATGTTCACTGTGCACATAAAAAGGTTAATTTCTTTCAGTGTATATATAGTTAACAAGAACAAGTGGGAATTTAAGCAAATTACTTCGCAACACTTTTTATTTATTAGTGTCTTGGTGACTGATGAACAATTGGACCTCGAGTAAGTAATCCTGGTATGATATTCAAACAGGTTTTTTTAATCAATGTTTTATGACAAACACTAATAAAACTTTCTGCGTCTAGATACTTCCTTTATATTCTCTCTTAATGTGTCCTGAGGGTAATGTTAGGTTGATTCTGGTAAGCAATCTTGGCTGAAGACAATTTTCTGGTATTGTTCTCCCAGGCTTTCAGATAATCTCTTATTTACAGTCTGTAAATTATATGTGTCTCTTCATTCCATTTTTCAAAGATCTCTTGTATTATTCTGGGAATTCATTCCTTTTAGACAAACTATAGTTTTACATGGCTATTGATGCTAAAACTCTTTGTGGAATAATAAAATGCTAACATCAATGAATATCACAAGTATTCTATTTCCTTTTATCCTGTTTTGTTTTGTTCAGACTTCTTTATCATGAAAGCACTTCAGTATAACATTTATTCATATTTTTCTAAGAAGATAATTCATTAGAAATTCTTTGTATGCATTTTTTAAAGTGCCATTTTCTTAAGTTGAGCATTTTGACCTAAATTTTGGTTGGAAGTCATTGCAGACTTCTCGGCTTGGTTGACTTTTTTTGACTTATTAGGAAGAAATCTCTTTTAGGAAGTTTAAAGGAATGTTTTATAAAGCAGATTATGTTGCCTCGCTATTAATGCATAACAAACTACCTCAAAACTCAGTGGCCCAAAACAATGATCATGTGTTAACTTTCAAAATGTCTGTGGTTTTGCTGGGTTGGGCTCAGCTGAGCTGAGTGCTTTCCTCTGGATTTTGTGGCTCGAAGACTCTTCCTCACTGCAGTTCTGCGGGCTACTTGGAGTGGTTCTGTTCTCATACCTTTCTGTATTCTTGGACCACCAGGGTAGCCACAATCTGCTTTAATCATTGGGATAACTAAGGAACAAAAGAACAATCAAAGACCCATACAGCCTCTCCTACTCTATGTTCAGAACCTGCACATGGTCACTTGTGCTAATGGTCACACATCAGAGCCCAAAGTTAAATGATGGGCACCTGCTCTTTGTCCATAACAAAGCTACAGAAAGGATGTGGACACAAAACATGGGAAGGATTAAGGTCAATGATACTAAGAATAAATAAGGAAACAACTTTTTATGAGTACTTGTCAGTGTATTCTTTATAATTGTGGATTGTTACCATCTACTTCCAACTTCTTCCAACAATATTTTTAAGTATGAAGAGCAGGAGTAGATTTTTTTGTTTTTGTCTTTCTTTGGGCTTCAGAGACCCCCTCCTGGTGTTCTTTCACTCATCTTTAAGTTTGGTAGGGGCCCGTGTGCCTAGATGGGGATAATGTTCTGGCTTTACATTATTATACTAAAATAAGCACAATTCCTCTTCTGTTGAAAAATGGCAGATATTACAATCTATGTTTGTATTTTGAGGGCTAGAAATTTAACCATGTATTCAACACTGATAGCCAAGGGGAAAAAATTAAAGTTGCCAGACTAGATGTGTTCTCTAATAAGTTGTTATAATCATAGAAATTGCTACAATTTTATGAATTGTAACTGTCCATTGTATTATTCAGGAAGTTATGAAAAATAGATTAAAACAGACTTGATTATTTTAGAAATATTGCCATCATTTAATCATTCCATAGGTCTTTATTGAACATCTGGTACAAATACACTAGTGAAACCAGAGTGGACACAATGAATGGTATCGTGACCTCCTGCTATCTACGTTCCAATGGGGAAAGGCAACATATGCAAAAATTAATGTAACATGGGTAGATTATTGCAATGAAGAAAAAGAAAAGATAAAGTTAACAATAGGACGAAAGCATGCTAAATTGTTTGGGGTGATCAAATAAGACCCTTCTGAAAACACAACGTTTGCCTATAGCCTAGAAAAAAAGGAGGGAAGGAGCTTCACACATATTTCAACCAAGAGGTTTCTAATAAGACAACAAAGCAAATAACAAGCACTGAGTTGGGAGTATGGGAATTTGAGTTATACCAAGGAGATTTTTGTGGCTGGAATGAAGGCATCTGAAGGGGAAATTGCAGGAGACAAAGCCAGAGTGCTTTGCGCTGAACAGCTGTATGCCCTTTGAGGGTAACTTCCTGTGACTTCCCTTCTTTGTCTGTAACACGGGGATTGAGAAAGAGGAAAGTCACCCTGAAATCTGGGAACTGGCCTGGTACTCACAGCTAGGCATTGGTGTTCTCCTAGTGGAAATATAAAAATCTGAGAGAACAACATCAGATAGGGTCATTCAGAGACCATCAGAAGGTAAGTGAGGCAAAGCAAGACCAGCCGATAATTTTGTCAGGTGCAGACAAAAAGACAAGTCATTTTGTAAAAGACAAAACACCTGCTGACATGAGTGATCGCTGCTTTGTTGGCCATGTTGTGCTCTGCCCTCTTTCTAAAAGAGATTTATTAATAAACCGAATTGTAGAATTTCCCCTGCTTTCTGACAGCACCCAACCCAGAGTGACCCCCTGGTTTCTGGAACTCTCTTCTAAAATTCCCTTCCCACATCCAAGATCTCGTGGTAAGTCCTTACCACCACTCTCTGCGATGCCCCGTGGATCTCCATGGGTCTGTCTACCTTGCTGCAACAAGAACTAAAACCAACTTGAGAAATTAGAGGTGTTTCCCTCGTGGCCCTTGACTGAGGGGCATTGCAATTAACAAGATGATGATGATAATAATAGAGTTTTTATGAGGATGAAATTCACATATGAAAAACACTGAGATCGTGGTCGGCATGTTAAAAAAAAGAAAGGCGCCATTAGCCACCAGTGCCCCCCTGTCCCTGTTTCCTGGGGATTTGGAACTGTGCCCTTCCAGGTGCTTCACCCGAAGCCTTGTTCTCTCCTCCCATGCTTCTGCTCTCAAGCTGCCCAGGCCACAGATGAGCAATTTCCTTGTCCTTCAGGGTTAAGAAGGTCCTATGAAAACTAGTGCTTTGTTAAATATGTGTCTCTCTGGTTTCTTGAAAATAGCAAACAGTTTTACCTGTTCAGTAGAGTTCATTGAAAATTGCTTTGTTCGTTGAAAATTCCACTAGTTGAGTCTTAAAAAAAAATACCAATGTCTGTGATCTGCATCACAGAGTCAGTCTGTGATCTGTGACCCTGGGGACATGGTGGTGAGCAGATGTGGTCCCTCCACTCAGTGCTGCTGCCAGCTCATGCGCCACCTTTATGCAAAGTAGCCATGTCTGCAGGGCTTGTTGGGCCTCTGCCCCATGGACCCCTTGGCTGGGTGCCTGTATGCAGTGGCCCTAACCACACGTTTGCAGAAGCTGAGGATATCCCTGCCTTTTATGCACCTTTTCACTTATGTCCCATCCAGTTTCAGTTCAATTTGTTTATCCCTCCCATTGCCCAGGTCCTGCTGGTCTGTCTTTATGAGATTTGATTGAATATAAGTTAACTAGTAATATTTAATGACTAAAAGACACTGAGGCATTATCTTCATGTAAAAAAGTTATAGGTGTGGATAATAGAGACATATTGAAAACAATAAAAAAGATGTAATTGCGTGATTTAAGAAGGTTTAGAGCAGAATCAATAACTGAATAAACAGGCAAAACTTTAAATCCTTAGATAAAATGGGCATGATAAAAGGACTGGGAGGATTAAATCAGAAAATTCAGGCCGTGTTTACCTGGGCGCTCCCAGAATAGCTCTTGTCGTAATCCCTGGAACCTGTGCATATATTACTTTACATGGCAAAAAGGATTTAGCAGATGAGAATTAATATCTTGATATGGAGTGATTATCCTGATTTATCTTATGGACACAATGTGATCATGAGAGACATTATAAGAAGCAGAGGGGGAGGGTTAGAGTCAGGGGGGAAGTGGAGATGGAAGCAGAGGTCAGAGTGATGGAAGCTGCGAACCAAGGGATCTAGAAGCTAGGAAGGGCAAAGAATGGAATCTCCCCTCAAGCCTCCGGCAGGAAAGCAGCCATCCTGCTGATTTTGTCCAGTGAGACTTCTGACTTTTGAACCTATGATATGAACTGGCAATGTTTAAGCCATTAATTTGTTACAGGGGCAAGAAGACATTAGTACAACCTAATAGCTTTATTATTATTCATATCATTATTAAATTAGTTTGATAGCTCTGCAATAACAGCGTTTCCAAACTGAGTGACTTAAACATGGTATTTATTGCCTCACAGTTCTGGAGGCCAGAAGTTCAAGATCAAGGTGCCAGAAGTGCCGGTTCCTCCCGAGAGCTGTAGGGGACAGACTTGTGACACTTCTGTCTCTTTGATCTCTGGATAGCCATGTTCTCCCCTTGTTTCACATTGTCTTCCTTCCTTTTGTGTTTCTGCTTCCAAGTGCAGCCTTTTTATGAGGATATCAGCCATATTTGTTTAGGTTTCACCCCAATGACCTCAGTTAAGCTAATTACTTCTATAAAGGTCCTATCTTCAAATAGTCAGACTTTGGTGTAATGGTCGGGGGAGGTTAGGAATTTATCACATGAATTTGGCAGGGGGTGTGGGTGGGGGTGAGGGACAAACTATCCATAACAACTATTATGTGCATTTAAAGTAAAATCCTAAAATGTGAAAGCTGTGATTTTACTCTCAGAACGTTTCTAAGAATTATTTCAACTATAACTTTTGCTTGGCTGAGGTGGTTCTTTTTAAGGACCTGGGATTTGCCATGTTGGAGAAGTGTCCTGACTTACTGGTTCAATAAGAAGTCCGGCCATTGTTGCTACCACTGGGATATGGCCTCAATTATGGCTAATGACAATTTAATGATTCTAAAAAAAATCTTCCTTTTATAATGATAGAGAATTTCCTTAGTGTTAGCAGAAGTTAAGCTACTTACATGTTCTAGTGAGGTCTGCCTGGGTATGCTGTTACTACATCATGTTGAGATCCTCAATGGTTCTTCAGGTGGTAAGCAAAAAAGCACGCTTAATAAATATAGCAACCAGCAGGCGCATTCTACAGGAGAAGCAAACCAAATCTGGTTTGACATTGAAATTGGACGTTCATTAGATTTGTCTGTGATCAGTGGGGCTTAAAACTTCAGGGACTCCTTTGAGAAAATGTATTTCTAAAAATAAATGGTTTCTTCCAGAAAAGTATGGTGTATGCATATGTGTGTGTGTGTAAATAAACATAAAGTTTGCATCAATTACATGTCATTTGAAGGAGATGTAAAGCTTATTTATGAACCTCCTAGGGTCCTACTCTATAACCTTTTTTTTTTTCTTGAGGCAGATTCTCTGGAAAGTTTCTTGTTTGCTTTAGCTTCATCTCCAAATTTGGCATCTTTGTTGTCCTCTAGATCCGCAGTTACCATCCTGTACACTCCAAGCTCATCTCTGTCCAGTTGGTTCTGTGTCAGCACTCATGACCTTGCACTTGACCTCTCTGGTCCTTGGAACCTCTCTGAATGCCACACTTCCTAAGCTGCCCTTCTCCCCCTTTCATTGTAGAATATGAGAAATCATTCATTGCAAAGCCCTCTATATTTTGGTCAACTATTGCCTATCAGTTTGCCTTATGGAACTTGCATGGTTAATAAATGTAGGAACAATTTGTATTTCATTTATAATGAGTAGTTTTGCTTATACTGGATTGCCTGAAATAGAATGCATTCTTAAAATGCACAGGGTAACATGTATTACTGTATTGTCTTATGCTTTTTGTTAACCTTTCAAAAATATTAAGATTTTTACAGATAATTTGCAAGAAAATTGCTATTCGCTATACAAGCAAAACAGTTCTTCAGTAATAGGAATATCATATTGGACAAATTATATACAGATACAGCATCTTATGGCTGTGTTTTAAATCAGTATTATGCAATTGTATGTTTTATTTGGAATGACTGTTTCATTATGTTGTATCATAAAGAAGTGCTACTGTTTTATCTCTAAAACTATTAAAAGCAGTAACAAATCTATCTTTTTAAATGTTACAAATCAGGAGGAGAATCTTGAATCAAAAAGCTTAACTTGAAGTGCACACTGCTTTTGGTCCAGCTGTTACCTTGCCTGTCCTGTCTGGTTTACTTCCTCTTTCTTCAAGATACAGCTCTGTCCAGGAAGTATTTCCTGAACCCCTCAATCCAATGTGGTTCTCTGATTCTAGGATTACTTCTGTCTCAGCAGTGACTATATTAGGTTATAATCCTTCCTCCCTCCCTCTCTTCCTCTTTCCTTCTCTTTTTTAAATCTTTATCAACTTCTTTCACTGTCCTAAGATTCTTGAAGTCAAATATGGTTATCGTTTATATCCCCAGTGCCTAGCATAGTGTTCTGTGCTCAGTAGGCATTCAAATAAATGCCTGTAGAATTAGCAAAGGAAGCTTAAGCCAACAAAGAAATAATTGGGGCAAGGTTGGATTACTCCTCATATTAAAATAGATTTTTCCTTTTTTGTCACTATCGAATGACTTTAGAAGGTCGTATGAAGGAATTTAGTAACAGTAGCAATAGGTATCTGTAGGCCCAGAGCACTGACTAGATATGTGGTGGGGGGTGGGGTGGGAGACAAACCCTTCTTTCAGGAAATTTAGAGAGTATTTGGAAGCATAGGCTTAAAGGACCAGTAAGAAAGGTTACAAAATGCAAAGGAACTTAAAAATTTGTAAGGCAATATTGTGCAAGTAATTTACATATATATTGAGAAGCTATAATATCAGTGATTGGATCCACTGTAATAGGAAGAGAAGAAAATAATGAAAAAGTAAAAATACCGAGATATTTCCATTTTTGTAGCAACATCAAATAAAGTGCCATTTCTGCATAAACGAAAGTGCTTATGGGCATCCATTCCCGGTCTTTCATCCTTGTGAGTGAAATGAGGAAGTCACAAAGTATAACTCAAAGCAAGTAAAACACAAACACGGCCTACACGCCTATGTTGCAAATACCTGGTGCCGATGAATGGTAAAAGGAAGATACTCTCTTTGCATATAGTTGTCTGAATTTCCAGCCTAATTCATGGAAAGAATATGGAAGAAAATAGACATGAATTTATTTTTGTGATTGATTTTGCCATATTTTTCACTTTTGGTACATGCAAAAGATAATTAAATGCGTTACTTTTGAAAAAGTTTGAGCTCTGACACTTGCCAAATTCCCTGAAACTTTTGATAAATTGTTAACCAGAGGTGCCTTCCAAAATGAATTGCCTATGTGTATCTATAGTATATACACATATGCACATATATACATAAATGTATGCATTGATATGTATATACACTTATACACATACACTCCTGGTGATCATCAGTCTGTTCTCTGTGAGTCTGTTTCTGTTTTGTTTATTCATTTTGGTTTTTTTTTAGATCCCACAAATAACTGAAATCATGCAGTAGTATTGTCTTTCTCTGTTTGATTTATTTCAATTAGCATAATATCCTCAAGGTCCATCCCTGTTGTCTCAAATGGCAAGATTCCATTCTTTTTTATGGCTGAGTAATATTCTATTCTGAGTATTAATTTTATATCACGTCTTCTTTATTTGTTTCTTGACAAATAAAGTAACCTATGTTGCTTCCATATCTTAGCTAGTGTAAATAATGCCGAAGCAAACATAGAGGTGCGTATATCTTTTCAAATCTGAATTTTTGATTCCTTCAGATAAATATTTGGAAGAGAGATTGCCAGGTTGAATGGCAGTTCTGTTTTTAATTTTTTGAGGAATTGTGATGTGGTTGTCTATAGTTGTATTAATGTATATTCCCACCAACAGTGCACAAAGATTCCCTATTAGCTACATAGTTGCCAACACTTGTTATTGTTGACTTTTTGATAAGAGCTTTTCTAACAGGTGCGAGGTGGTAGCTCATTGTTTTGATTTGCATTTCCCTGGTAATTAGTGTGCTACGCATCTCTTCAGTTGCCTGTCGGCCGTCTTCGTGTCTTTGGAGAAATGTCTATCATGCCCTCTGCTCATTATTTAATTTGATTATTTTTTTGATGTGGAGTTGTATGAGTTCTTTATTGGAGCTGTTGCTTTTGAATACCCTCTCTCATTCAGTAGGTTGTCTTTTCATTTTTTGCTAATGGTTTCCTTTGCTATGCAGAAACTTTTTAGTTTGATGGCCCATTCGTATTCACTTTTGTTGCCCTTGTCCAAGGAGATGTATCCAAGAAGAGATTATAAGACAGACGTTGAAGAGTTAATTGCCTATCTGTTCTAGAAGTTTTATGATTTAAATTATTAATTCATTTTGAGTTTATTTTTGTATATGGTGTAAGAAATGAGTCCAGTTGCATTTTTTCAGCATTACCTGTCCAGTTTTCCCAATACCACATATTCAAAGACTGTCATTTCCCCATTTTATATTCTTTGCCTCCTTTGTCCTGTATAAATTAAGAATGAAAGTGTGAGTTTGTTTCTGGGCTTCTATTCTGTTTCAATGATTGATGTGTCTGTTTTTGTGCAGGTAAATTGTATTCAATTTTTAAAAAACTGTCCCTAGATGTTCCTTGATTATAATGTAACTTAACTGATTTAACTGATTTGGACAAATTGAAGAAAAAACTATTTCTCCTGTGTTTTAGGAAATAAGTTTTCTTTTATATTTATGTGTAATAATTTAAACAATACAAAGGAAGACAATGATTAGGAATCCTCTTTCAATAAACAAATATGGATGGTTACTGTTGGCTACATAAATATTAGCTAGCTTCAGCTTTCACTGAAGATGCATTATTTTAGGAAGTGAATATCTCTTAATTGGGTAAGCATTACCTTGGAAATGATATTTGATAATTACTTGCAAATTGCCAAAGTAAAATTCAATATAAGCTGTGTCAGAATGACATATATTGAATCAATGAAGTTTATAAAAAATTGCCCAGTGAAGAAATAGGGATTATAAACTTTACTTATAATTTTGGGTAGCAAATACTGGATTTGTAAACACAGCACATGTACTGTGACTCCTCCTCTGTCTTGATCTTACTCGCAATTTCTTTTCTTTTAATATTTTATTTATATATTTTTTAGAAAGAAGGGAAATGAGGGAGAAAGAAAGAGATACGTCAATGTGTGAGAGAAATACCAATCTGTTGCCTCTCACACACCCTCAACTAGGGGCCTGGCCTGCAACCCAGGCCTATGCCCTGACTGGGGATCAAACCACTGGCCTCCCAGTTTGCGGGATGATGCCCAACTCACTGAGCCACACCAGTCAGGGCTCACTGTCAATCTCTTGATGCCTCTCTCCACTGACCACTGTTTTAAAGATTCCAGACTGTACTGCACTGACTTGCTTGCCTTGGAGACTCGCCACAGGGGCTGATATATACTGCACTTTCCATTAGCTTTCCCTCTTGTTTATTTACCCTAACTCAGTTAAATTTACCCCATTTGGTACCTTCCTGTCACCTCTGTCTATTCTATTGCTTGTTATGTTATCTGTGGAAAAATAAATTTATGTCTTTTATTTCTTTTTTCTTAAAATTTTTTTTGATCTTTATTTTTGTTTCTTTATTTTTTTGTATACAAGAGAAGAGAAATTGACCAGATCATGAGAGAAATACTCAATTAGGCAGAGATACTGTCCTCTAGAAAAACCCAATGCCATAGATTTAAATGCAAAATTAGCTACAACCCTAAAATTGTATCCTTGGACTTTCAAAATATTCTTAAATTCTTAGAATCTGATTGTAAATTTTTTCTCCTGCCACTTCCTTTTCCCCTAATTAAATCTTTGTTGCTTTCTCAAGCACTCAAACATTTAAGAGAAAATGTGAACTTCTGTCATTTGGGTAATGACCACATTATAGTATTATTAATTAGTTTATTATAAGTATTAATATCTCTGCTGATAGAGGCCTGATTAAGCCACTGATGATTAACCTAAACACCTTTTATGCATTTTTTTCCCCATTGCAAAATGGGCTATGAGCTTTACATGAGTAGTTTCAAAGCACTTTTGGAAGCCATCCTGCTTTCTCTTTGGAGAAGTCTTTATTATCTTAGGCATTTAATGATGAACAGGGTACTTCATGCTTTTTAATAGATGCAGTCTTTTAAAGTTGTTTAATTTCATTTTTTATCAATTTATGTGTGTTCTGAATACTTTTGATCGATAGCTGGTGACTCAGAATAATCAAAATAAATCATTTATCACACAAATGAGCTCTTCCCTTCCCAACATATTTATTTAATAAGTGAGATTTTCATTTATAGGAAAAAGTATTTTAACTGAGGAACTTGGGAACTGGGTGGGCTGGTCTGTGAAACTCACCCAATTCTGTTCTCTGTATAGATCAAAGGGTAATTGGAAGCTACTTACCCATTGAGAAAAAATTATTTTTTTGTTCCTTGAAAGTTCCTTTACTTTCTTTTTTTTCTTTTTCTTTCTTTTTTTCCTTTTTTGTCCTCTTCAGCTTTACCCCACATGCAGTTCTTTGAAGTCATGATCCCTTAGAGCTGGCTTGCATTTTTTTTCACCTATGAGTCAGATCCCCTGGACTGGTTTTGATTTTCTAAACCAGTTAGGAGAATCATTCTAATCTCAAACTTAGAAACTCAAGCTTGAAAATTTGAAATGTGACCCTTCTCTACCTTTGGGCTCTCATCTATCCCACATTCTGAAATCTGATATTCTTTGTGTTTTTTCCTTCTGGTTTCACATAAGGGATTATTATTTTTATCAAATTTTCTTATAACATATAATCTTATAAAATCAATAGATAGCAGTGTTTAAATCTGTGTTCAAAGCTAAATTACTAGTATCCAAAAGTAAGTGCTGCCACTTTCTGGATGTGTGATTTTAGCAAGATTTTAGTTGTGTCTACCTCAGTGTTCTCATTGATAAAACTGGAATAATTTTAAAAAATCATAGTAAGGTTTAATGAGTTAACAGAAGTGCTTAGATCAGTGCCTTTTTCATTGAAATTGCTCAATTAATATTAGTTCTCCTTGTTATCTCAGCTTGGGAAAGTATGTACTGCATTGTGGGTAGAGGGTATTTGTTGAACGAATGAATGAATGAATGAATGAATGAAGTAGCACCTCTGTATTCCCATAAACACCTGGTGGTTTCTCAGAGCTTTCTCTTTGAGTTAATTAAAGATTTCAGACATTCAAAAACTGTCTTAAAGCTTATAAAATTCAGGTAATTTTTTCTGGCATTTTATATAGAACAAATAAGTTAGATAATATTTCTTATTTACATTTTATGATAGTAGAATAGTAGCTTTCACAAATATTGACCCAGAGTCAAAACATTACAAATTACTGTTTTTTTAAATTGACTTTAAGTAATTTTAGTACTATTTTACTACTATTATATATACTACTATTTTATATTATTTATACATTTGCCCAATGTGAGCATTTCTCTGAAATTCCAGTGTTCACAATATTATATTTATGGATATATGCATAAAACTAAAACTGTTTATTAGCAAATGAAATCTATTCTTTTCTATCACTTGATATAGGAATAAATTTCTCTTGTATACATTCATTCCTTTCACAGAATTGTTTAAATCAAATCAAGTGATCTTATGTTTTGTTAATTAGATTCAATTTAATTCTGTTGCATCTTTTCACTGTATAGGTTCTCTGTCATAGGAAATGGGGTTTCATATTTCTTAGCCTTAATACTTGCGCAAAAAAGAAAGTAATTATTTTGATTTTATACTCTCCTCATAGTAGTGGGAAATACCATACCCTCCAAGGTGATGATTTATTATAAATTTCAAAACTATTTTTGCAGACAGATGCAGTTTGACTCAAGATAATTATATTGAATTGCAAGGCACTTGCAGAATAAGTCCTTGCTTTTACATCATATCTAATAATTAGAAACTGTTCATGGCAGCTGGTGAGAGAGGAATGTTACTAAAAATTACCTCCATTGCCACTATGACATTCACTAAGCTCTCCCAATAGCAAGGAGACTACACCCATGAAATTCCCACCCATTTCAGCATCATTTATTAAATAATCAGTTTTAGATACTGTAAATATTATTTTTGTATACTTATTCTGGAATAATTGATCCATTGTGTGTATATATATATATATATATATATATATATATATATATATATATCTTTAACTACCATTCTTAAGAAAGGTGTAGAAAAGATTACTCAGTATGAGGTTGGGATGTGCAAAAGAAGACAGAAGTTTACTTAAAAGAGTTCATGTTGGTGCAGCAAGAATTAAAAAAGAAATTGAGATGTCATGTGAGGGAATTCAACATGAGGATGTCATGTAAACTCATGGAAATATACTGGAATTTAACTTTTCCTTTGTTCTTCAAAAATATTTAGGACATGGAAGTCCATAGTGAATGTTGTTTATTATGAAAAGTTTCAGTCTGTTGTGGTTGAAACCTTTGGGACATACTCAGAATAGGTTTGCTTTGTACTTTATCCAACTAAGGAGCTATGGTCCAAAAAGACTTGTAGATATTTATAAACCATTGCCACTTTCAAAACCCCATGCTTACATTTCTAATGGTTTCTAAGAGACATATGTAAACTGCTCTCCTGCTGAGGAGTGGAATTGAAGGTTGGTGGGCTGCATTCCAACAGACCATTTACCTTCCATTGTCGTAAATATTAGCTCTTTGACAGGACACTGTTAACTAGGCTGCAGGGAACTAATTGCTGAAAAGGCTTACAGGCGCTTTTATGTCTAGAGTTACGAAATGCAGGAAACTCTGACAATAGAGCATATGAACTTTAAAAATAATTTTATTGCATCTTTGCATTACTGTTTAACCCCCTAATAGCCCCCTCCCCACTGCAGTCACCACACTGTTGTCCGTGAGTCCCTTTTCCTTTTTGCTCAATCCCTCCACCCCCTTCCCTCCTGCCCCAATAGCTGTTGTCCTGCTCTCTATGAGCCTTGTCTCTATTTTGCTGGTTAGTTCAGTTTGCTCATTAGATTCCACATGTAAGTGAAATCATATGATATTTATCTTTCTTTGACAAGCTTATTTCATTTAGAATAATGTTTTCCAGGTCCATCCATGATGTGGAAAAGGGTAAAAGTTTATTCTTTTTTATGGCTGAGTAATATTCCATTGTGTAAATGCCCCATAGTTGTTTTAGCCACTCATCTACTGATGGACACTTGGGCTGCTTCCGTATCTTGGTGATTGTAAATGACACTGCAATGAACATAGGGGTACTTGTGTTCTTCCAAATTAATGTTTTTGGTTTCTTCAAATATATCCCTGAAAGTGGGTTTGCTGGGTCAAGAGGCAGATCCGATTTTAGTTTTTTGAGGTATCTCCATACTGCTTTCCACAGTGGTAGAACCAATCAGCATTCGCACCAACACTGCAAAAGAATTCCCCTTGGTCTGTATCCTTGCCAACTCTTGCTGTTTGCTGATTTATTGATGATAGCCATTCTGACAGGTGTGGGATGATATCTCACTATAGTTGTAATTTGCATTTCTCTATTAATGCAAGTGAATAGGTGCGAATTAATAAAATAATGATTAGTGACATTGAGCATCTTTTCACATGTTTATTGGCCATCTGTATGTCCTTTTTGGAGAAGTGTCTCCTCAGGTCCTTTACCCATTTTTTAAATGGATTGTTCGTTTTTTTGGTGTTGACTTTTATAATTTGTTTAGGGGGGTTAAGGAAGGGCCAGAGGGAGAGAAATATTTATGTGAGAGAGAATCATCAATTGGTTGCCTCTTGCACATGACCCAACTGGGGATCAAACCCAAAGCAACCTAGACATGTGCCTTCACCAAGAGCCACCCTCTACCTTTTAGTGTATGGGGACTGAGCCCCACTGGCTGGGCGAGAGCACGTGAAGTCTTGATAGCCAAGAAAGAAATTCAACACTTTTCTGCTCTTGAGAGATGGATGGTGGTTCCAGTGTCACTGACAGATGGGTTTACCTTTTAATGCAAGACAAAGAGTGGGTAGTAGGCTGCCGGACACTTGAGCAAGTGAAATGAATTGGGTCACCTTGCAGTCCACTTGAAGAGATTGGTGCCTCTTGGTTTCTGTGGAACACTAGGTTATGTTTTGATTTTTTAGAATTCAGTATGGATTGACTTTTTATTTACAAAGACACTTCATCTGAAAGGTTTTATTTTTGTGTGGACAATATGGGAGGAGTGCAAACACTATTCAGTTCTCTGGAATATCAAAAAAGTTAGGCACTTTGGATGTGGTAAAATTCAAGTTTTATGACTGTAAACCCCCTTTCTCCCTGTACTTTCTTTCTCTGTAGAATCCCCATTGAATGTGGTCTATGAGTTTACTTTGTTTTGTGTGGTTGTCTGCATTGAATAGCAGTGTGCCTTCTTAGAGATCATTGCTTTTTCAGTAAGATGATATTTAAACCATGTAAATTTTCATAAATGTTCCTGGAATTCATTATTTTCACTCTTTCCCTTTCACTGGTTTTGCTAATGATGCCAATTATTGGATGAGCATTGCAACAGAAAATTTAGTCTTCTTCCATTTGCCTTGGGGCTGTGAATCTCTATATAAATGGAGATTTTTCCTGACTAATCACTAATGGATCTTATTCCTTTAGACCTTCTGTGTCTTTCCAACATGATATAATCTCTCTCTATTGGCATTTGTTTGGATTTTCCTATAATCTCTGATAATTCCCACTTGTGTGCATTGCATTTGTTTTTTATTATAATATTTTGCTATGCTCAACATGCCTCCCTTATAATACACACTACATTAGAGAGCCATTTCTGATTGGTATTCATACATAGTCTTTAAATAACTATACCGCTTACTTATTTTATACTTCAATTCATGTATCTGATTACTAGGAATTTAATTAAATCTGACATAGGAAGAATATTAGCTATTACCTTGTTTTAAATTTGTGTTCCTGATAAATACTATTTAACCCGAGTAATTTCTTGAATTCATAGTTGTTACATGATTTTTTAAATCCAGGTTATACAGTTGTAGGATAAATCCATACTTTTAAAGTTTAGAGTAATGTGATTGTATTTCTTTAAAAGCCCACCTGATTTTTGTACGTACATTAATATGCTGAAATACTCATTTAGAGTGTAACTCTTCTCAATGATGTAAAAATCAGTTAGTTGTTTGGGATAGAACTTGTTCCTTATCACAGTCCAGTAGGGTTGCTCTTTCCCATTCCTATCGGAGAACTGAGCTGTTCTTGTTCAGACAAGAGAAAATGGTCCTATGTTTCTGGGATTAATATTCTGAAGAAAGTGAGATTTACAAATGTTAACTTTAACTCCCACGATTGTGATCTTAGTTTTTGTTTCAAGGTCTCCAATGTAGATTTTATGATTTCACCACATGTCTATTTTTTTATAGAGTAAAAATTACTTCTCATAGACTTTAGTAGACAGGCTATAAAATCAGTTACATTATGGAAAAACGTAATTTTGTTTGAAGACCTATTATATCTTAATATGTAAGCTTTGGGTTCTTCCTGGGTCATGCAGATTGGAACCTCTTACGTTGTCCACTTGAGTGATTAGTGGCTGGTTTGTTGATTAAGAGAATCTGGTATAAGGGACTCATGATTATCTAATAACATTTTCTTATATTTAACATGGTGAGGATTACCAGAAGTTTACATTTGTTAAAAAAAAATTCCACTTTTCTATTGCAAGTTTCAGCTTGACAAGTATAAACATTGTATTTAAAAGGAACATATAGTAAATAAAAAATCTAAGAAAAATATTAAATGATTATTTTATATAACTTAAATAAATAGATTTTAGCCTTTACTATGAAACACAACAGAGTAGATCGAAAGCCATGTAACAGTGAAGAGAATAAATGTATATTATTACCGGCATTGCAGAGGCCAACTATAGACCCCTTCCTGAAGTTTAATTTTTCTATTATAATTTTGTATACCATTCCCTTGAGAACTTATTGTAGCGTGATTATGATATAATCATTTTACATATTCACAATTTGATTTTTAAAATAACCCAACATTTGAAGTCATAAAAAATAGAGCAAATACCTTTGGGATGTATTAAACTTTTGCCATGATATAATGGAATCAGAACGCTATGGTTTCATCCTCACTCCAGCCTTGCCTAGTAGCATGTAGGCTTGGGTAAGTTCCTTTATCTTTCTTTCATTCTTTTTCTTTTTTTTTAATTAAAAAGAGATATGTAATAAATAATATATAAATAGTTATCTTTAAAAAAGTCTAGTGAAATAGACTGTCGTGTGGCGATGGAGATGTTCTATATTTTGTGCTGTTTCATATGTTAGGCACTAGAGGCATGTGGCTTTTCAACACTTGAAATAGGATCGTAGTGACTGAGAAACTAATTTTTAATTTTAATAACTTAAATGTAAATATCCACATAGGATTCATGACTACCATATTGAAAATCTCAGGCTTGGAGGGTTATTTTTTCATTGTTAAGTGACATAACAGATAGGTAGGCTTCAGATAATATTCAACACATATTATTATTATTATTATCATTATCATGGCCCACACAGGGTTCATAAATGTGTATAACAGACATTATTTCTTTTAATTAAACAATCATGTGGAATAGCCATTTCTTTTCAGCTGAGAAAAACAAAGTACCATTGGGTCGAAGAACTTATCTCAGGTTAAACAGGACCTAGGTTTCCTGTGGAGGATTGAGGGCTGCTGTGACCTCTGTTCATGCGGGTGCCCTTGGTTTTGCTGACAAATACTATCTTTGTGTTTAATACTCACATTCAGTTAACATATTTACTTTATAAAATTCTATCTTTTAACTATGTTTGTATTATGATTTTTCTGGTTTAGTAGCTCTTCTTTCTAATAATGCATGAGTGGATATTTTATCCTTACTGAATAAGCTCCTTCCAGGAAAAAAACAAACAATAAAAAATATTATTGATGACTTTTTATATGTTATAATTTTTTAAATGTCCTACTTGGGGTGTGTGTGTGTGTGTGTGTGTGTGTGTGTGTATGCACATATCTTTATGGAATCATTGGAAAATAAATTTAGGGTCAAATAATTGAAAATAATAGATATAACTTTCTTATCCATTTTGCTTCTCCTACACATTTTTGAGGAAATAGAGTTTATTTGAGTTGAACTATGTGGAAACTAGAATATCCTTAAGCTTTTGTTAATAACTTTTACACATCACATTATAAAAGAGAATCTCCCTGGAGTGGCCTTCTATTGTAGACACCTCGTAAAGGTCATTCACTTGCTTCAAGATAGATTAGCCAGGAAAGGAGAGGGGTCCCTGTGAGCAATAGTCCATCCTCACAAAACTCCACTGCACATCAGAATGGGAACAGGATACATGAGAGCTTGTTGCTGACAGGTTGACAGTGACACCCGCTGCACTTCTGACAAATGTGTGAGTGTCTTCTCATTTGTTGGCCATGTTTGCTATTTTGTTTTAACTTTGTTTTGCTATCAAAAAGTGTTTTTTAAACCACCATGATTAAAAACATAACAGAAACCACTCTTGGGGGTGCTGACATCGTGAGAGCTCTGCTTCTCTGTGGACTGCTGCCAAAGACTAAGTGTGTTTTCTGTTTTTATAGTTGTGAAAGCAAAACCAACAATTTCACCAGACAGTAGAATTCAACAGTATGATAAGCTGCAACTTGTGTTTCTTTATTCTTCTCTGCCTATAAATTATTATTTCCAGCCCCAAGTATCTGTTAGCATCAGGATGCAAAATGCTGCATGGATACAGGGTTTTACCGTTAGTTATACAGCACTCCAAAATATTTGCCTTTTTAAATGAATACTGGAAAGAATAGAAAGGACCTTTGAGTTCTTAAGGATAAGAATATAAATATACAATGACTTGCACATGTGGCTTATTACTAAATGAATTACTTCTATGGAACTTTTCAGTGCAGTGGAATTGATTGACACAAAAAATGTGGGCAGAATGAATGTAGATGTCTGTAGATTTGGCGAAATATCAAGGAAAACAAAATTAAAACTTTCCATATACACGTATGTGCATGCACACACATGTGTGCATATGTATACACATTCATGTGTATATGTATATGTACATACACACATATGTGTATATTTGTTTGGAAATGTTTCCACTAGGGAATCCTTTTTGCAAGTGTGCTTTCAGAACTCTAGACCAGTAGTGCGTGCACTGTTATTGCATAAAAAGGGGTCAAAAACCCTTCTATTAAACAGTTAGCTATTGTAGGATTAAAAAAAAACTTTTGCTATGTGAAAAGTGCTTAGCAAATGCCCGGGAAAAGGGATATACTATGTGACATTTCCCAAACCTTAATACCAGAAACAATCCCCTTCCAGTTTTTCTGCCAATCAATTTATAGTGTTATTAAAAGTTTAGATTTTACAAATTTATTATTGGCCAAGGACCTTTCTAAGCACTTTTTCCCAGGTTTCATTTTATTACTTTGCATGTTTACAATTTACCAAAAAATTCTGAAATTGCTTTGCATTTTTATTTGCTGCACATTTTAACCCCCCTTCTCCCCAAGTCATGATATGACATGGTACTTAACATTTGTCAACTGTGCGAGACCTAACCTATGAGTCTGTGTAGAGCCGGTTCTTCTCAAAGACATAATAGTTAACCTAGCTTTGTAATTTTGGATTTCTCTTCTCTTTCTACCTCTGTCACTCTTTGGTTCATGTTTTATTTCATCAGTTATGAAAGCAGAACTAGAGCAAAGCTACAAACATATTTTGAAGAAGTGATTTGGGAAATTATATTCTCTGTACCAGCACTAACTACCCAGTCCAATGCAGTGACAAATTTTGTGAATAATTCTAGGGCTAGAGATCCTGCATTTACTCTCAGATCCTCAGGCTAAACTATAGCACCATGTTGTTTGTTAAGAACTGCAAAACATTTTAAATGAACATTTTGAGTAGAAAAATCAGTGTTTGGCCAAAATTCAGTTCAAGAGATTATATTCTCCCGCCCTAAATCTTACCCTGTAATTTTCAGTCCTTAATTGTAGAAGAGTCTTGGCAATTGTGATCATTTAAGGCCGTGTTTCAATTTAAGCTCTTTAGACAGTTCGGGTGGGAATCTCTTGGTGCTATAGATGTTTAAAATGATATTGGCTTACTTGGTCATGTTTTAAGGCATATTTTTCAGTTCCTTTATGGAATAGGGAAAGTATGAATAAGTTACGGTATTTTACTTTCCTGGTTTTTTGCTTTTATTCTGTTTTTGCTTTTAACTAAATACTGTAGTTTACATTCCTTGACATTAAAAAAAACCCCTTTATCTCCTAGTTTTTCTCTATCAAGATGCTGTAGCCCTTCCCACATGCCTCAATTATAAAAAGGAGACTAACGCACTAAGCGATTAGCAACACTGATTTTGCAAGATCTGTGCATGGTGCAGAGAAGGTCGCACATGTGTATGCATGAGCTCAGATACTTCTCAAGTTGTTACTATAAATGGGAGAAGGTTTAGGGAAAAGGGAGTGCTAAGATCTGAACTTTGCGTGTTTTTAGGGATCGAAGTTACAAACGGTACAGGGTCATTGTAATTACCTTCTGATCCTCATTGACCATATCTCTCTACCCTCACTGCTCAATACAGAGGCTACAGAGAACTTGACATGTGGCTAGTATAGACAGAGATTATACTATAAGTATAAACTAGAAAGTGAATTTTGAAGGATCAGTGTTAACATTAATGCAAACTATGTCAGTTCTTATATTGATTAAAAGTTATTTAAAATATATTGGAATAAGTAAAATGTATTTTTAAAATTCATTTCAACTGATTTGTTTTATTTTTTATATGTGACGACTAGAAAATTTAAGTTGCATATGTGCCTCATATAATATTTTTATTAGACAGGGATGCTTTTCATCTTCTAAATATTGCAGTCAATAGTCTTCTTCCTGCCATTTTAAATTTTTTGATAATTTCAAAAAATGTTTTTTCAAATATTTTAAAATTTTATTTATTTATCTTTAGAGGGGAAGGGAAGGAGAGAGGGAGAGAAATAGCAATGTACGGTTGCTTCTTGTGCATCCCCTGCTGGGAACTGGACCCTGCTGGAAACGGGCCTGCAACCCAGGTATGTGCCGCATGTGCCCTGACTGGGAATTGAACCGCAATCTTTTGGTTCACAGGCCCGTGCTCAGTCCACTGAGCTACACCAGCCAGGGCCAAAAAATGTCTTTATATTTTAGTATTAGCAAAGTCCTCATCTAATACCTGCTGCCCAATGATTTTAAATTTATTGTGTGAGAGCGATGTAACTCAAGTGAATTAATTGTGTTCTAGGAGTTTTAGACTTCTATGAGTTTACAGTGATGCATTTTTACTTGCTTTACAAAGTAATTTTTATTGTATCTCCTGTTTTGTTTTCTTTCAAGCTTTTGTTATAACTTCAGTTAAAACACAAGGGAATGTTGCTTTGTGTCATTTTCTGCTTTTTAAAGGACTAGACACATGATGAAATTGTGGAATGAATTACATAATGTTACCAGGCATACCGTGTAATTCCCTGTTATGAGGGCAATAGACACATGGATGGATGATTTAACACAGGTATTAGGTTAAAATAATTTCAAGGCAAAACATTAGGATAATTGAGCACTCTTTTTTCTTCCATTATCACAAAGAAAAAGCTCAAAAAAAGCAGGAGAGATTGGAAAGCAGAGTGTTATTGTTTGTTCTTTGCTGGGTGCTAGTGGTTTCGTGGAAGGTTCATGTGATCGGAGTTGAGAGCTCCGTTCTGCAGGGCTTATTTCTCATCCCTGACTCCAAAGTGGCATTCTCTAGTGATGTCCTCACGGTGTGTGATGGTTTGGGAACAGGAAGACTGATTTGTTGAAAAGACGTAGAGATGATAGAAAATTTCAGTTTTTGTTGGATTCTAAACAATCTTAGGCAGGGAGGATTTTTAAAGTGGCCATGGCAGGATTCTAGTAAAAATTAATGTTGAACAAACTTTTATTTTCTGATTCTTTTATTATTTATTTATTTATGTTTCACCTCTTAATATGATTCTCTTTAAATTTATATTTTATTGATTATGCTGTTAGAGTTGTTCCATTTTCCCCCACGCCCCCTTCCACCCAGCACTCCCCACTCCCTCAGACAATCACTGCACCGAATGTCCGTGAGTCACGCATATAAGTTCTTTGGCTGCTTCCTTTCTTATCCTGTACTTTACATTTCTATGACTGTTAAGGAACTACCAATTTGTACTTCTTAATCCCTTCACCTTTCACCCATTCTCTCCCATCCCCTTCCTCTGCGGCAACCATCAAAACTTTCAATGTGTCTGTGCTTCTGTTTCTGTTCTACTTGTTTGCTTAGTTTGTTTTTTAGAATCAATAGTTGATAGACATGTATTTATTGCCATTTTACTGCTCATAGTTTTGATCTTCTTTTTCTTAAATAAGTCCCTAGAACATTAATATTGGTTTGGTGATGATGCACACCTTGAGGTTTTTCTTATCTGGGAAGCTAAGAAAGCTAAGCTAAGCTAAGCTTATTTGCCCTTTGATTCTAAATGATAGCTTTACTGGGTAGCGTAATCTTGGTTTTCATCTCTTTGAATATTTCTTGTGGATTCCTTCTAGCCCAGAAAGTTTCTTTTTAAGAAATCAGTTGACAGTCTTATGGGAGCTCCCCTGTAGGTAACTCACTGCTTTTCTCTTGCTGTTTTTATGATTCTCTTGAGTTCTTACTTTGTTTCTTTTGCTCAGTGGTTTAAATCTATGATAGTTGCACCGAAACTGAGAAATCAAATAATCTTTTAGCATGGCAGACAGCTCTTATTTTTTCTTTCTCATATTGGGACAATATTTCCATACTCAGGCCACACACACGATTTCTGCCAGGGCCTTTGTGTGTTCATGGGACCTGGATCCTGATCACAAGAGAGGCAGCTGACCCAGCTGGGACACCCAGTTTTCTTCCTGGGAAATATGGGGGTGAAGCCAGAGAGAATATAGTTTTAGTTTTTCTATGGATGCAGGTGTTCACAAACTTTTTTTTTGACACAAGGATCGCTTTGATAAAGTCTATGGATCACTTCCTGAAATAATGTTCTCAAATGCATTTAATAAAATACTTGGGATTATAAAGAAAAGCTGTATTGCAATAATAGTTATTAAAATATAAATGCAAACCCCAAATTTGATATTATATGTGACTTTTAACAGAGAAAACAATTGGCATCGGGGGTGGGGTGGGGCAGAAAATAAGAATGAAACAGGTAGGTAGAGAAAGCAGAAAAATGGGAGACAAGAGTTCTGACAGTGATTAAAACACTGCTACTGGTTTCCCCTGAGAACCAGCCTTATTGCTGTTGTTTGTTTGTCTGTTCGGTTGTTTTTTCACCCACTTAAATTGTAACTGTTAATTGATGACTTTCTAAAGGCTCATCTTTGTGCTTTGATACTTAGTGTCATTTAAATGCTAATGTTGTACAAACTGTCATTTCCAAAACATTAAACATGTTATGAAAATACTGCTAAAATTTGGAATTACAAAGTCGAAGATCATACTACACTCCCTGACTCTTAAGATTTTGAGGTATTAGTATATTGGACTGTCCAGCAGAACGTTCTGCAGTGATGAAATTCTTTCTGTAATGTTCCAGACAGTAACCACTAGCAACGTGTCATTATTGAGCACTGGGAGTGTGACTCACATGGCCGAGCAAGCGAATTTTTAAATTTTTTATTTTTTAATTAATTTGAATTTGACTTCAAATACTTACATATTGGACAGCAGAGACTATAAAGAAACCCTCTTTGATTTATATCATCTAACAATGTCCTCAACAGGCATGTCTCCGATCAATGCCAAAGGTGGCTCTGGTTATTGTCCCTCGGCAATCTTTTTATTTGCATTTTAAAGAGGGAACTACAAAGTGCATGATAGGAAGACAGCCTCATGCACTGGACAGACCCTTGGCTTAGAAGTCAGGTGATCTTCTCTGCTGGTCACACACTGATTGTGTATACCAGTCAGTAATCTTAGGGGAACTTATCAAACCTAACTGAACATCAGTTACATCATCTGTAGAATGGGGATAATAATCCCTTCCACAGTGTTATTGTGAGAATAAAATGAAATATATTTTAAGAATAAAGTTAAATATATTTAAAGAGCTTACCATAGTGTCTAGCATAGTTGTTAATTAATACATGTTTGATGTTATTGAATTTTTTTAGTTTGGAAAATTGTTAAAATATTCAGGTAGATGATTTGAGTTTAGTTTATGCTAGAGAAATGCTGAATAATAAAACCTGCCTTTAGAAGAATATTCAATTTTTGTCTCAATATACTTGGAATATATTTTGAAAAGCATACCTTGGTCAATATATTAAGGGGAATATTTGAATAGGTTCCTGTACTATTTTAGGACATTCTAAAAAACAGGATGTATTCTCTCAAGGTAGGAAATTCTACTCTCAGCTATCAACAGTTGCTCCTAATTAAACTCTATTTGAATTTAAATATACAGTGATTATTAAAGCAGTTTGAATTTCAGTTTAGTCCAAGTTTGGATATTTTTAAATGTTCAGGGGATGCTTTTATCACACAGATTTGTCATAGAAGTAAGCATGTAATTATTCTATTCAACAGTCCTCATTAGTTATTCTCCCCCTATCCAATAAATGAGAAGATCTCTATGGTCTATTGTTATATATGTAAAATATCAGCATTGGCTGTATTCTCCTATGTTACTATCACTTATCATTTTGGTACACTTTATTTATGGGTATTGTGACCCATATACATTGAAATCTAGCAACTGCTCTCCAAATAGTTTTCTAAAACATTTACATTAACAACATAATTTAGCTTGATATCTTGTTATAAAGTTATTTATGGATGTTCTTATAACTAGTGGCTACTTTAGGATACACAGTGCTATATTTTAGAAGGATGTAAGATATTTATGTTCTTGTCTCAAAATACCTGATCACACTTTTTAAAGATCACATGGCTTCTCTTTATTGATTTGTACTTGGGGCTCCATTATGTAGTATGATTCTAAGTAGAAATTTTAGAAACCAATTACTGTGTTTTCTATGCAAAAAATAATTGCTAATAGGGCCCTTCTCTAGTATCGAAACTGAAAGCCATTCTGCTACTAATTTTAATTGAGGTCATTAGCTGTGATTAGCTTACTTAGCACAGCACAGGAACTATACCGCTGCTGAATGTGACAGTATTTTCAGGGCCAGAGGAAAGATATATAAGGCTGATTACACTGCCTTTACTGTTCTCCCATATTTGTCTCTTGATTTCTCTCCGACATCAAAACTAAGAATAGGAAAACTGAGAATGTTTTGTAAATAAAATAGCCTAGGCAACTTGAGGCAGGGCAGGCTTGCACTCTGCCTTAGTTGTGTGCCCTCTCCAGCCTGTGTAGTTCTATCCAAAGTGAAAAAGAACGTGCAAAACCTCACCATCTGATTTTCTCAAGTTAGAGTTGAGCACTGAATCTCAAATAGGGCTACACACTAATCACCAAAGCACTGAAGATATTGGTGCCTGGGATCCACCACAGAAATTTTAGTTTATTTCACATGGGTGTGAGTTGAGAGTCACACACATGCACATTGAGAATTTTTAAAATGTCCCCAGATAATTTTAAGATGCAGCAAAGTTTCATAACAACTATAGCCAGCACCCTACTCTAGTGAGAATGCTTTCTCAAGTGTTGAGCTCTGATAGAGTGTCACCTTTGTTTCAGTTAAAGAAGTAAAATGAGGTAATTGGTTCTCTTGGTTTCTTTTTTTAACATTCATTAATACTCTTAAAATAAATGACACATTTATCACCTTAGTAATTTAGGCATCTGTGTTAGTGACAGTGTGGATGACTCATACTTTCTCTTTTTCTTTTCTTGACACAATGAATGTATCAGCATTGATCACAGGTACTAAACTGACCATCATTAAGATCAAACTTGGCAAAACCCATCTGTAGAAACAGGCAACATTTACACTCTGACACAACCAAATGACTCCTCAATGGTCTCACTCTCCCACTTCATGGACCAACAATTGTATCTTTATTTCCTTAACAATATAAAAGAGTCATCCTTGTTTACATGTGCTAGGCTATGTTTGTCACTACTCCAAGTCCGTGGTGTTCTACTTCCCACTGTCTCTGTCCATTTGTCTTCTCCAGTGCAGTTAGAGCTCTCAGACAGTTTTGCTTTTGCTCTGTTTCCCACCCAGCCCACTCTCTTTCAGAATATCCTTTCTCATCTCACTCCTAAATTTAGCCTCTCTTCTCACCACCTCTCGTAGTGCACATACAATTTCCTTTGGAAATCTGTGCCTACTTTTTCTTTGTCACCTAAGTACTATCTATTCGATCAATAATTTTTTCTGCCATACTTTCCTAATACTTGAACTATGCTACGTGTGCATTTAAAAACCCATTTATTATCAGGCTTCTTCAGAGCCGGTAAACTGGCATTCAAACTAAACACTCTTTCAACATCTCTAAAAGTTTTCTCTCTACTACTCCTTGTTGACAAATTGAAGGATGCAGTTTCAGGGCTGGCTCAAAATGTTCTAGGGAAACAGAAGAAAAGCCTTTATTCCATCCATGCATTACTTGAACAATTATAGCATCTATACTTCTTTAGATATCTTTTTAAGAAAAAAATCAGTAATAATTAAGAGAACAATTGAGCTAATGTTTATTGAGCAGTGATTGCCCACTAGCTGCTTTCCTAGATCACCCCATTTCATCCTCATGGCAGCCATTTAAATGAAATAACTTAATTTCAGAGAAATTAAGCAAACTTCCCAGTCACAGAGCAAGTAAGTGGTCAAGCTCAAAGTCTAACTCAGGGCTTTCTGACTGCAGAAGTCAACCTTTGGAACATGTGTATATAAATGTGGAATATTTCCTACAATTACATAGCTCACAGGTAAATAAGGATAGTTAATATTTGGTTAGCAGTTTACAAAAATCCTGCCCTGACACAAGGGTTTTTAATAAGGCTTTTACATAAGAGTAAACAATGTGTGTTCTACATTAGTGGCAGCCATATGCTAATAGGTAGACATTAAAAGTCCTAATAATCATTGACCATTTTTCACTTGACTTGAAAAATGATAGTGTATGAATTAACAGTTGAAAATTATATATTCAAGAACAAGGTCAATGAGTCTGCATGTTTCATCAAACCATAATATAAGTCCAGAGTACACCATTAACATGCTTCTTTTGATCATTATTCCTCTGTGAAGACTTCACAAACATCTTTAATTATGCCACTGAACAGTTTTCGCCAGAAGCATCATTCTCTATAATAAGTAGGGATTGCTGTGAAAAAAATAAAAAAGAGTAAGTAAATATACTCAGCACAAGGGCAGAGGTCATGCCTAACATTTTTCATTGCTTTCTCAGTACTTAGGAAAAATTGGATCATAGTAGGTGATAAATATTTGCTGTTGATATGAATGACTTGAGAATTAATGCAAGAGCTGAGTGATGTGCAATTGTAATTGCTTTTAAATACCCTCTAGACCAAAAGTAGTTATTGCGCTCACAGTAACATGGCCTAGAGTTCTTTTTGATTTAGCTTTCTGTGTATTTTTAATGCTTAGCAAATTTAAAAAGACTAATCTAAATATTCCTTTTTATAAAATAGGTATACAAAATAATTATTCAAATGAATACTTCAAAGTGAAATAAAATGTTTATTTAGAGCTGTGTTCAAATCTTTAATTTGATTATTTTACTTTGACAATCCTTATGACCATATTCTCCAATTTCACATTTAAAGAGAAATAAAAGTAATTTTATACAATGAAATATATCAAGGAATTGACACCTAAGTATTACCTATTGTATCTGCTCTTTGGCTCAAATGTCTCTATTCCATACAAATGTAAACTGCAGAGTGACGACAATTTCAAATGTATAATTTTTCTAGAATTATGTTCTGTGCTTTTCACCAGAAATATTCATAGAAATTTAATCTATATTTAGGAACACATTTAAAATGTATCTTTTAGAATTTCTTTCAGTATAGTTCACTTATACATGTGTATCGGTTGAATGAATAACATTAGTTGGTGGACAGATATATTATTTTGTACGTACCTTTTCAAAAAATGCTTACTACAATGATGTCAGTAGATTTATACACTCAGCTTTTTATCTGATTTCTTATACAGTTCTAAATGGATCATTGGAAAACTGAAGCTATTATATGGGCTTACAAACGAAGTATGGATTTAGAATTTAGAGACTTTTGCTAGAATCCCTTCATACTATAGAAAAATAACTTAGTAAGGTCTTTTTAAAAGTGACCCTATTAACCGAAGTTTTTTACCAATCTTACTCACCAGCAGATTTTTTCAGAGTACAATGTTTTACATTTTTGTTGTTGAAATTTTAATGAAGTAATTCAATTAAAAGTCATAGTAATTGAAGCTCATGGAGCTGCATGAATTTACTCACTTTCTATGATTTTGTTTTTACTTGTTTCTCCTTGCATGTCTTATGCCTGTAAGTGTTTGGAAGAGAAAATATCTGAGATAAAAATTTTTCTCCTAGTATGTTTTCTGTGCTCCAATTTTACATTGGTTCTTTTCTTTTTCTGAAAAAAAAAAAACCCACCAAAAACAAAAAAACCCTAACATTTCCTGGAAATGTCTTACCCATGCAAACATACTATTTTCATTAGGCAACTCTTTATTATTGGTCGCAAACATTCATTTAAAAAAACAGTTTTTGAAGATTTTATTTATTGTTAGAGGGGAAGGGAAGGAGAGAGGGAGAGAAATATCTATGTATGGTTGTCTCTTCTTCGTCCCCTGCTGGGAACTGGCCTGCAGCCCAGGCATGTGCCCCTACCGGGAATCCAACTGGCGACCCTTTGGTTCGCAGCCTGACATCAATCCACTGAGCTACACCAGCCAGGGTCATTCACTTTTTTTTTCCAGCCAACCTTATGCTTTCATGGTATGGTCCTATGTACATTTTTATTTACTGGACATACCACACTGTTTTTCTCACTGGGCTTTATGGTTGTGGGAGAATCAACAGAGTATCCCTGGATGATGGCATGTAAGTGGTCCCTGTCATCTTCTACTGAATGATGTTATTAAATGTTGAGCCTGTGAGGGAGATGAATGATATCCTGAAACTCTAGCTTTTCAGTCACCTCTAAAAGTTTTGTATGTATCTCTGTCAAAGATAAAATATATCTTCAATTAATTTTTACTCTTTGTATAAGTAATTGACGAAGTAGTAACAGTGTTAAAGATCATTGTTCAGATACAGATATTCAGTAAATGGGACTAAACATTGAAGGAAAATTACTGGAGATTGTTAAACTGGTTTTAGGTTAACACTTGAATGTTTTTGTGTTTGTTTTTACTTTCCTCCACCACCACCTCCTGTTTATAGCATGCCTGACCTTGTTAGGTCTGCAGATATTGTAGAGTGGTAAAAATCAAACCAAAACAAAACAAACCAAGAGAAAACAAAGAAAACAAAACAAAGCAAGGATGACCAGTGGGGAGCTTGCATTCTAGTTATCTAAAAATCCCTGGAGAAAGATGACTTCTCAATGAACTAATCCTGGGATACTTGGTCGCATGTTGACAGGCAAATTTGGAACACTTTGGGTGGCAAAACTAATACTAAAATAAATTTTAGATTAAAATGTAAACTATGAAAGTGTGATATAGTATTTTAATAGGAAAAATGGATGTTTGATTTCTAGATCTCATAATAGAGAAGGGCCACTTTAGCTTAAACCCAATAAATTAGCCACAGCAAACAGAGGGATACATTTAGATGCCTAAGTATGTATTAAAGCTTTTTGGTGTTGAGTCATTCATATTTTAATATGTAATAGAAGACTGAACATACTTAAATCAAAATATTTTAGTATCTTTTTATGGTTTATTTTTAAAATTGTATCCCCTATCCCTTTCTGTACTTAGCATACTACCTACAATGGCTATTACTTAGATGTATAATAAACAATATCACAAAAAACTGGAGTTTTTTTATTAGAGGGTTAATGATATCTAGGAATGAGGCCAGGCTGCAGTATTATAATGCTGATAACTAAAATAAACAAATTAAAATTTTATTTTAGATTTTAAACAGCATATATAAACTCAAATTCTGACTAAACACTGACTAAAATAACAGTAATATAAAATTTCAATTTTTAAAGGAAAATAGTGGGTTTAAAAATATATTTTATCCTCCTTAGCATTAAAATTGTAAAAGATGCAAAGCTAAAATCAACATAATCAAATCTACTATCGATCATATTTCATTAATTCAAGTTCTTCACTCAGTGGTGTGGCACTGAGAAGGAAATGAGTGTAAGGATTCATGATTTGCATTTTCACTGAACATGTTTGTTGTTTATCTGCACCAAGATGTTTTAGGGGAAAGGAAGGTTTCCTCTCTGCCCTGTCTCGGTTGGCATCAGGGAAGAACAACCTAACAAGGAAGAGGGATGAGGGGCTACATTCTTGGATAATTCAATATTATATCTGAAACAATTACAGTAAATATTGGACAAGATAACCTACCTGTGACCCCAGAATCATAATGCTGGCTAGTTGTATAATCAAAGATGTTAATTTTATAGGTGAGAGAATTGAAATATCAAGGTGTTAAATAACTTGGTCAATCGTTCATCAAATAATTGCTGAGCACGTACCCTGGGCCGCCCTCCCCCTCAGTCAGAGAAACCTTCTATTGATATAACATGCAACTTTCTGCATTCCGGGAACTCACATTCTAAGGGGGCCCAGTTTTTCTAAATGCTCTTTTTGAACACATACCATTGTGCAGCGCTTTCAACAATGGAAAATTTTGTTAATATGAGCAAGCCCTCAGGTTCGAATTTTTTAAAAATCATAAATGAACTATTTCTCAGTGTTTGCAGTTAAGATGGGTTCCAATGATTCTAAATATGCCAGAAATTCCATAGAGTCAGTATAAGTAATTCTATAATATTAATCAAAAATATTCTAAAATGTTTTCATAGATATTTGTTATTGCAAACAATGTTGGTGATTAAAATGAATATTAAGAAACATAATCAAAATATTCAACATCTTTGATAATGATAATAAATTTCATTTTCTCTGTTGACCAGCTTAACCGAGTACTTTTGTTCTCACATTTATTTTATAGAAATATATATAATTTTATAGAAATACATATGTCATTGTTGTACAAAGTCCACAGAAGAGTCTTAAGAAGAAATTTATAAGCTTTCCTAATCTTAGTAGCATATCTTCATTTAATTAGCATTGATTTATGATCCGTAGATTATGTTTTCAGCATATTGAATATTTTAGATGATAGTATAGAGTTTAACTGTTTATGGTTGATACAGCCAGGATTATAATTATTTATATATTTAATTTATCTTTAAAATCTTACTCATAACCTAGAATGATTAATTCAATGCAACTCCATTTATGCACAAATTTTTTAAAAATCATGAATTTATAATTACATTTACATGTAAATATAGAATATAATCAAAACATATATATTCAAACTTTATAAGTTAAATATATTAAAATTTTTATTTATTGACATTGTTTTGTTAAGTTTCCAATGAGCACATGTATTAGAAAAGTTTGATCTTTATTAATGTAACTTTATGTATAGCTGTTATGAATACTTAAGTAAATATTCAGGATATTACTTTTGTATAAAATCAGGAAACTACTAAAGTTTTACGTTTTTCTTAAAAATTAGTAAAAGTGTTAAAGGATTCCATAGAGGTCGAATATTCCCATTATGAACACCTACTCACATGAGAACATGACTGTAGAATGAAGAAAAAATGTGAAAAATCAGTTGCTTCTAAATTGCTCAGGAGTGAAAGGAAGTAGCGTTGCTCAGCATCCATGCGAGTGTCCCCAAACATGGACACCTCCGAGAAGTTTAGCGGTCTATGACGCAACACCATGGGACCTGTCCAACTTTGAAAAGTGGGTCTACTATAACATAGCAGAAAGACCGACAAATCCTGTGCTTATGTCCAATACTTTTCCCCCTAAAACTGTGGTACTCAGAGTGTGGCTTGCCAGACTATCAGCATCAGCATCACCTGGAATACTGTGGGGAAGGCATATCTTTATCCCCTACCCTAAACCAGGAGGTTCAGAAACACCGGTGGTGGACCCAGGAGTTCCAAGGTCCCCATGTGATTTTCACGTAAGCTGAAGTTTCAGATAGTCAAGTTCTGTAGCATCTATGAAGAGAAGATATTTGAGTGTGTGTGTGCTCTCAACTTCTATTCTTGCCAACTCACAGTACATACTCATTGGCTGCACTGTTTTCAAACTACTGTTTAATAATAGAAATTCTGCTGTTAAGTTGACAAGGAAACAATGTATTTACAGTGTTCACTTCTATGAAGATGTGAAATTCTCTGATGCATCCCTCCCAAAGAACTTTCTAGCTCAATTCTGCCTCGTGTGAAGAACTGGTTCCTTGATAAATACAAGCATCGACACAATACACATAACTGATATTGTACTATATCAGTATGTGAATGTGTTTAGAAAAATCACACAGAGAAGAGAGGCATAGACAGACGAGGAAGAAACAAAGGAAGATGAAGGCAGAGATTAGAGTGAAGTGACGACGAGCCAAAGAAAGCCATGGATTGCTGGCAGCTCCCTGAAGCCAGGAGAGAGGTGTGGAACGGGTTTTCCACCAGAGCTTATGCCAGCATCTTGACTTCTGAGTTCTGGTCTCAGAACTGTGAAAAAATACATTTGTCTTATTTTAAGACCCCAGGTTTGTGGTACTTGTTACATGTTGGAGGAGGTCATCAGGCGAATGTGGCCACTGATCGACGTGCAAGCTGGGCCCAGGTAACTGGATGCTTCTTACTCTCATCCCATCCTTGGGATATATGGTCTGGCTCTTACGCCCATGCTAATAGTCATTTCAGGGACATAGCCTTCATGTGGCACTGAAACCCTCTGGTCTGGAAAAGTGACTGAATCCAGTTAAGGATTCTTTGTAAACATGTAAGAATCTGGTGGGTGGGTACAGAGATCTACTCATCCGTGGCCATCCAATAGAAGCCTCTTTGCTTATGAAGTCTACCTACCACCTACGCATCTGGAGGGGCCTGCCTCTTTCTTTAGTCTCCCCCTACCCTCTGTGTAATTTAACCTGGGGATTCCGGAGGTTGCTCATCAACATTGAGAACTGCCATAATCTCCAAATGCCAAAGTTGTTCAAAGACATAATTTGGGTGCTAGGAATTTTTCAAAAGAAGATTTAAAACAATTTCGATGTTGACAAATTTTATAGACTATAAATGTATAATCTTGAAGATATTCATATATGAAGATACATCTTTGAAAGGCTATAGAAATACCATTTAGAGACCTGCACAGAGGGAATTGTTCATGTGTGATACTGAGTTTTTCAGACTCTGAGATGCACCCGATCATAAGATGCACCTAGGTTTTAGAGGAGGAAAATAGGAAAAACCATTTTGAAGCAAAAAATGTGGTACGATATTTAATAACATAAATAACATAGGCAGTCCCCCCAGCGAGCCAGGCAAGCTACATTTGGACTGTAAGATACACCCCCATTTCCTTCCAAATTTTTGAGGGGTACATCTTATAGTCCAAAAAACCCGTTAATTGAAAGATAAAGACTTGTTCTCTCACATGAAATGTTTTAGCAGGTGAATAAAATTTTATAGTATTTATAAAGGTGTACTGTAGTTCTCATGTTGATGGACTAAGCGAAGGAAATGTAAAGCCCATGCATTCATATTGGTTGAATAAAAATAATTTGTCAGGAAGAGACGAGGAATTATAAAAATTATAAAAATAATTTGTCAGAAAAGAAATAGATTGAATATGACTGTTGCTCTGGGTAGAGTCTTTGAAAAGCTATTTGATAATATAGAGTGTGTGAATTTTTTATTGGTGTCATTATTTATATTTCTTATTTATGACATATTCTTGGAGAGATGCTAGTTGGAGAGACAAGATATACTTACATATGTCCTGAATATCAGAGAAAGATATTTCTTTGAGATGTATTGTACTTAATACTTTTTGCTGTTTCTTATCATTTCTTTTGAATACATCTTTTATTTCTGAAGCAGGCTTGAATAAAGTCTAAATTGCTTTTGATTCAGAATAGCCACATGGCATAAGTGACTGTCAGAACCACACATGAAATGTGCAGAACAGCATGGCCAGCTGTTATCGGGGGGGGGGGGGGGGGGCGAATGTGCCTATGAGAACTGTTACCTGAAGCACTCCTGGTTGCTATGCCACTGCTTAGTGTATTTTATCTGTGATTTGGTTCATTTGGTTTTGTTTACTTTTAGTCATTTAATTTCAATGTGCTGTGGAAAAAAGCAGAACTGGAAGCCACAAACAATAAAGATAAATGGCTCTGTCACACACCAGGAGATCCTGTGTAAGTCACAGTGTGGGTGTGTGTAACTGATTTAACAACAGTTGCAAAATCGCTGAGCCTTAGAATTACTCAAATAATATTAATTTAGAATATATGCCCCATTTGGGGTGTGTTGATATTTGTTCATCATTCCTTTCAAAGCCTCAAACTATGAGTGGCATCAATATTTGCTAAATGACCATGGATATGAGCGACATCTGTAAGCTGCTTATCAGGAATATTTCCACGTGGAATTAAAACAGCATTTAAATAAAGATTAAGTTTTGTTATCTCAAAGCATCATGAAATCTAAAATTGCCTAATGATATGTTTATAATATATTCAATAATTCAATAATTTTCTTTTAAATCTTCTATTTTTATTGACTGCAAGGCAATACTGATTTTATGTAGCTTTTTAGTAGAGGAATGATTTTCCTGGACTAACGCGCTTTTTCTCAGCTGCTGACATTCCTTGTACATAAGATTAGTGATCTTATACAGCTTAATGTGATGTTTATTTGCAAATTTTTGATGGAAAAATGTTTAGTGTAAGTACAAAAACATCTAAATTAATCATACCTTTTATTCAAAATTTCACACAAGTCATATGAGGTTAAATATTGCTAATTAATAGAAGCCATCAGAAATGTATAGGTATTATAGCTAATGGTTTGTCTTTTCTTTTTCCTCTGAATTTAGTTTGCTTCTCTTTTCTCATATTCTGTATGTTGTTTAGTAGTTTTTCCAGTAAAATAAGCCCCCAAATTTTGAGGTCTAATTTAAATACATTTCACTTTGATAGATCTAGTGACATGAAAGTTTGGAGAAACAGGAGAAAAGGGGTAATTTAATTGACTTTGTAAGTTACTTTAGGAAGTGGGAGGGGCTCAGTGCTCAGGACAGTGGAGGAGGAATCAAATGTCAAATGCTGTCTCAAAGGTCTGTCTTGGGATTGTTGTGACAGGTATGTGGTAATTTATTTGATAATTCCATTGTATCTCAGCTATAATAAGAGCTTGAAGTTTGGAGGAGTTTAGGACAAATTTTTGTTTTCTTCTCAACTAAATCAAGGCATTACTATATATCACCACTCTCTTTTTGTACAGTTCTATTAAGTGAATAATTGACCAGCAGCAAAGAAATTATCCGGCACCATTTTTCTTGCCTTTTAAATGGCTTACTTGATTTATTCTTTCCATTATATAAAGAAATCAGTCTTGGAAGTATCACAAAGTACAGAGAAGATCAGTTTGACTTAAGTATAGATGATTTCCTTCTGTTTTGATTTTAGTCATTTATATTTGTTTGTACATGAAAAAAATAGTATCTGTTAACACATCACATGTAAAAGAATGCTAGTACTTGATTTTGGATAAATTCTTAATATGTTCAGGAATATGTTATTGGAAACCTTTATATCATATCTTCTTCCGAGTTATAATAATTTTGTATAACATAAATAATAAATAACTACAGTTGACCATTCCGTAGATGGTTCACAGATGTCTGAATCATCAGCGAGGCATGTCCTGGGTGTACTTTGCAGGACAAGGGTGAAATTACCAGAAAAAGAGAGAGGGGGCTGTAGGGACCCAGATATGGGGGAAGTTTTTTTTTTCTCTCACTAAAAACAGTGTGAGACTGAAAAGGGAAGAGTTGAGGGAGGAAGAGGAGCCAGAGGAGGAAACTGAAAGCCAGAGTGAGATTCAAGTGCTCGGAACGGGGGAAAAAGCAAACTGTCAAAACCAGTTTTTGTTGATTTCATTGTATATGTGGACTTTTTACTGTGTCATGGGCATTAGGACTTAGTTATAAAAATTAGAGGCAGGCACACTTTGACCAGGTGAAGTATGGGGACTTACAGAGGGGATGTTGGCCATTGAAGGGTACGTTTCTGAGTATTGGTGGGGGGAACTCTGAATCACCGGGCTTGTCTTGTCAGTATGTCCCCAATAATGTTTCCTTACAGGCCTCTGGCCAGCGCGGTTGCCTGACTATGTGTTAAATGCAGTTAGTGTGCTTAAAATGGGATTGGGAGATAGAAGTTTGGGTGAAAAATCTTGTTATTTAACATGTTTTTATCTTTTACTGGTTTGTTTCAATCAACCTATGGGTGAATCTTATCCATATCTCTCTTCGCTATATTAACTTCATCCTTCAAATACTAGCTATGAGGAATGGAGGGAGAGTGTACGGATATATGACAGTGATTTCACATGGCAGTGGAGTTTTACAGTGTTCCCTGATGCATGCTGTCCTCAAGGAAGCAAAAGTGACTGTCCCCTCAATCTACACAGAGGAAAAAATCAATGAATACCCCTTTAAATTGTTGTTAATAGTAAATCTATTAGCAAAATAAATGTGCCCTTGATGATTATTATCAGCTAACATGGAATAACAGTTTTCCATGGTTAAGTTTCTTTGTATGTTATTTTTTAGTTATGTGTGCTTAGGCGAGTGATTTTATATTTTATTCATACTATTTATTTTAGTGTTCATATTTTAGTTGATGTTATGAATATAATAGATTCCCTATATTAATATTCCATAGGGCATGACTTTTTTGTGACCTTAATTGGTGAGCAATTTTAAAGCAACTGATTTGCCATTACAAGTCATTCTTGGCTTTCCAGAGTCCAAGCAGAACGGTTCCTCTCGATCAGCAGACTCTCACTGCTACGTCCCTGTTCTCTGAGGATGGGAAAATGTGGGGTTTGTAGGTGAACATGAATCCTAGAGATAACGTTTATACAAGAGCAGAAAGAAATAAAATTTTGTTAGGCAGTCACAGAGTACAAGGAATCCTGTCAGATAAAATTTGCCCCTCTGCTATCTCTTTCAATATTCTCTTATCACTTAGTATTGCTTCTTATCATTTGATTTAGTTCTGAGGTAAGGAAATTAATTTCATCCACATTCACTTAGGTGAAACCTGAGACAAAATCTCCGGAAGGCAGGAAGGGACTCTGGCTTCTCTTACCTAACACTGCAACGCAAAACTCAGGGGATGATGCACTGGGGTTGCTGACAGGAAGAGAAATGGAAACAGGCTGAAGAAGAAATTTTTTGAGGAAGTAATTATTATCATCCACTCTGCGATCTGATGGGAGAAGTACCGTAAGCCATTTATATTTTTAAAAATGTGCTTCTTTGACCTGGAAAAGTGTCACAACATAATGTTAATATTCCAAAATCCACTTTGGTATTCCCACATTTATATAAATTGTATATTACTTAAATATATTTTTAGATTTGGATATGAGTACCTTTTGTCATTATTCACATTAATTAAATTTAAAAAACTTTGAAGGTTTAACTGCTCCATGCAATTGTGTGGATTTTGGACCTGCAGAATGACTGCCTCAGCCCACCTGATGAGGGATGCCATTAGTTCTGTGGAGGAGGGCATTCTAATATTTTGAAAAATTTGAGCTTCGTTAGAGAATTATATAATTTTTAGGGAAGTAAATGTTATATAAACTCAAAAATGCTGAAACCAATTCAAATGGTAACATTGAGGATAATACTCTTAGCCATGAATTTTAAAATAACATGAATTAACCCTCTTCCTGTGAGGACAGTCTTTTTTTAAAAATAAACCGTCTTTTAAAAATGTTTTATTTATTTATTTTTAGAGAGAAGGGAATGGAGGAAGAAAGAGGAGAGAAACATCAGTGTGTAGTAGCCTCTCATGTGGCCCCCACTGGGGACCTGGCCCACAACCCAGGCATGTACCCTAACTGGGGATTGAACTGGGGACCCTTTGGTTCTCGGTCTGGAACTCAGTCCACTGAGCTACACAGCCAGGGCAGGGCAATTATTTTTGAAATTAAAAAAAAATTAAGAACTCCCTCATGTTAAAATGATTGCATCTATAACCATTGCCGACAATATTTCTATTACATTATAGGCTAACATCCATTAAAATGTGTAGTTAGTAATAAATTCAGTCACAAATCATAAACAGCAGGGCAAAAAATAAGCTGCCTTATTTCTTGAATGAATGACTTTGCTAACATAAATTACTATATAATACTAAGTACAAACGTTTAGTTTGTATTTAATTAATCATTAAATCACATTCAGTGATTTAATGATGTTTTTAAAAATTTTAAGAATTGAGTGTCAGATTGGCAGATTATTATTGGACATGTTAGTAAGAGCATCTATGTGGGTCTTATTTACACAAATGGTCTTTGGGAATAAGTATTTATCATGTCAAAATTTTTTTAATACTACTATATATTAGATGCTGTGCTCTTTAGAAATATTAGCTCATTTAATTCACACAACCACCCTCTGTGATAGATAGGACACTATTGTCATCACCAGTTTATACCTAAGAACATTAAGGCATCATGGTAAGTAACTTGTCCAAAGTCACTTTCAGCCTAAAAGTGATGGAGCAGGAGTCTAAACCAAGACAGCCAGGCTCTGGAGTCAGTCTTGCTAGTCATAATGCTGTGGTGCCTCTAAAAATTTCACCCCATCTATTCACTGCAGTGTTATTTATAATAGCCAGGATTTGGAAGCAGCCCGTGTCCGTCAGTGGAGAAGTGGATAAAAAGGTGGTGGTACATGTACACAATGGAATACTACTTGCCTACAAAAAAGAAGACTTGCCTTCTTTGACAGAATGGATGGACCTTGAGAATATTATTATGCTGAGTGAAAGAGCCAGCCAGAGAAATACAAAGACCATATGCTTTCCCTCACTTGTGCAATCGAATGAACAAAGTAAACAAACAAAACAGAAACAGACTTACACGTAGAGAACAGACTGACAGCCTTCAGAGGGAGGGGAATGGGAGCTGCGTGAAAAATGTGAAGGGATTAAGCAAAAAAAAAAGCAACAAAAACCTCATAGACTCAGACAACAGTACAGTGATTATGAAAGGGAAAAGGGGGCTGTAAGGGGTAGAAAAGGTAAAGGGATAAATGGTGGTGAAAGGAGCTTGAGTTTGGGTGGTGAACACAAAGTGCAATATACAGATGATGTATTATAGCCCCATGCACTTGAATCCTATCTGATTTTATTAAGCAGTGTCACCCTAGTAAATTCAAAAATTTTTCTGAAAAGGAAGAAAACAAGTAAAAATTAGGTGTAATTTAGAAACTTGCACTTTAATGTACAAAGACATCTATGCACACATTTTGATCCTAATTTATAGAAACATACAACCTACAATGCATATGATTTGAGTGGCAAGGTTTTTTAAATAGGACATTTCAGTGGAAATCACTTAACATTATTTTTATATAGGTATTTCCATTACCAAGGAACTGTTTTTTTTTCTTCATTTTTTGGTTTCTTCGGACACCTTTCAGCCATTGGTGAGAAGAAAGAAAAGGGTAGTTAACAGTAGTGGTGCTTATATAGGATCACAGTCCACTGGCTTTTGGGGCTCAGCCAGTTGATGAAAAAAATTTAATATGCAAGACAATAGGGAATAGTGGGTAAGTGCTGGTAAATTACAAACGTGGCATTACCTGTTTAGGTACTTCCATTGTTTTGTTTGTACAGTGTACACTAAGCAAAGTACACTAAGCAAACAAGTCTGGCTGATGCTGAATGTAGGCCTTCACTTTGGGTTTCTAATTTCTGCTGTATAGTTATGTAAATGTTCCTCGGGATGATTAAAATGGCTTCAGTAGAAATTATTTTATAGATGACTCTTTGGTTAAATCAAAGTAGAATATCAACAAGAATTTCCTTTGTGATTCATTTTCAACACATTTCAGTAGCCTCCTATTTTCAGATGGTGAAACTAATTATTAGGAAACATTAGAATGAAAGTCTTCTAAAGGCCTTTTCATTATAAAGCCCAGCACTATTCAATCCCCAATCTTCCACTGTAACGTGCATTTATTAGGAAGTCTTTCACATGCTCTGTCTTTTCACCGAAGTCCTGCTTTGTACATAAAATTACTCTTGGTTCGTGTCCTTTATATGTGAGAGTTGGCTGTGACACTGTTCTCTCATTTCGGAGTCCACATTCTCACAAAGCCAGTAGAAATTGTGCTTCTATTTAATTCCAGGATTGCCATTATAAATCTTTTTTTGCGGCCCTCCATAGTTGAAATGAAATAGTGTATTTTTCCTCTTACAGTATAGAACATGAAATTGCGGTGCACTAGCTTTTCGTGTATTACAGTTATTTGTGCACCTCTCATTGACTCTGGAGCGGTGGTGAACCTCTCTATTCGACCCTGACTGCTAGGCATGTGGGCTAATCGGAATGACTGAGATTGATGGCCTAGAGAGACCAGTTAGAGCCTGAAATAATCTAAGTAAAGGTAAGAAGGGCTGGAACCAGAGGAGATAATAGCAAAGAAGTGATAAAAATTGGAAGGTTGCTGTGGATTGTATTACATCTCTTCTCACAGATTTGCTGTTCACATTTGAGTACAGATCAGCCCAAAGAAGACAGCATTTCATTTCTTAAGCGATGAATGCCAAGTTGCCTTTTTTTTTCCCTCGTGGGAAAAGCATTTAACATACTTGTAAAACAGGGCATAATGACATTTTGATGAAGCTTTTTTAAGAATAACTAGTACATGAAATATGAGCAATTTGTCTATTTAAGATTTAACTAGGATGGCAGCTGGTGTTGAGAAGGATTCATTGACATGAATTTCAAAATTGAAGATGCTACATAAGCAATTTATAAAATATAGACACAATCAAATGAGACAGTCTTTTAAGGTATAAACTGTTCACAAGGGCATTTCAACTCTAAAATGACTCAGCCTTTTAAAAAGTAGTTCTAGCTATTATTAGAATTAATTTATCAAATTAAGGGTGAACTTTAGAGATAGGCAAGTGGCAGTTCAAGTTGTTGTATGTTCTGCTATCCCTCTTACCTTTTATGCCAGGTTTTGCTCTTAACAGTCATCATGCCCCCCACCCCCCGGGTCAGGATGGCCATGGATAACTTCTGTCCAAGGAGGCATTTGTCCTGAGCTGGAATGTAGGAACTCGAAATTGCTTTAAATCCTTTCCTCCATAAGGTGCCTAGAAAACACATGTGCTTTTATTGTGCATGTGACTTGTTCCAGTTTTTAAAGTGGGGGCAATGTTTTTTTGCTGTTCTCTTCATTTTAGTGGGAATTGGAAGGAGCTCTGTGGAGGCCACTTCCAATTACATTGTTCCCAGTTTTAAAAATTCAAGTTAATATTGCAGTGCATTTTCTAATCAGTGTCTCTAGTTTTTGGTATATTTGCGTGTGTGTGTGTGTGTGTGTGTGTGTGTGCATGTCTATGTCCACAGGAGTGGAATTTCTGAATCATAGACTGTGTGAAAGTCATACATTTTAATTTTACATATATTTTGCTCATGGGATATATTATTGCTCATAGAGTTACAATTTATTTAGATTTACACATGTATTTTGTTTTCCATTAATATATTCCCTACTGAATTTTAGTGTTTTTTTCAGTTATATCTTTGTACTTGAAGAATTACTTTTAGTAATTCTTCCAAATGAGAGCCTACTGCTAATGAAGTCACTCAAGTTTAGTTTGGTTGGAGATACTTAGCTTTTATTCTTCATCTAAAGGTATTGTGGCAATCATGTTCTTTTAGAAATTTAAAGAGGTTATTTTATTGTCTTCTGGCTTTATCATTTTGGTTATTAATAGTTAGTATCAATTTTATTGTTTCACCATGAAGGTTAAACTTGTCTCAACCTCCTCCCTCAGCTGCTTTTTAGTTTTTAATACTTATTCTTTGCCTTATTTTTAATATGCTTAGGTGTTTTATGCTCATTTGTGTTTTCCTACTTGATATCCATGCTTTATAGCATGATCATTATAAATGATTGATAATTAATTTTACCACTTCTAGAAAATCTCAGCCATTATCTTGTCAATGTCATATTGGTAGCACCTTCTCTCTTTCAATTACAGTTACATAGATGAGATCTTATTATCTTATTTTTGTTTTTTTTTTTCATGTAAAAATTATTGTGGTGCTTCATTCTGGAGATTTTTTGCAGAACTTTATTTCTGTAATCTATTCTTTACTTTAGCCTTGGATCAGTGATCTTTTCTATCCAGATAGTAAATATCTTATGCTTTGCAGGATGGACGACCTTGGTTGGGACTAGAAAACTCTGCATTGTAACACAAAAGGTGTCACAGACAGTATGTAACCAGATTAATATGATTGTGTCCCACCAAAAATTTAATTACAAAAACCAGCATGCCCAATGTTGCCCTTGACGTGGTTTGTCAATCCTTTTTCTAATATAACCTATTGAGGTTATAATTTCAATGACTATAATTTTCATGTCTAAAGTTGACATTTGGCCCCTTTATCGGACTCTTGTCCTCTGGTGAAATTTAACATACTGTTAACTATTTTCTGAGCATATTAATTGTAATTATTTTTAACCTTTGTGTTGGACAATTCCAACATCTGTTGCAGCTCTGAGTCTAGTTCTATTGCTGATTTCTTCTCTTAGCATTTCTCTTGCTCTGCCTGGTAACATTTTGTGAAGCTGTAAGGGCTCTGGATGAGACCTTACCTTTAGCATGCTATTAGCGTAGGGGCATATCACTTCGGCACTATGCAGGTTGGAACTGTATCAAGATTGATTAGTGCTCTTACACAACCTGGTGTATTTCTGCTTTTCCCTGACTGCACAGGTTATGCATTTTCAGGGGTCCCAAGTGAAACTCTTCAGAATTTATCAGAAACCCTGTTCGTTGGCAAGCCCTGTACACCCCATTTCAGTTCTCCAGTACTCCGTCACTGTTGCAAACAACGTTTAAATCTTCACCTCTTCACTTCTAGGTTCTATGTGGCTTTTCTGTACTTGCGCTGCTTATGAATTGGTGAGTACATAGAGAAAATATGTGCAGAGCTCACTTACTGACCTTCTTTTCTTCCTGGGGGATCTCCTATAACCAATCTTGACTGCCTTAGAAGACTTAGACTTCTAGATGTTACCGACTAGCCTTAAGAAATGGGAAGAAACTCTGTTAAGGTTTCCCTGTCTCAGCAGCCATGCTGCTCTGCTTCTTGGCCTCTGCTTTGTCAGCTTAGAAACTGATACACACCTTGTAGGGAAGAGTGGAATAAATAGACTATCAAGCTTTCCTCCATGAGTTTCTCTTCTCCCCAAATCTTGACTTCTCGAGTACTGGCTTACTTGCTAATTCTTCAGTGTCTTTAAACAGAGGCATGTTTGTTGTTTGTTTGCTGTTTTGTTAATTTCTAATCCTCCATTTCTGTGGTATGAAGCTTCACCTGTAACTTTTTGATCTCTTGAAAATAATTCAAAATTGTATTTCTCCTCTTTCTTATTGCTCTATGCAGATTATTTTGAGTTTGTCATATCAAGTTTCTTCTGCATTTTCCCTTTCCCCTGCTTCTGGCTTTCTACTGGGTTTAGAGAGTGGGAAGTACCAACCAGGGAAAGGAGAGCTTTGGAACATACTCCTGGGCGGCAGGGGGTGGGGGTGGGGTCTTTTCCACAGGTCTCTCTTCCATTTGGTCCTGGTGTCATCACGCTCTGTCCCTGCCATGTACCTTAGGTCTCAGGGTAAGTCATGGGGTCTCCTGCAGTAGCTTGTACCACCCTAGGTTGTTCCCTTAATCCTGCCTGCTACTTCCTTAATAGCCCCTTAGTTAAGGTTTTATCAGTTAATCTTTTGAATGTGCCATCTGCTCAGACCCCGACTGATACACTTTCTTATTCCTACTGTGGATAATTAGAGAGTTTATTGAGACTATATGAGTAGATGGTTAAGTTTTTGCCTAAAACTATGGACTTTCAACTTAGGCATCCTTGTATTCGATTGAAGGAAAAAATATCTTAAGCAAAGCTCCCACAGTGCAGGGATTCGTCTATATCAGTTGTGCAGCTACAAAACACAAGATTGAAAACCAAAAATGTGAGGTGATTGTGTAAAACACGATATAGAGAGTTGTTAAATGAGACTAAATGGCAGCGTGCTGCGCGGATAACTCGGTAATTAAAATGCAGTGGCCAGGACTGAAGTGAGGCGGGGGAAGCTCCACTGACTTTAGTTCGTCAGTGTCATTGACTTTCAGTATTTTTTCATCCCTACAACAATTGGTCTAAGATTTGCAATTCTTCCCCTGACATGCTGACCTTTTCACATTCATTCTTCTACCTGCTGCTAAGATACAAAATCAATATAATCAAGCAGGCAAATCATTTGATGCTGAGATAGCCTGTTAATAGAGGAGAAAATCTAGTTATCCAGTGTCCTTGGCTGTGCTTCTACTGTATAAAGACAAGCACACAGGCCTACTTTGCAGTAGCTGAGGGTTTATACTCATGTATTTAATGCACAACTTTTATTCAAAAGAGAATGCGGCTGAACAGGATCCACGAAGCAGATATGACAGGCTAATTTTTGGCGGCATCTCACCTTGATGACATGGCATGGTCTTTCTTTTTCTTTTCCTTCTGAAGAAGATTTGTGGAACTCCCTCCAGCCCCCATGTCTCTCCTATTTATTGTTCCACCTGACAGAGTTGGTGGGGACCAGGTCTGCGGTGCCACACTTTTAAGGGGGTAACAGAAAGGGACAGTGAGTCTTTGACACGTTCCTTCCCTTTTCACCCTCCCGTCCCCTGTTGGACACGTGCCAGTCATTTGTGTGTCAACAATAATGCCCTCAAGCTCTGTAATTTTCCTGCCAGAACCCTACCCAGATCTTGTTCATGAAAACCCAAAACAGGTTGATTCTGTCACATGGGAATACATTTGGGAGGAGGACCCTGACAAAGTCCCTTAGGTCTTAGCAAGTCAGTTGTCATCAATTTATCAGTTAGCTTGAGTGTATGAAATAAGTTGTGTTTTAAAAAGTGTGTGGAGTGTTTGTAACATTTCTGTTTGTTTAAAAATATTTCAAAAGTTCAATTACAGCTTATATTCAATATTTTGTACTAGTTTCGGGTGTATAGCAAAGTGGTTAGACAATCACATACTTTACAGAGTGTCTGCCCTGATATTTCCAGTTCACAGCTGTCACCATACATAGTTGTGACAATATTATTGACCACATTCTTTATGGTGTACTTTGCATCCCTGTGACTGTTCTGTAGCTACCAATACGTACTTCTTAATCCTTTTCCACCCAGTTCCCCCACATACCCACCCTCTCTGGCAACCAAAAGTATATTCTCTGTATCTGTGAATCTGTTTTGATTTTGATTTGTCCATTTATATTTTCCTTTAGGTTTCATATATAGGGTAATCATTTTTGAAAAAGTAATTTTTAACATTGTGCTCTGTTTGGAAAGTGTGTAGTGTTACTTGATATCCTGCCTCCTGATGAAGAAAATATTCTGGAGGATTCACATGATTTAGATATTTGGTGGAAATTATATTTTATTTCAGTTATATGTTAATAAAATATAAAGGCTGATTTCAGGTGCCAGCCTATTTTCTTTCGACTATTTCACCAAAATAAAGCTTTTAAAAAGTTACTTAAAAATAGTGACAATATATTTCCTAATCCACTGTTATGACTCTAGAAATCAGCCCTATTAACAGGATAATTGTAAAAATTTACAACTCACTTTTCCCTTTGGCAGCAGCTTTCATGTAACTCGTCTGTGGTAATGATATTACACATTCTGGAAATGTGATGAATTAATGTTAACTGGTGGTAAGTTGAAATATTCATTTTCAGTGTCTGCTCGGAAACTAGTCTCAAATTTAAAAAAATTGTTATTTAAAGAATTAAGGAGGTCTTGCATAGAATAATGTACTTTTATAGCTTATTTGGAAATTACTCCACGAAGAGGGCAGATGGGGGGTGAGTTGGAATCTATCTCAGTTAGTGCCTCATACTCTTCACTGAGATCGACTCTCATTACTGTTACATAAAATGCGTTCTGACTAAAGACCGGTCATTTATGTCCACGGTTAGTAGAAGAACTGATTGGTGTTGGTGTTTAAATGATGAAAATATTTGAGAATGGAACCACAATGGGAAAGCACGTTCTTTTTTTTAACTTTGTGTTTAAGGCATGTGAGGTATATCGAGGTTTGAGAGGATTTTACGGAGATGTCCCAATGAACCCTCTGCTGCTGTCCTGCAGGCGCAGCCCTCCATTACCAGCATCACTTGCTGGAGTAATGCACCTGCTACCGAGGATGAACCTCGATTGTTGCGTCATGAACTGTGACTGAAGTCCATAGTTTGCATGAGGTTTCGCTCTTGGTGTTGTACATCCTCTGGATTTGGATACATGCATAATAAGCCACAGTCAGCAGTATAATGTCATACAGAATAGCTTCACTGCTCTAAAAATTATCTGTGCTCTGCCTATGTATTCCTCCTCCTCCCCTCAAAGCCCATGACACGCACTGATATGTTTCCTGTCCCCATAGTTTTGTCTTTTCCAGAATGTCATGAAGTTGGAATCATCCAGTGTGTAGACTTTTCAGACTGGATTCTTTCGCTTGAGAGGTCATTTCTCTTTAGTGCTGAACAGTATTCCATTGTCTGCACACAACCCAGTTTATTTACCCTTTTACCTGCTGAATGGTGTCTTGGTTGTTTCCAAATCTTGATAATTAGGCTTCAGGGTTCTATAAACATCACATGTAGGCTTATAGGTAGATGTAAGTTTTCAATACTTTTGAGTAAATACTAGGCAGATTTGTTGTTGGATTGTAGCTAGGAGAATGCATAGTTTTCTAGGAAACCCCCAAACTGGCTGTGAAGCGGCTGCAGCAGAGCTGCTGTTGCTCCGGAGCCTCACCAGGAGTGGGTTTCGTCGGGCTTCGCGATTGTCAGGATTCTAACAGTTGTGCAGTGGTGTCTTGTTTTAATTTGCATGTTCCTGATGAAGTATGATATGAGCATTTTCTCATATGCTTCTTCGACATTTGTATGGCTTCTTTGGTGTATTGTCTATTATAGTCTTATATCCGTTCTTAAAGTAAGGTTATTTGATTTCTTATATTCAATTTTTAAGACTTCTTTGTATATTCTGGGTAATAGTCCCTTTTCAGGTATATCTTTTTAAAAAAATAATTTTATTTATTTATTTATTAGATTTTATTTATCTTTAGAAGGGAAGGGAAAGAGAGAGGGAGAGAAATACCAATGTATGGTTGCTTCTCGTGTGTCTCCTGCTGGGAACTGGCTCCTGCTGGGGACTGGCTTGCAACCCAGGCATGTGCCTTGACTGGGAATTGAACCACAGTCCTTTGGTTCACAGGCCCGCGCTCAATCCACTGAGCTATACCAGCCTGGGCCCTCAGGTATATCTTTTACAAATATACTTTCCCAGTCTGTGGCTTGTCTTCTAATTCTGTTGACATTGTCTTTCACGGAGCAGAAGGTTTTAATTTTAATGAAGTCTAGTTTATCAATTATTATTTTATTGATTGTGTCTTTGGAAGTGTATCTAAAAGGATATCACCATACTGAAGGTCATTCAGGTTTTGTTTAACTTATACACTGTCTTCTGGAGTTCTAGAACCCATCTGAGTTAGTGTTTGTGAAGATTGTATAGTCTGCATTTAGATTATTATTATTTTTTTTGCAGGAAACTATGTTCTCGTTATCTAAGTTAATGCTTTTATCTACATGTTTGCCTCTTATCTTTCAATTAATTATTTTGCACCAACTTTTAGTTTTAAATGTTGTTCTTAAAGAGTTATTCTAAAAACATGTTCAACATAACCACTTTTTGATATATATCATTAAATAAGAGGAAATGGAATAACACTGCAATTGTTTATATTGAATCACTTAGGTTTTTGGCCTTATAAGCAGCTTATTATAGAATAAAATATATTTTCATGCTATTCTGTAACATATTTAGTATAACTGTTTGGCATATATACTCTTGATTATTCATTTTTTAAGTAATTGAAAAAATTCTCTCATTCATAATAATAGATTTTATACTGTGGTTGATAACACAAACAAGTTCAGGGGAATATTCACCAGTGGTCAATAATGTTGGAAGAAGTTTTATTTTTTCCAACATGAAAAATGTTTTTCCATGTTGGAAAAAATAAAAATGTTGGAAATCTTTTCTAACATTTTCTGCTAAAATATAGTAGGAATGTTGTGTTATATTTAAAATTTTTCTCCTTCTTCCTGCCCATCAATGCATGTATTCAGTCACCCAGCATATATTTATTGAATACTTTCTTACACGTGATAAAGGGTAAATGAATATTTGTCCTATAAATAAACAAATAGAATACAAATGAAGGTGACATGTGTTCTTTGATGGATACTAATCCATCACCTTTTTATTCTTTGGCATCCTATTCATTAAGAATATTTCATTTATCAGGCCTTATACTGGATTCTTTACATACAGGTTAAGGCACTGGGATCCTATAAATGAGAGATAAGTATCTTCTCTCTATATGAGTACTTCTTAAAGTATAATTTTAATGACATTTTTGTTCTCACCCTTTCCTTGTGTAAAAAGGAGTACAAATATGATCGTGGGGATTTGTGGAATATCTTATCATTATTATTATTTTTGAGAAATGCAGAAAAAGAAGTCATAAACTGAGCAAGGTTGGGGTGGTGAGCTTGCCCGTTTGAGGAATGGAGACCTGGGGTGTGCTCCAGAAATGAAGGGCAGTGGATAGAGTGGGAGAACGATACTGGGCACCAGGAAAGCCCCATTTGAGGTGAGATCATAAAGAGTGATCCACACAGAGCTGGCAGCGTGTATGCTTTTCTCCAGCCATTGGGTTGGCCAAAAAATGTGTTAGATGCTTTCTGTATGATGGCTCTGGTTTGCACATAGTTGTCTTAAAATTCATTAGAAACTATTTTGTTAGATTCTATTTTGACAGCTGTCATATCATGTACATTTTTTAAAACTTTTCAAAATTGGTGATTTTTTGTGTAGACATTTTAGTATTAAAGCTGGAAGAGAAGATGCAAATTTTAAATGTGCATAAATAAACATGCATAAATAATGTGCAAATAATAAATATGCAAATTCTTTCTTTCTTTTTTTTTCAAATTATTTCTTTAAAGAAATGTAAAAACGGAACTGAAATGCAAAAAAAAAGATTTGTGTAGTCTGTGGAGAAGGTGCTGGTACTGATCAACCATGTCAAAAGTGGTTCGCAAAGTTTCATACTGGAGATTTCTTGCTGGACTTTGCTCCATGGTTGGGTAGACCAGTTGAAGTTGGTAGAGATTGAATCGAGACATTAATTGAGAATAGTTAAGGTTCTACCATGTTACAAATAGTGGACACACTCAAAATATCCAATTCAATAAAGTCATTGGTGAAAATGAAAACTGTGTCTTTTATTTTATAGAAAAAATATATACAGATTTTTTGGCCAACCCAGTGCATGCAGCTTTTTGGATGCAGAAAAGTGGAGGTAGAAACTTGGCTTAAACATGGAATTGTGCTTTATCCAATCAAACTCTTTGAAGGAAGAGACGCATAAGGGGATTGTGGACACATGCTTGAAATAAATTAGAATAATTTACCGTGGAATTTAAGCTAGTTAAATGAGTAAGAAGACATGGGGACTGGGTGCTAAGAAACATTGAAAATGCAGTTGCAATGATGGATTAAATATACAGGTGGGTCTGGGGCATGGCAACCAGCTGGAGAGCTAGGAGATGGTGGTTGGTAAGTAGGACATTTTGCTGATTTTTTAAAGCAGTGGAAGTTGCTAATTATAAACCATAGGTTAAATCACGTGAGTGGCTGAGGTGTGTGGATAGCAAAAACATCAGAGAAGAGGAGAAAAGGAGCTGAGAGGCCAGGGTTGACATTCATCAGAATGGATAATGAAATCATCAAGGATTATGATGAGAGTACATAGATTTGGAGAAATGGTTATTAAAGGTATTCAAAGAATAAGAGGGAAGACAAAAGACAAAAATGATTATCATTAGGGAAGAAGATAGTGAATGCAACAAGAAAGGGTAATTTCTAAAGGTGTAGAATAACGGCCAAAAATATTAGAAGGAAGGGATGGGAGAGAGAGAGAGAGAGATGGGGGAGGGAGGGAGAGAGAATACACTTAGAAATGATTAGCAGGTGCTAGGACAATTCATGCAGCACCAGAAGGACCCCGGCTCCACATCCAAGGCTTCTTAGGAGGAGTATAGTGGAGAAAAGAGTCACACTTGGGAAAACTTTAAGAAAAGTACTAACCTCAGTGGAGAACCTATTTTAACTACGGAAAGTTATTGATGAGGATGTTGGGACCAGGGCTTAAAATACAGTGAATTTTACCAAAGCCTGATCATGAGTTTTAAACATTGTGCAACAGTTCGGAGTTTTATGTGGGGACATTGCACAAGTAAATGGGACACGAGACTGGTGATAACACATTTAGGGATTGAATCCAGAATAGCATGCAGATATAAGAAACTGCCAAGATTTGGCTAATGATGCAACATGTTCTGTTTCTTAGAAATATAATTTAGAAATACATTTCAATGGTTACTTGTTTAGGAATAATTTGGTTTGGGAATAAAATGATCTGATGGATGCATATTTTGCTTAACTTGGATCATTTCATAAATTACCCAACATTTAAATAATTAGTATACAATAAGGGAGAAACATTAAAACTCTTGAGAGTAAGTTTATTAGAGGTCAGTTCACTGATTTGTAGTTGATTTTTTTATCTTCAGACTATTGATACAGAAGGAATGGGATGGGTCGGTCAGGTGACGAGGTTGAATTTATGTTAACTCTGATAAATCTGACAAATAACTTTCTGAGAGAATCAGTGTGTGTGTGTGTGTGTGTGTGTGTGTGTGTGTGTGTGTTATACTTGCAAGATGTATTTCCATCATTGAGCTAAGCGAGTCCAGAGAGAGTCACTTTTAGCAGTAGAGACGAGAATGTTGGCAACTACTGAAAAGAAGTTGGTTAGAAGGAATCAGTCAGCCGGTCAGAGAGGAAAGAGAATTTCCCATAATAGCTGCCTAAGTGACATTTGAAATGACAGAAATAAGGGACCTTGGCCAAAGTACACCTTGGATCACATAATTTATTGATGGAAATAAAGTATTTGATAAGAAGTAAGTGGATAGTGGGAATTTGGTGTTCACTACTTTTGAAAAGAATAGAGTTATATTTCAGTTGCACAGCATAAATTGATACAGAATATAAGAATAAGTAAAGTTCTGAACATATTAGAAAACACTTGTAAGGATTGGGTGACATTAGGTTATATTTATTGTGAGAGTTCAGACCAAACTACAGAATTGGGTGTCATGTAGAAAGGAAGTCATATGTCAAGCTGTACTTCAATTCTGATAAGATCTTCAACTCTTCTCCAAAGTAATTTTGAATACAGTATCTAATAGAATTTTCTCTGTGAAGTAATAGGTGAATAATTTTAAAAAGAGACAATTTAAATAGAAAGAAGAAAAATAGAGGAACTGGCAGACATAATTTGAATTGAAGTCCACTAAAGGCCAACCGAATATTCTTTCTAAATTAAAATTTAAATAAAAGTACAAAAGATATAACTGGTTTTTAAATGAACACAGTGTTTTGCAACACCGTTGGTTTCAGAGGACAATGAAAGGATCGAATTCTAATCAAGAGAAGCTTTAAACTTGTGTAAATGCATAAGATAGGCGTGATGTGTAGGGTTTTTGTGTGTGCCAGTGGTTCCCGAGCTATTGTGAAGTTCTGCCAGTCAAGGATGCTCGCTTTACATTCACTTAACCTCTGCAGGGTTACGATTCATTATATCCCTAATCTGCTGAGTCAAAAATCATGCATGCATCTAATTTCCATCACATATTCTCTTGGTATATCTTTTCTAGTTTGGCCCACGTTGTATATGTCCATGTATGTTTATAATTTTTGCTTTTACAGCCACATTAATAGGAAATCATGAATCACATACCATGTTAGTATGGTATTTTTAATTCCAAGGATTTCTAAAATGCATAAGTAAAAATTAATTTAAATATCATAGAATTATCTACTGACAAGTAAAGGAAACATGGAACTATTGATATTTGTCTTAGTTTCAATACATTAACCTAGGTTTATAATTACAATTGTCCACATTAGCTATGGAAGATAAAATAAGAATGAATGGGGAAAATCCCTACGAAGAGTCAAAAGCAACTATTGTGTTTATACAAGTTCAGAACATAATTATAGATAATCCAATGTGAAGAACATTACTTGGTGATTCTGAGAGAATAAAGAAACCAATCTTTGCTTTCCAGGAACATAAAATCCAGTAAAAAAAATATCATGAGAAAAGTAGACATAAGGTCTGATAGAAGAGGAGCCATGCGTCAGAAAGTGATGGATAGCATGTCCTGGATATTTAGAAAAAATAGAATAGAGTTTTTTCTGGGTGATCTGAAAACACTCTATGGAAAAATTGGCATGAGGTTGGTCATTGAAGGTTAGATACAGTTTGGAGTTGGGGACACTAGTGAAGAGTAAGAATGGTCCTACCAAGTAAGAGACAAGAACATGAAAAAATCAGAGTGACTTCTTTTCTACAGGAAGTCAGCTAAGTCAGAGGGTCAAAGATGTGAAACAGTGTTACACAATGTTGGCCATTGGTTAGACATGGGCACTTGGTTCTATAATCACTGAGGAGCTTTAACGATGGTAAGCAAGGCTGTGAGATGATATGAGCTGCATGTCCAGATTAGTCCTGCAGCTGTTAAATACTTTAGTAACTGGGGAATAAGTTTTGAAAACTTTAAAAGTGGAAAAGGTGGAGCATACGTATATACATACATACATACAGACATACATATATACAGTTTATGTCTCTTATCTGGTGTTTTATTCATATACTCAAAGTCTTTCTCCATAAGTAAAATTTAGTCTCCAGGGGAAAATACTTTACATAAGCCTTATCCTATATATAGCTCTGGGGTAAGGACATGCCCTCTCAATAAGGGATGCTCTGACTTTCCTGACGTTATTCCTGAAGGGGACAAAAACTCTGCCACTGGAGAAACACTGTGAAGGTCACAGCCCAGACACACAGGCACAACTACAAGACTAAGATTTAATCATAAGATCATACAATGTTCTCCTTCATAACTTACCACCATACCAGTTGGAATCCAGTACAGTAATAACAGAATAATTTCTGAAAATAGAAACACATGCACAACACAGACCCCTTACCAGGAGGAGTACTGAGGGAAGACCAAGGTCAAGAAGGGACACTAGAGAAATATTATGGGTATACTGAAAGAAGATATCAAATGGAATCATTTAAATGCTCAAATAAAAACTATAGAAGGCAGACAAATGAGGGATTAAAAAATAACATCCAACAATTCTAAAACAGTAACAAAATGGTAGATTTTGACCTAAGACCCTACCATATGTTGTTTATAAGAAACTCAGTACACTACAAACACTCAGAAAGATGACAAATAAAGGCAAGTAAAACTATATGCTATGCTACCTTAATCAAATGAAAACTGAAATAGCTGTATTAATTTTGAAAAAGTCAACTGAGGAGCAAAGATTATCAGGGATAAAGAGGGGCATTGAATGGTTAAGGGATCCATTTTCCAAGATGATAACTCCCTTCCTAGAGCAAGACCTTTGTCAAAATTTTTTTTAGCCCCTAGGGAAGGTCAAAGGTTTTCCCTGAGTCTTTCTTAAAATTAACCAGCTTAAAATGGTCAATATCCCAAAAGTCGTATTTGGATGCAACAGAACTGTGTTCTCCCTCAAGGCTGTTTCAATATATTTTAGAATCATGAGTTAGAGCTCACTATAATAATTCCATGATAAGTTGTATTAAGTTTTTCTCAAAATTGAAATGTGGACAGTAAAAGCAGAAATTAAAGTAATTCCCAGATTCCTGGAATCATCATAGTATTGTAATGCCCTTATTTTCCAGGCTCATCTGGATGAGAAGTATAAAAAAGGACAGATATAGTTATAAATTTCTAAGTACTTCAACATTGTATCAACTTTCATGGTGTCATGATAGCAGAATCCTCAGAAGCAAAGTAATCTTAACTATTGAATTAAGAAAATATGTATTTGCAAAAGATCTTTCAAAATTTTCTTGTTTCAAACACATTAAACTAAGTTACCTGATAATTATACATATATTAAGACATATATATAATTAAATTATAGATACTATTTTATCTTCATGTAAAACATGGTGATTTATAGCAGTAAATGAATGGTTGACAGATTTTATTCTTTGAGTCCCTGCAGTTGTACACTACAATAATTTAGAATGATGATATCCCAAATTAATATTTCATTACAATAAATATTGCTAATTGTTGCTCTTCCTCTGTGGTGTCTGTGTTCTGTCAAGCCTGAAGGTTTTGCTTGATCCAGTTTACATTTGAGCTTTAAAAGGAAGTAGGATGACATCATACTTAATGAGTGAATCATTTTAAACTCAGCATTACAACATTGTTTTATTTTATAAATGGTTAAAAAGTGCTTTGACTCCTAAGAAATTTTAAGGAATTTAGTTATTTTTTTATTTATCTGCACTAATTTTACAGTGGTTACTAGCAGAGTATAGCAGATAATTTTCTTATGAATTAAATTATTTTTCAGATATTAAAAATTTACCCTGTGAACATTATACTTCAAACTCAGGCTTTGCACTCATATTGTTATTTGGAGACATTGTTGTGGTTGTGGAACCCTCAAGGTTGTTAGCTATCCCTGTCAGTAGGGTGTGTGATATTTTTCATTAATTTTGAAAATGGATTTTTGTGTAAAAATTTGAGAAGTTACTAAAAAGTAATAAACTGTTGGTTAGTCTATTCATAATGACATTTGCATATGACTTAAGAAAGTTACCACATTTTTTTCATGTAAGCTGTAGATCAAGCTCTTACTTATTTTAAGAATATAATAAATAGCTCTGGCGTGTACCTTAGTGGGTTAGAGCATTTTCCTGATATGTAAAGGTCGTGGGCTCAATTCCCAGTCAGTGTGCGTACAGGAAGTAAGCAATGAATGCATAAACAAGTAGGACAACAAATCACTGTTTCTCTGTGTCTTTCACTTCATATCTCTCTAAAAACCAGTAAATAAAAAAATAAATCTTTAGAAAAGGAATATGGTAAATAAAGGTACATCATTTTGCTTGTGTAAATGCTCAATTTGAATGATAATTTACATGAAAAAGTAGATGTGAAGATTATTTCTTTTATGGAAACTGTAATCTCTACTCTAAGGGTTTCCCCCATATTAGCATAAACAGGTCCTGTCTGACTTGACTTCTGCCATCTCTTTTTAATTTCCTTTTGTGATTATCACAGCTTCCATCCTGATCCTCTGAGACACTCCCGGTAAGCATTCTCCTTGCAATGCCTTTCTTTGAGTTCTCTCTACTCAGAATGACTGCATTGATCTGACTTGATAAAATGAGTTTGGAACTTGCATTCATTTGGTTTTGATCTTGAGTTTACATTAGGTAACCTTTAATTCTTCATGGAAACTGGGACCAGTGACTATTTGAAGAATATGAGTTGCGGGAACATCCTAAAGTCTCACTTCAGCCAGATTTTTCAATGTCCTGGTTGCTATTTTTGTAAATTTCCTATTCTGTTCCGTGTACTGAGAAAGTTCTGCATTATTTTTAGTTCATTTCTCTAGATTGTAAATAAGATACTAATAAGCAGTAAAATGCCCAACAATGAAGAATAATGATGATAATTTTTCATTCTAAAGCTTGAGTAATCCTTAAACTTAATAATCACCTCATAAAATTATTACCTTTACCAACCCTGAACATTTCTCCTATCCACAATGTGGTCTCTTTTTTAATTTTCAAAGTTCCCATAATATGAAGTAAATAATAAGAGCTTATCTTGTTTGTCTATGAATTCCATTATTTCTCTTGCCAAATCATTAGAAAATTTTATAAAGTCTTATATAATTAAAATGGTAGAGACATTACAAAAGATTACTGGTGAGGTAGTTAATTTTCATTCTCCTCAATTATTTCAGTATTTTCTTGCTGTCACCATTATCCATCTTAATTCACAGAGACCTATAACCTGATGAAATTGCCTTATACAATGGAAAGAGGTATTATTTTCTTTGATTTATTGCATTTGTCAGATTGTATCATAATAATATGATGGAACTCTTTTTTGTTTTGGTGCTTTAGTCTAATTTCTGCTGTGAATAATTAGTGCATATTGGTAAAAAAGTAAAGTAATATATTCTTTTAAAAATTTATTTATTTTAATTGTTGTTCAAGTACAGTTTTCTGTCTTTTACTCCGAGCCCAGCCCATTCCCTCAATGCTCCCCACATCCCTTCGATTTCCACCCCTCTTATAAAGTACTATATTCTTTATTTTAGGTCTATTTTCTGATATCCTGAAGGATATATATATGTATGTCTATATGTATAATAATTTCAGGTATGATAACCACCACCTGGAAAATAAAACCAATCTAAATGGATAGATTAAATGGACAATCAATTTTGGTGAGTGACAGAAAACACATTTTTGAGACGATATTTTACTGAGGTGTAATAAAAGAGTATAAGGCTCTAGAATAGGAAGAACTATAATTTGTTCACAGAGAGTAACAAGCTCTGTGCCTAGTGTGGATAAAGAGGGAAAAGACTAGAGATGAACTCGAAAAGGAAAGCAGTGTCAGCCTATTTGGGATCTTGTACAGGAGGTGTGGCCAGTTCAAAGAAACCATCGAATATTCAAATGGAAACAAGAGCTCCTTGGGCCCAGCTCTCAAGGACAGTGATGGGCGTATAGGAAGAATTAATCAATTAAATGTTTGGGACTTATATTAATGAAAATATTTAAAAGGTGGAATAAGCCTAGGGAATCATTTTATGCAAACCCCTTCCCAGCCCGGTTGCTCCTTTCTTTTCGACACCTGAGGTGACTGAAGCTCTTGCCCTTGTCTTCACTTACTTGTAGGTCCCAAACCCTGTGCACTTTTCAGTTTACAAGAAGTACAATCACCTGGAAACATATTGTTGGAAAATTAGCTTTAGGACCTAAACCTCATGTGATCCCACTCAAATACCTCACACACCTGTAGATAATTAAGTCTTGCAAGGAACAATATTTATTTTCATTTGTGTTGGTTTTCTAATGTAGCATGTATATCTGCATGGTTTTTTCTACTGTAATTTTGAAGCATTTGAGGCACTGAAATTTAATGACCTGTTTTAAACATATTCCAAAGAGGTTTGAGTAGTAAGCATGGGATGAAAATCTTGAAACTTAGGTATACTTTTTATGTTTTTGGTCTCTGGAGACTTGATCTATAACAATACACTATTCCTGAACACGAAGGAATGGACTGAATATTGAAGATATGTTCCAAATCAGCCATCCTCCATCTTGTAAATGCACATGGGACTCTGTTGCCATTATACATATGGCAGTCTTCCCAGCATCCCTAGTTCCCCTTGCCTTGCTCTAATTTTTTCACAGTATTCGTTACATTCTAACATACACCTAGTGTAATACTGTAATCTATTGAAAAAATTTGTGGTCTCTCTCACTGCCACTGTAATACACTCTGCACAAAGGTATGAATTTTTGTCAGTATTGTTACACATCGATCCCCATTGCCAAAAAGGGCTCAGTACCATACTGGTTAAGTGAGGAAGTGAACATATGCAGAGAATCGTTGCTTTAGTTTCCAAATAATAATAATGAAAATGGAGAAATTTTTGTAGATTAATAGGTTTATAGTTTAAAAGAGCAATTCTAAATCACAAAGATCTTGTTGCTGTAGTGGAAAGTTAATAATGAATTCTACATCATGGGTATCAAACTATCAATTTCATCATTTATAAACACATTGTGGCTTTAATTAGAATTTGTTTGATTTATCAATTTTGAAAGAAATGACATCTTTCTCAAAGTTATTACATCCTGACAATAAATAAAATATAGTTATCTATGTGGAGGGTTTTTCAGTGGCTTCTCACTAACTAAATCTGTCATTAAATGTGACTAATTAGTTATTTAACAATTCATTAGATTTTAATATTGACAGTTATTATGTTAAGAAATTTTATTGGTTCTTTTCAAATTCATCCATTTGTACCGCAACACTTTGTTGCTTTTTTAAAAAAATGTATAATGCTTTTGTCCTTGTGTCTTTTATATATGGATACAATTGACTACTCTTTTTATGGTTAATTGCATACTCCAGTATATGAAATTTGGTTCCTGGAGACTTAAACTATTTTTTCTAATTGGTTGTGTTTTCTTCTTCTTACACATATTTATGTTGGCTTGTTTATTCATGCTTGGTTATTTAAATATAAATTTTTAAACTTAGTCTTCTGGAAATTGAGGAATCTGCATTGATCATGATTATACCTTATGGAAAATTAGAGTTTGCTACAGGTTCACTATCTGAGTCTAATAGGTTCAGGGGTTCTTAGAAGGTGATAGTATATTTTAATACATGAGACTCACAAGACAGAAAGTTTAGGATTAAAAATATCAGCAAACAATATTACTATTTCTCTTGTTAACTTTTCACTTAGTGTTTTTATTGGTTATTTTTACCTGTAACTAGATTTCTCACAGCTCAAACTTGTAGCTCAATCTTTTATTATGTATGCTTATCTATTTAAAAAAATTTTATTTACTTATTTTTAGAGAGGGGAAGGGACAGACAGAGGGAGAGAAACATCAATGTGTAGTTGCCTCTTGAGTGTCCCCCTGCTGGGGGCCTGGCCTGGAACCCAGCATGTACCTTGCCTGGGAATTGAACCAGTGACCCTTTGGTTTGCAGACTTGTGCTTAGTCCAGTAAGCCAAACCAGCCAGGGATGCTTAATCTTTTTACATGTCTTAGCTTTTTTAGTGCCTCTGGTTTAACTGCTCAAGTAATGCAGTAATGCTCAAGTAATGCTCAAGTAATGCAGTCCTGCTCAGGACTTAGGCTACTATTCCCCTTATATTATTAAAAATGCTGAGATTCTAGGTTTCTGATACTTGTTATTTCTTACAAAGTAGCCTAGATTATGTGTTTCCTTAAGTGTATTAATTTAATAATGCATGTGTATATTTGCCTGTGGATATTCTTGCAAGCTCAGTAATACATTTCACAGTATGTTTTTTATAATTTATCCATGAACTGATTATTTTATGGAAGCAAAGCCTCTTAGTCTTTTCATAGATGTGTTCAGGTTTCATGATGTTAATTCCTTTTATCTATCAATGTTTAAGGCTTATTGTTGGTATTTAATGTAATAGGATTTCTAAACATTCTCACTAACTTTTTATAGAAAATATTTCCTCTTTTTTCTTCCTTCCCTCCCTTACTCTCTTTATTTTTCAAATAAGTCCTTCCTCTTCCTGTCTTACTATTCCATTAGATGGGAAACTTGCGTAATTTCATTTTGGTTATTATTCAGCAAAATATGAGGTTAGAAATTGCTGCTCAAAGAACATAAGGAATTAGAGATTGGGTAGGGAGAAATGAGTAAATGGAAGATTTTCACCTTTATTCTTTAGGGTTTTATTACTTGTCCATAGTATTATAAGAGCATTTATATTATTCTCTGTGATTCATGAAGGTATAATATTAATATTTAAGTATCAGTAAGTAGTCTAAAGAATGATTTTATATTTCAAAGTACTCTGTGTGGTAGATAGGGATATCACCATTTTGCAAATGAGGAAATCAAGCTTTGAGAGTCAATATAATCTTTTCACATAAGTAATAATTCACGGTGGCATAATTCAGTACCAGTCTTTAAAATCTTACATTCTACAGACATTTAGCATTTAATTATGAAATAACAATTTAGTGTTTGATTACTGCTTGCAATCAGTTCATAGTCAAAAATCGACTGTGCTGTGATGTTATGCAGGTATTTAAACATTACAAAGACATTTACTATAAGTGGAATACAATTCCTCATTTATGCCGAGGTGAAAGATGGTCAGACAGACTTCCAGAGCCAGTCCTTAGGGTACAGTGTGTACCAGTTTTGTGTGAAATGCTTGAAACACATGATATTTTTAACTGTCATACTTAATTCTTACAAGTGTTTGGCCAAGTCTGCAGTGATAGGAATCAAAAGTATTTTTGTATGATTGTAAGTGGCTGATTTTGATTAGTTGTTAAAGATTTACTGGTTGTGTTTCCTGATCTTGAAGATACACATCTTCATTTCTCCTTTAATTGTTCTAATTACTTGGATCTAAATCATTTATCAGAACAATGTAATGTTAATTCTTGGATTACTTTTGATTTAAAAATATTTGACTTAAACAGAAGATACCAGTTAGTAAAATGCTTTTTAGAATATCACATCTAAACTGATTCAAAGATTTAAAAATACTACATGATAAAAATGTTTATGGAGAGCTCATAAAAGAGGAGATACGGACGTCACATAAGCACAAGAAAAACTGATTAGCAGTATTAGTCACTATGAAAATGCAAATTAAAACAGACTACCACTGCACATTATTAGAATGACAAAGAAAAACAAACGATAATGCTAAGTGCTGGTGAGGAACTGAACAATGTAACTCTCATGTATATTTCTGCTGGGACACAAAATGGCACAGCCAACATGGATAGCGATTTAGCAGTGTCTTATCTAGTTAAATCTGTACTTTCCATATGACTCAGGAGTTCTACATTTTAGTATTTATCAAGAGAAATGACAAAATATGTCTATATAAAAACATATGCATAGCAGTTTTATTCATAATCCCCTCCTCCAAATTGAAAACTGCCCAAATGTCCTCCAACGGCTGAACAATTTTACAAGTCGGGGTACACACATACGATGGAATGTTACTCAGGAAAAAGGGCTACCAACACATAAAACAATGTAGACGAATCCTAAATTTATTATGCTAAGGGAAGAAAGCAAGAACTTGAGCATTTAAGTAACATTCTGGAAAGAAGGAGACTATAGGGGCAGAAAGCAGATCAGTTGGTCCTAAGACCTGGGGAAGGAAGATTCACTATAAAATGACATGATAGAACTTTTTTAAGGTGACTGAACTGTTCTATATCTTAATTGTGTGGGCATTTACACGACTGTGTATACCTGACAAAAACTCACCGATCTGTACACATATTAGAGTGAATATTTTGCGCCTAAGTTATACCTCAATAAAACCAACAAAAATAAGACACGCACATGTAATTTGTGAGGTCAAAAAAAGTGTTTTGGGCTGAAGCTGCTAAAACTTCAACTTTAGACTTTGTTTAAAAGCTTGTAAACTTTCCAGGGTAAACCAGTCAAAGTATAAAGTATTATAACTTCTGCGCCAGTTTAAAAGTTAAAGGAGTTAAAAAAGAAAACCATACCAAAAGAAAACCTAAATTGGTATTTTTAAAAATCAGAAAAAAATAAATATTGGAAAACTGAAATTCAAAATGTGAAGTGGAAGTCATGTGGCTTTAACTCATGTCACTTCCTGGGGACAGTGCCTCCTTTATCTCCTATCTGAAATAGTGACTTCCTAGACATTTCGCATTGTATCTGTTGTTTATTCCACTTTATCAGGTATACTATCTCAAATGTATTTTCAATTTATTTTTAATCTTCATAGTAAAACATGTGAGTTACAGTTCTTGTTTATCATTTTTCCATTTATGTAACACCAGCACTGAATAACTAGGTACAAGATATATATATATATATCCATATATATTATATATGATGAATTAATAAATTATTGAATATAATAAGCTGGTTTTTGACATACATATGGTAACTACAAGAAGTAACAATTGGTTCTTTAGCGTATAGGAACACATTTAGCAGGTAAAAGTTCTATCTTGATAGAACTTGGATGTAAGCAGTTCAGAATGTTGTTAATTACAATCCAGGGGAAAGCAAATTCAATATCAAACACTTTTAGGCAAAAGAAAATGGAATTTTGTGGTGTTGGCAACTGTAATGTGTTCGGGCACTGCTGAGCTACTTCAGACATTAGCATAGCTGAACATGGATGTAGTGATACAATATTTAAAATACTGTCTCAACCATAAGGATGAGACATCTATGAGTGTCTGAAGGACACTTTAAAACATAGAACTATGTACATTGTTGTTTTCTTCTATAAAACATGCTAGTTTTCAAAAGTTTTAAAACTATTCATAACTTTTCAAAGCTTCCCACAAAATTGTTTTGTCAGAATCCATTCATGAGGAACGACCTATATCCCTTGGTAGAATTTAATTTATGCTCCTTGCTGTGTTTATTACCTTGCAGTTGTTTTATTATTATAAACAACCTTATGGTCTGCTCAGGTTCTTTAGCGTATAGGAACACATTTGGTCAACACATGTTGACCAAAAATAAACCAAACATTTACAACCTGTTTAAATACAATTATGAGCTGCGAAGATCTGATACATCATCAGAAGTAGTTAACAGCTACTTTCAAGTGAATTTTAAAAATGGATGAAAAGTTTCCATGCCTGAATTGACCTTAGAGATGCAAATGATTCATTCAGAGAATATAAATATCTCACAGGTCTTATGTGCAAGACAGCCTACGTTTTTTCCATGTTTGGAAAGAGGAAGATACTAAAGTTTGGTGGCCTTTCCGCACCCGAGTTCCGGGATAAGATTAAGCTCTGAAATTCTCAATCAAAGATTCTCAAAGAGATGTCCCAAGGCAGCAGTAGCAGCATTGCCTGGAAACCTGTAAGGAACGCAAATTCTCAGGCCCCACTGAAGACCAAATTATCATCAACTGTGGAGCGTTTGTCCCAAGAGTAAGGTTGTAACAAGTCCTCCAGGTCACTTCACTGTTAAGGGGAAGTTTGCAAATGCCTTAAGGCATCCGTTATTTGTTAATTTTTCTCCTATACATGGAGATAATACTAGGTAATATGTCATCTTTGGGGGAAATTAAGAAAAACAGTCATCTTTCCTGTTGCCTCTAAGATCTTTCTTCTGGAACAATTTGCCTTCTTTCTGGACACATAAATCCCCTTAGTGTTGATGGTGTATGATACTAGTTTTTGTTTGTCTAATACCATCCTTTTCTGGTTTCAAAAACAACAAAGAGCAAAATATAAATATATTTGCATCATGGACTTTATTAAGAACAATTGTGACAGCTAAAAACATAAGGATTATATTTGAATTATAAATAAGCAGTGTGCTGAAACAGCATGTTCTAGAATTTAATCATGAGAAGCCATTTAGCTCTCTAGTATGTGGTAAGTAAATGAAGCATGAGAAGATGAAGTATTTTCCATGTCAGTCATGGTGTTTCCTTTAGGCAGGATAACTTGAAATAAAGTCAGTAACTTGGGGCAATTTACTGTAGGAACAATTGCAGATCACATGTACTCACCATTGAGCCATTCTCCAGGAGACCAAATGGTTTCCAACATTAACCATGTGATGAGGGGTGGTAAGATTTGTTTAGGCACCTATGGGAAAAGGAACAGACATGTTCTTGGAACAAGGCTTGTGGATGAAGCATGTCCTGTTGCCACTAGTACTAAAAAAGTAAATTTCCCATCAGCGGTTCTTACTGTAAGCCTAATATATTTATTGCAAATGTCAGAAGAATTATGCTCTGTTTGTCAAAGAGGTACCGATGACACATTTCAGGGAGCTGTAATGTCATGGTGTAATGGTTAGGAAGCCGGAAACTGAACATCTTCGGTCTGAATTCTAATTTTGGCTCTGCTATTTATGAACGCTGTTTGGGGGCATGCTACTTATTTAATCTCTATGTTGCAGTTTTCTCATTCATCAAAAAGAAATTATATTAACAGTTTACACCTGTACCCCATAGGTTTGTTATGGTTATTAAATGAGTGAAAAATGTTATTTTAAACATCACCTGCACAGAATGGTATGTGAGTAATAAGCGGAACAAAATGAGGGCAAATTATGTAGATAATATGCTTTAAAGAAATGGTTCTTACTTACGTACCTTTTTATATAAGTAGGCCAAATATATTCTTTCTTCAGCATCATCATAATCTGGGTAGATTATTTTAACAATGAATCTTTATTTCTAAGTAGTCACAATAGCTGTGTTCATCAATTTCTGATTAATAGGAAAAGTGCCATTCTTTCAATAGTGTGCATTTCTTATCTCATTCATTAATTCATTGATCATACATTTCTTAAGCAACCCTGCTGTGGATGACATTGTGCTAGGGAAGATAGAAGATATAAGTAGAATGAGACCTAGTTGTTGGTCTGAAGGCCCTCACAGCCAAACTGAGTTTCTAAGAGCTGTTTGTCCCTAGAAGTTATGTGTTATGTAATAGGCTTCTATTTATAATGACCCTTATCTTTGATACATTTATAACGGTATCACCTAATTTAGCATTTTAGAATAAAAATCTAAAAAATTCTCACTTGTTCCTGACTAGTACTATTAAATGTATAATTTATATTTAGTGTTATTCTAATTTTTCTTAAAGACAAGATGTGAGAGAAGTGTTAGGAGGGCAGACAGCTCAAAGGAACCCTGGTGCTCCTGCTTAGATTGGCACCACACTTCCTGCCTCCTGTGAAAAGGAATGTAGGACAATTTCAAAGACCAGAGTAATCGTTGTGACATTTTTGGCTGCACAGTCCACATAGGTAAGGATGATTGTTCACGTAACTGTCAAGATAATGTTTTTGGACTCTCCAAGTTCTATCTAGATTTCAGTTGACATCAGTGTCCTAGCCTCAGGGCTGTTCGGTGACACTGAGTATCTCAATAGTAGGCTTATTCTAAGAGAGGAAACTATAAAAGAGAGAAAAATAGGAAAGATAAACATATTCCAGAGAAACTGTAAAATTAAAAGGGAGAAAAATGATAGAGGAAGAAAAATATGCAATAGTTTTTATGGTAGAAACTCTGGTACTGTTTGTCTTTCCCATTTGGAGGATGCGTATTGGCAACCTACGTTTTCTTGTAAACCATGAAATTTGGACCCAGGGACCATACGATGGTAATCTTCATAAGTTCAGTGTATCACAAACACGAGATTTGTTCTTCATACTTGGAGTGACCTTGAAAATCTGTTAGTCACCCAAGTTATAGACATTGGGTGTTAGCAGAAAACTGTCAGCTTACTCAGGTGATGTGTCATTATTTAACATTTAGTTATTTGAGCTGAAAAACGAGCTGAAAAACGTAATGTAGCAATTTAGGTTTCAATGACCTGCAGCTAAAGAAATTAATTTCTAGAACACCAATGTACCTGATACTTAGAAAATATGCACAAAGAAAACCAAGAATTTGTGGAAAGCTGCCATTAGTAATGGCATATCATTCATCTAGCAAGAGAGAAGGATATTTGGCATTTAGTTTGTGCAGTGACTTTGCCTGAAGTGGGTGTTCTGAGAGACTGCTTATTTCCGACCGAACAATGTAGCTTAACTGCAATTCAGAGAAGTGTGCAATGACGTGGGGTTTGGTAAGCTTTGGCTTGCTTTCTTTCCTTCCATTTTTTCTTCCCTTTGTTCTTCCTCTTGCCTCTCTACCTCCTCCTCTCCTCATTTCCCCCTCTCCCTTCCTCCTTTCCCATTCTCCTTTTTATCTATTATCTCTCTCTCTCTCTCTCTTTCTTTCTCTCTATCATCTGTCAATCATGTCTATCTTTTTCTTGTTGGAAAAGAAACCCACCAGCCTGGTAGTCATTGGGGATTGATGCTGTTACTGTTAAGCTCTCACTAACATTGAAGGCAAATAGGCCCCAGCTCTGCCAATCTCACCAAGAGCTGAGAACAAGGAAATCTTAGAGCAAATTTACCAACTTCATTCTAGTAAACAGGCACCAAACAGTCATGCCATCTGCCATTATGTGCTTGGAAGCCTCAGCATTCTCGGGGCTCAGACACTGATAGGCTCCTCAAGGAGAAGTTCCCACCATTGTTTTCACAATGATGTGAAGCTCTGAAAACTTTTTCTGTAAAGGGCCAGAGAGTAAAAATGTTAGGTTTTCTGGGCTATAAGGTCACTGTCACAACTACTAAACTGTGCTGTCGAAGTTCCCAGAGCAGCCAAAGAGGACAATATATAAGCCAATGAGCTGTGTTCCGATACAACTTTATTTATAAAACAGGCAATGGGCTTTGGGCCTGAACTTTGATGAAGAGGCAAGATCAGCCCATCTTCTGGTCACGTGGGGCTCCGTTCTCTGTGAAAAGAGATGACACAACACAAAACAGATTTCACAAGGGCTTGGGGCATGTCTCCAGCCTTATGGATGCCTTATGCGAATGAACAAACTATCTTGTATAGATTTTCACCACAATATCTACACTTACTCCATAGCTGCCCCTACAAAGTTGATTTCTATTTAGGGTGACTCAAATGCTACCTAATTACTCCCAGGCTTTATAGGAGAGTTCTTCATTGGTGCATCTCTGCTTCAAACTGTTCATATCTCAGTACTACTCAGATAAGATATCTGCCAGACTTTGGTTCATTAGAGAAATTTCCTTTCATACATTATGTATCGGATACTGAACGTGAGAATACATGCATTGGTAAGAGCACACACAGGGATTTTATTCGAAGGAATAAAAACTGCTATATTTTGTCCTTAGGGAGATTGTAACAGGAATGTCACTCAGAACTTGAGACAGGAGCTGGGCGGTTTCTTTCTTTTCCCCAGTCTTTTAATCCGACTCAGCTCTTCTGTTTTTCTGATACCACTACTTTATCCATTCTGTATATACCTTCTTCACGACTTTGTATTAGTGGACATTTTGCTTCCTCCTTTGCCTTTCTACTAAGTTTGGTTCTGATGTTGCCTCTTGTTTTTCCAGGTGTCTAGCTTCAGATCCTGCTTTCAGATGTTTACGACTCTATCTGCATAGTTTCCATTCAAATTCCCCACAGAGAGTTGAATTAACAGAACATGACCTTCTGAAACTACTTTCTGCTCTTACTTTTTATAAAATTTGGGCTTCTCTAAAGAGTATATTAATGTCTTCTTTCCATATTAAGTATACATAAACGTCATATGCATTAATATACCAAACTACAGTTACGTGGATGAGTAAGTGATTGAGCGAATGAATGTAGAGTTGAAGCCATGAAAGTTTGCCCAGGAGAGAGTGGACTGTTTTGAATTTAACGTTATTTGGGAGTAAAACATAAGACAACCCAGTTTTTCTTATCAAATGCCACAATTGTGCTTGGTGTATTTTCCCATTCCCTTATTTACTAGCCACAAATCTGTGTAGAGGTGATATTATCCAGAGTTTTTCAGTTGAAGAAATTGAAGCTAAAAGTGTATATATGTTAAAATGTCTGTCACCAGTTAATTGCAGAGAGAGAACTTTTACCCATGTCTGTGCTGTTCTTAAACTTTGTGCTATACCTGGTTGCCTCAGAAGCCAGCACAGTAGCAGAAACAGGGATTTATGGAGGGAGCTTCAAGAGACGTTGGCCATGGAATATAGGGCTTTATTGTCAAGACAAGAAGTTGGCATAGAAAACGACAGTTACAATGACTCCTTTCAACCTTCCATGTGGGTGCCTCTACCTGTCTTCCCTGGCATGAGGTGACCACAGCTGGTTTTTCACTGTCTACAGATAGAGGGAGGTAGATGCTATGGCTTTATTCCCAGACCCCGAGGCAACACTGTGTGGCACTTGGTAGGTTTTTGCATTTTACATACTCTTGCAAGTCTCACTCATAACCCCATTCCCTCAGGCTGCCCTGTGGATTTCCACATTCTGCTTAGACTTCTCTCTGGGGTTCTGATTTCCTAAACTGACTTATGAAACCCCCGTTTGTCCTGTATATTTGGAGCAGGGATGGGAGGGAGGCTTATTTCCCACTTCTGAGAATCTAGTACTACTCAACACTACTGTAATTGCTTCTTAGGAATGATTGATTGCATGTTCTCAGGGGACATTTACCATATAAAACAAGAGTTGGTCAATCGAAATAACAAACTGCTGGGAACATTGGAGACTTTTTTTTTGGAGGGGGCGTGCCCCCATGTCACCTGACCTCCCTGACCTGCCAGTGCAAGAGAACCCAGGTCACTAGAACCCAGGTCACTTGCCACTGTACTTTGTGGGAAGTTGACCATTCCTCTGTTTTAGGATGTGAAATATCATAAAGAGGAGGAAGTGGACTGTTAGGAATAAATATAGTTATATAAGATTGAAAAACGAGAATAATAACCAGGTTTGAAAAATGGAGTAGAGAACATTTATAAAAGGAAAATTTGCCATTGGTGCACTTTGTAAGAACTCCCCTCGTGAGGGATTACCTGTTCCCCCCAGATAACAGATTCGCTTGCATTCTTCATTACAGGAACTTTAGCTCTACATGACGCTTTTTCAACGGTCTAAATCCTTTTATCTCTATAGCACATATGGCCTCCCACCCTGAAACTGGTAAACACCACTCTGATCTAACTTAATACCTACATTAGAGTTTTAAATATTGTATCACTACATCCATGTACAGCTATGCTAATGTCTGAAGTAGCTCAGCAGTGCCTGAACACATTACAGTTGCCAACACCACAAAATCCCATTTTCTTTTGCCTAAAAGTGTTTGATATTGAATTTGCTTTCCCCTGGATTGTAATTAACAACATTCTGAACTGCTTACAAGATCCAGTTGACTGGCAGTATTAATGACACATTCACACAGAAATTGGCTAGTGCATTTGATTTTCTTTCTTATGCAGTCTTGGCATCTAATCACTGATTAAAACTAAGGAAACAACACTTTTTACCTTGTTCCGTGGGCATTTATTTGCTTTTTATGTTTAGTCTGTTTTTATGTTTAAAGATTCCCCTGCTTTTTTTTTTGTGGCTCTTGCTTCTAAATTTCTATAGACATGGAACAAAACCAAAAATAGTATTTCTTGTCAAGAAGAACAGTTTATTCCAGATAATTAAATCCAGGAATGTTCAAAGAAAACACAGCAAGGAGCATAAATTAAATTCTACCAAGGGATATAGGTCGTTCCCCATGAATGGATTCTGACAAAACAATTTTGTGGGAAGCTTTGAAAAGTTATGAATAGTTTTAAAACTTTTGAAAACTAGCATGTTTTATAGAAGAAAACAACAATGTACATAGTTCTATGTTTTAAAGTGTACTTCGGACACTCAGAGATGTCTCATCCTTATATTCGATAATATTCTTGGGCTTGTATCTAAAATTTCTGCATATATACTCTTATGAATACTATGGTAGATTTTTGTGTGTGTGTGGGTACCAAAATACCATTAGGAGAAGCAAAAAATAAAATGTAAACATCAGAATACAATGCATTTAGAAAAACGATGGGAATCTTCCCAATGATGGTAGAACCTTTTGGTTATCCATTAACACTTGAATTATACAGAATTGTTTTGTGACCTAGCCTAGAGTCAGACTCTGTGGTCCTGTGAGACAGAGGGACTTATCTTATTCACTGATCTTGCATTCTTGCTTAGAGCTGGAACATGATAGAAAATAAACATTTGCGAAGTAAATCAATGAGCAAAAATTATTTAGGCTAGTATTCCTAAATTATTTGCATAGCAAAAGTGGTGCTTGCACTTGGAAACAAACTAGTAAAATTAAAAATTAGAAACTGAAGCATAATAAAAATGATTAAGAGAAGGGGGTGTTGGTTGGGGTTTGAGTCTTCTGTCTGACAGTCCCTGGCCATTGGACCTTGTCAGTTAGCCTTTCCTCACCTGTAAACTGAGGTAAAGAATGATACCTGTATCACAGGGTAATTATCTACAAGTAACTGGTAGAGGGTAAGTCCGCTATTAGAGGTTGTGGTTATTATTATTGTTATTCCATGATTCTGGACTTTGTGTAAGTATTAAGAAATCATGAAAATATACCAACATCTTGATTTTTCTAGAAGCCATATGGCAATGTCAAAATATTTAGCTGTGATTCTGGAAGTAAAGGGAAAAATATATCTTGCAGCACAAGATCTGGTTATGATAAGCTTGCCTATTTGTCTCTGTCTAACCACCTGGCCTGCCACTGTCCCACCCACTTCCAATATACCTTCCTAATATACCTGGTGCACACACACAGAGTTGGGATCCAGCGATTCTGGCACACGTAGAGAGATCTGTTATGAATCCACATATGCTGAACCACTTGGAGTTTTCAGACTTCTGTGCTTTCTTGTGGTTACATGCCCTATGATTTGGTAGTGTTTGCGCACGAAACATCAGGGCTTACCAATTTCCACGCTACAGCTCTTAGGCTACGTGCTTTGCCCTTGATCATATCAGACTGACACAGATTTTATACTTTGTACATAGCTACATTCTCTTGCCACCATGGTAGTCTCTTTGTAGACTGGAGATGTATTTTTGTGTTCTAGTGACCAGGACCTACCAGGATGTCTAAAAGCTATTAAATGAAGAGGGACATAAAATGTATTAAATGAATAATTGTTAAGTACCTCTCACCTTCCTCTCTGCCTTCCTCCCTTAATTTGCTTTCATTTATGATGATTAAATTTCCTCTGTTTTCACACGGCATTTAGTTTATATTTTGAATAGTATTATATTTCCATTGACTATATGCTAATCTTTATATCATCATGGTAATAAGTATTTAACATTTATGAAATATATACATTTTTCTAAAATTCACATTTGATAGGATAAACATTCTCACATTTAAACCATATTCAATATCTAGTTTCATAGAATTTTTAAAAATTATGAATTATGCACACTAAGAAAATGCTACTATTAATACCAAAGTAATGTGAAATAAATATGGAACTGCCCATATTATTTTTTTTGCTCCAAAATTAAACCATAAATAAAATTTTTTGTTAATTAATTTGAGAAGTGTTCTGGATTATAAGCATTCTTATAGTATCTAGAAGTACTTTATCTTAATTCGTCCTTTGGTTTTCATTTTAAATTGAGGATCATGATGGCATAATGAATACACATTTGCAACCTGGGCCTAATATACTTTATTTTGGTATGATATATTATAAAGATTTTTAGAATATATTTTTCCCTGGTTCCAGATTGTTCATCTTGATTTCCTATGCTGGAAATGTAATGGTATCATTTGTAGGTTTAAATCCAAGCTAGAAGATATATTTATAGTAAGAAAGAGGAAATGAAATATTTGAGAAATTTAGAAGCCTTAAGATTATTGGAACAAATCTCACACAGATTCAGAACATTAAACATCTAAAATATCCACCCCCGCTAAAAAGACTTGGTTTCCTATATAGAAATAGAGAAGTTTTCATTAAATGTTCTTTTCTTATTTTATATAAGCATTCTTTTATGGGCATAATATAGCATAGGGTAATAGTATAGGGTTTTTGTTTGTTTGTCTTGTTTTTTTCCTGTTTAAGACCAGCTTTGCAGGCCTCTATGCTTTGCAGGTCATATGGTTTCAGTCATATCTGCTCTGCTGTGATGAGTGCCAAAGGGACAGAGGATGTGTAAAAGGATGGATGTTCTAATAACACTTTATTTATGGGAACAGGTGGTGGACCTGGCCCATGGGTCTTAGCTGCAGTCTGGTGGTATAGTTCAATGTTTAAGCCTGTGGTCTCTGAGCCACATTTCTGGGGTTCAAATCCCACCTTCTCTTCTAAGTAGCTGTATACTCTTTAACAGGTTACTTAAATCTGTCTCTGCTTTACTTTTCTCATTTGTAAAATGGGATTGATATTTAAAGCACTTACCTCTTAGAAATACGGAAAGTGTTTAGCATACTTCCTGGCACAGGGTAAGTGAGCAGTAACTTCAAGCCACTATTTTCTTAATTTTTTAAGTCTATTAAGTGTTCTTCTAGTTACAGTGAAGATTCCTGATATTTACAAGTCCTTATTTATTAAGCAAAGTATTTTCATGTCTTTCTCTCATCTGAATAAATATTAAGCTCAATATATCAATGTAAAAGTAACCAGGGCACGTTCCATATATTCCAAAGGATTTTTACCTCAATTTGCTGAGTTTTTCAGAGACAATTAAGGAATATCTCAATGGCACTGTCCTTTTGGCACAATCCATTTTATTTATGTGTTTAATCTGTTGTGAATCAGGAAGCATAAAATGTTCTCTGTCAAATAAAAGGCTCACCAAAGTGTTATAAATGCATTCTTTCAGGGTCCTAGACGTCACGTGGAAAAATGAGTGGCACTTGGTAAGAAGTGTGACAGTGGGACCTGAAACAGATGGTGTGCCACACACAGACAGTTCCTTTGCACTCAGACAGTGCCCACTCACTCCGTCTCGTGATCAAATCACACATTAAGTATTTCTACTCAGGGGAGCTTCCTCTGTGAAACTCGCTGGCTTAACAGTTATACTAGTTGTTGTTCCCATAATAGGGAGAGATGTGTAAATGAGGCTGTCATAACATCTAGCACATTACAAATGGATTTCCATTGCTATTTTTTCACTCATAGAATTAGCAGAACCTCAGGCATTGAAACATAGCAAGCAATAACAGTTAAATTTAGGGAAATTCCAAGGTTTTGTATGAGAGGGTTTAGAGGATACATAATTACAAAATACAGAAATTCTATGAAATTTATTCTTGTATACTTATAAACATTAAAAATAAGTAGGGCAACAAGTTATTTTGGAGGTTTGAATGAAAAAAATGTAATTGTTTTAGAAAGGTTAAAAATCAGGGGTCTTTTTCCCAGGGGTATATTTCACTTCAATATACATACTTTACTGATTGTTTTATTCTTTGAAAATAAATAGGCTCTTTCATTTGGGGGACATTTGGCTCAATCTCTCCTTCCCTGAAGAAAATAGGGGCCAAAACACTCTACTTCTGAATGTATTTGTGACTATGTCCTATTAGGGTGAAATTTGAGACCAAGTAGGCACCCTTTTGTCTCTTGCTAGCTTGTGGACAAAAGGTTTTGGTGGTAGGGGTGATTTTTTTTGGCATCAGGATTTATCCGAAAAGAGGCCAGTGGGTCAAGGTTGGGAAGTTGGATAAGAAGGTTCAGAGGCAGGGTGATTGGTGGGCATTAGGGGTTGAATGAAAAGTCTAGGAAGAGGCACAAATTCAATGGATAAGGAGGAGAATCCCAGAGAAGAATGAGTAGAGCACAGAGGAACATATATATATACCAAGCCAAGATACTGATCACTCCTCGGGATTGTGCTGAGAATTCTCTGCAAGGTCAAGTAGCCTTGTACTAAGGCAAAAGCCATCATTCAGCATCAGATACCCAGGAGGACTGATGTTGTAAGGATTTGCCTAATGGATTGCAGTTTAAATCCTGCAAACAAAGGGCAGTTTGGAGGTTCTGTATCTGTGCATACAAAGACATGCTGTTTTGAAAGATGGATAGGAAATATTTGGAGATCTTACAACAGACTGCATGACTCGGGGGGTTCTCTAGTTATTCCTTGCTGTGTAACAAACCACCTTAACATTCAGGGGCGTAAAACCAGTGTGTTATTATCTCTCATGGGTCTGTGCTGTGCCTATGCTCATATCTATATTTATCACTTGGAATCTCAAAAGTGATTTCAGTAAACATAGGTTTTGAGTCCTCTGAAAGTTCAGAATGGCTCTCTCACATGTAGGCGGCGGATCTGGATGCTGTGTGGCATGAGCTTCTCTCATAGTGGCTGAATGAAGGGCTCATTGTAAACTAGACTCACGAGTTCTTGAAGTCCACTCTGCCACATTCTATTGGCCAACCAAGTCATGAAAGCCACTTGGTTTCCAAAGGGAGGAGGGGGAGTCTTTGTCTGTTGTGAGAAGCAGGATGAATGCCTAGTGGCGGAAGCAATCGATGGAGGCCGTCTTGGGGGATGACTCATGGCTGCAGCCCCGGAGCTTCCAATGCTTCATCTCAAACTTCATGTGATGTCAGTTTAGTAAAAGATAGTATGACATCACTAGGATGCTTTCCCTGCTATAATAATAATAGGTACTGATTTTAAGTGCTTATTGTGAACTAGAAATGAGACTAATACTTTACATGTAATACTTTACTAATTTCATCTTTACACAGCTTGAAGACATTATTATTAATCTCAGTTTCTATAAAAGAAAACTTAAGGGCAATTGAAATGTCAGAGTAAGTGAAAGATAGAGGATTCTAGTCTTATCAGAAACCTTACTCTTGATGTCTTATTATATCTTTCTTTGTGCTTTCTTCATCTTCAAACTTTGTAACTCACTGATTGAAACAGTGAAGCTAGGATTTGAAAGTTTATACCAAGATAAGTTTATTCTTAACTTTTCACAATTATTATTTCTGGAATTTTCATCATTATTCAAAATTTGAAAAACATTATATGAATGACATCACTGATATAACACTGTTGACTTTGGAGGAATTCACTTTCGGACAATTGTTAAAAGTGGCATTTTAAATAGTGTATTACTCATGAAATAAAATTCTTAAGTTCTTAATATAATAAAATATGGTTATAGATACTATAGAGTTAAACAAGTATTAACAAGTGGGACTCTGCCAACTGAAAAAAAAAGACTGAGAGAGAATCACAGTTCAGCGTAGCGTGAGGCCAGTGTCCTGACTTTGTAGGAGACTCGTTGTGAGGACTCAGTAATGATACAGGGCCCATGTGTATAGTTGGCACTATCATAGCTAAACTTACTTATTTATTCATCTTGTCTCTGGGACTAAGGTTTCTAAGTTTCCAAAGTCATACGCAAGGGAGTTCTGTAAATTTGTAAAGAAGTCTTAGGAATCTTATACCACATGGATTTTTCATAAAGCTATAATTGGTTAAAGTATATCTCATGTGTGAAATGGCTCATGTGACTAAATTATTATTATTTTAATGTCATTTGAATGTTATAGATAGGCACTAATTAACTATATAAGTGTAATATACACATTATGTAAATACACATTTCAGCATATGGGCATGAATATATATTATGAGTGCATGTATTCCAAATGGTTGACTACATACAAAGGTCCTGTATAAAATCCCAGATTTTCTTTTTTTTCTTAAATTTTATTTTATTTTCAGACAGAGGGGAGGAGGAAAGGGAGAGAAACTTCTATCAGTCGCCTCTCACACACCCCCAACTGGGAACCTGGCCTGCAACCCAGGCAGGTACCCTGACTGGGACCCGAACTAGCAACCCTTTGATTCGCAGACTGGCACTCAATCCCCTGAGCCACACTAGCCAGAGCTAAAATCCCAGATTTTCTGCTGTCTGACTTCAGATAGGGAGAAAACTACTATGGACATACTATCACCTAAACTATTTTGGTATAGATTGGTCACAACATTTTTCTACCACACCTAGAAATGGTCATATTTGTAGGATGTCAGTATGTTGTATCAGAAATGCCCTCTGTTGATCGCAACACTTAAACTATATTCTTGCTATGTACCTCCAAAGGTATAATCTTCTGTGTCTAATTTTATACTCGCGTGATACTTTTCTTTTGCTTAAAAACACTTTATAGTAGTTGTGTAATATGAATTATAGAATGCTTATGGAATGTGAGGGGAGATTCCCCGCCAAAAAAACAGAATTAACTTCTTGAGGGTGGCGCCTTGTAGTCCAGACTTCCCCTGCTACCTGAGTGTTCTAGGAACCCATCTGTATCAGTGTACCAGCTGATGTTGTTGTGAGAGGCTGAGTTCTGCTCCAGTGAATTTTTTTGAAGATTCTTTGAACACATTTGCCATTTCATAATGGATGATTTGTGAGCACACCTTAGGGAGGTGGCCACAGGGGAGGTGAGTGTTCAGCAGTTTTTGACAAAATAAACTGCATGACCCCCAGAGCTCCACCTTCCCTATTCATCTGATCTCACACTGAGGGACGTTTTTGTTTCTTTGCTTCCCCAATGAAAATAGTCTTCAAAGGGAAATGTTTGCAGGTGTGGAAGAATGAAAGAAAACCCACAGAAGCACTCAAAGTCATCAAAATTGACAAGTTCGAAAACTGTTTAGAGCAGCGGGGAAAAAAGTCTTGATAGGTGTATTGCATCAAATAGAGAGTAATTTGAAGGTGACTGACATTTAAACGTGTAAGAATAAATAGACAATTTTTAAATAAATAATGGGATTTTTTGGGATTTTTGGCTCCCTCGTGTTCAACAAAATGGTGTCCAGTAGACATCAACAGTACCTCTACTGATTATTATTTTGAAGTGTCATGCTTAGCTAGCAACATCTTTTCAAATATGTGTTTTAGTAAAGTTTTATTGCCGATACAGTTCTTTATAGCCACTTGAACAGTTTCATTGGCTTAGTAATGGCTAACATAATGCCTGAGCATTACCCTTTTTATGTTCATCTCTAGGCGTTGTGGAGTGGTTGGGCGTGGGATCCTTTCCCAATTGATTACATATCAAAATCTATGAAGATGCTTAGGTAATCCCTGACCTGGTTTTCTAACCCGTATTATTCCTTCAGGCAAGTACAGCTGTAGCAGTGAATAAAGTAATTCAGCAGTTGATCTTTGGACATAAACTTGTCCTCAGATCTGTTTCATCTGGCCAAAGCCTGGTTATAAACCAGTTTTTCTCACAAGAAGTCCATTTCTCTATTTTGGGCATGGTGTTTTTTTTCCCCCAGTGATCACCTTCCTAAGCTTATGTTCTCTGTTTATAAGAAAATGGATGCTTAGCCATTTTTTTTGTATGAGTTGCTTGTTATAGCAAAATATTATAATCACTACAGAAGCACAGGCATACGAAGAGATAACTACCTGACAATACATCTACATAAAAAGATATTTGACATTAAATAGTTTGACAAAGCATTAATACAGTTGTAAGTGCTCTTGATAAAATGTTTCACAAAAATGTTAGGAATAAAATAGAATGTACGAGGTTATCTCAGTATAATAAACCATCTGTGAAAAAAATCTGTTATTGTTAGCAGCCCACTGTGGTATGATATGTTGATTCATTTGTCTTTTTGTATTTCCCGGTAACTCTGATCAGTAGTACTCAGAAAGGTGGTTTTCCCCGCTCAGCAGACATTTGACAATATTTGGTGACGTTTCTACCTGTCACACCTTGAAGGAAGTCCCTACTGGTCTCTCATTGCTAGAGGGCAGGGAGACTGCTAAACAGCCTGCCGTGACAGGACAGCCACACTCTCCCAGCATGACAAAGAATTATTTGGCCTAAATATTAATAATGTCCAGGTTGAAGAACCATGCTCTGCATTATGTATGCATTTTATTTAAGATTAGGAAAAACAAAGCATTAAAACCATAAGGAAACTGTGTAAGTAATAGGATACCACATTTTGTTATCTAGATAACCTTTAAAAAAAGAACACATTTTGTTAAATACTAGAAACTGGTGAACGCATAATGTTAAATTCTTGTTGCTTCTGGAATTCACCGATGTGAGATTTGGAACAAGAGTGACAACAATTCACCTTGGCCTGTTGGGACACTCAGGCTTAGTTTCAATCATCGAAACCTGCATTTCTCCAATTGAGGGCATTGTTTGCAGTTGTTACTTAAATCCCTAGTTAGCTTCTTTTGGATCTAAATTATAGCCTGAGACAAACCAATATTCACGCGAAGCTTTTGAGGCAAAAAAAATAATAATAATAAAACCCCAAACTGCGCCTGAATGAACACTTACATGAAATACATTTATTTCACATCCTGGCAAAACTCCTAAAATCTAATGAGGTGAAACCATTTTTAGAAAAAAAAAAGTCCAGTGATATAAAAACAGAAAATAATCTAAAAATAGCTGATAGGCTAACTACCAGTATTTTGCCTTTTTATACTAAGTACCAGTATTTTGTTTTTTTGTATCAGATCCCCATATTGGCCAAACTTTGAGATTGCGCTGGACATAGGCAAAATGCCCTGACTTGTATTTTTCTATTATGATTATAGATCTTATAACTGGGGTCCAAAAAGAACGCAGTAGGATCATGTTATTCTGAAGGAAGTTATATGTGGTTGAGGTTATCAAATTTTGCCATAACATTACACATACCCTCAATTTCTTTTAATCTGCAGATGGTGCATGTTTCAGGCATTATGTATTGTGTCAAACATGTTGTTTTCATGTTACCAGTGTTGTTGATGTCGGTTTCACACCTATTCCCCCTTCTAGATCCCTGCCTTATGGACACAGATGGTGTCACTGTTGCAATAAAAACATGCCCCCGTCTTCTTAGATATTGCCACTGGCGCCTGTACCACTGCAGAATAGTCTTAGGTAACAGCAGAAACACTTGACTTGTTGCATTAACTGCTACAGTCTGCAACAAACAGGACAGGCTAGGGGTAGCTTTAAAAATACTGCCTGCATCCAACATTTGGACATCACTTTCACAAATATCATTCTACAGCTTCTTTTAAAAAAAAACTAAAGGCCCTTATCAGCAGTGATGAGAACTTGCCCAATGGTGATGAGGCACAAAGATATTGACAGAGATGAGCCTGGCCCTTGTGAGTAGCTGGTATGCATTAGCATCCCCTTTATGCTGGATGTTGTACTGGGATTTTACATATATTTTTATAACTAACCCCTGCAGCAACCTTACCAGGTGGGTATTATTTTCCAACTTTATTCACATGGTTGTGAGATTTAGATCATCGCCTTTTCTTTTTTTAAAAAAATATTTTATTTATTTATCTTTAGAGGGGAAGGGAAGGAGAGAGGGAGAGAAATATCAATGTATGGTTGCCTTTGCTGAGGACACACAATGTGTCCCCTGCCGGGAACTGGCCTGCAACCCAGGCATGTGCCCTGACTGGGAATCGAACCGCGATCGTCTGGTTCGAAGGCCCATGCTCAATCCACTGAGCTACACCAGCCAGGGCAGATCATCGCCTTTTCTAAAGCCACACAGCTAGTAAGTGGTGAAGCCAGCCTTAAAATACAAGTTTTTCTGTTTCCAAATCTATCACTCACGTGCTCATTGTCCAACTTTCAGTCACGCTTCAGGAGAAGCTCCAGTCCTTGTTCCTGGAATGATCTCCAAACAGTGAAATACACGGTAATCAGAAAAAAGGAAAGATAGGAAATGAGGGTGTCGTGATCTTTAGCTATAAGTTTAGGGACTTTGAGGGGAGTAATTTAGTTTGAAAGCTTAGTTTTCTAAGAATTCTATTATGCTAAAATTATTTTAAAAAGAGATTTTAAAAAGAGACTAAGCAGTCAATATTTAATTAGCCAATGGTGTTATTCTTCCAGAATTTAATCCCAGATAATTTTGCTGAACAGAACCTATCAAAGCGATCTGCCATAACATGGCCCTCTCTTAATATAACCCTGGGGCAACATATATGATAAGACAGACAGGTGTCTTTTGTGGCTTTTCTTCCCCCCCCCCCTTCTCTTTTATTTGAAGTCAGTGAGGTGGGATTGCAGAAGATGGTACTGAATGATTGATCACAATAAAGAACAATTTTTGTAGTAATTGAAAATTCTTGAATAAATATATTAGAGAAATATATTTATGTCTGTAATTAAAATATGTGCCACATTTTCCTCTCTGTACATTGAAAGGTGTTAGCAAAATTTAGGAAGGAGATGAAAACAGTCTCTCCTTGGCCTTGCTACATTTCCCGTGTTCTGCAGCTTTCCAGTGAATTGACTTTGTGGGTCCAAGAGTATTGAGCCAGGACATCCTTCATTAACCAGCTTCACCATGTGCTACTTTTACTTACTATAGTGAAAATAGCTTATTAATTTAAGCAGTGAAACCTGTTCTATTTTATGTAAAAGGTAATATGTATGAGGTACTTGTACAAGAATTTTAGGGTATAAAAACAGTCAATAAGACAGTCCATTTGACTTTATTCTTTTTACATTTTTTTCACGATACTTTGCCCACTTTTATGTTGTATGGTCCTATTTACAAACCACGTACTAAATCCATAGTAATGTTTCTTTTCCATATCAAAGATGTAAACTTTAGGCAACATTGAATTAGGTATGTGTTTCGTTAAGCTCCAAATTGCATTTTGATGAACTCCTTAGATAATCAATTAATAAGTGACTGATTTGCATAAAGTATATGTATACTGTAAGGACTAGTTGAAAATCACTTGGTGTTTTCCCTACGATATTAATGGTTCTATTTACTATTATACTAGTGGAAAATGAAGTTGTATAATTGGAAATTGGCAAGACATTTTTATAGCTTATTAGCTCAGGGTAATTATCTGCATGTTATAGTGCACATTGAATTGCAGTTTAAAGTATTGCATTATAATATTTAGGTAACATGGCAATGTAAAATAGTTAAATTGTTAGAGTAACCATTGACTCGTGCTGAAAATGAACACATTTATTGAAAAAGACATTTCTATAACATGCAAACAATGTGTTCTCTTTTGATAACTGTTGTTTTTCTCTTGTTCCTTTTTTTTATTTTTTATTTATTTTTTTATAATTTGCTGCTTGCCATTGCAGGAAGTAGAGGTTTGTATTCAGCTTCTGTATTTCATATTTTAGATTTTATATGAATCTGTACATTTGAATTTCTCATGTGCACTCAATCCACATTATTTTCTCCCTTAGGATGATTATTTTCGCACTTGGAGTCCGGGAAAGGCCTTCGATCAGGGTAAGGGTCTAATTAATTTAAAATAAAAAGTTTTACATGTTTATAATCATTGTTTTGGACATGATATTAATTGTCTTATTATTTAAAATACTGAATGGGACAGTTGAGATGAAGGGAAAAAATTATGCAATAATTGCTTTCATTTCAGAATAATGTAGTTGGAAAGACAGGTAATTAGGTAACATGGTTATGTCAGGATGTCTCATTAGGTACATAACTTAGGTTACTGCTTTAGGTTTCTGAATGATACCATTCCCGTTTTTCTTAATTGAAACAAGTCACTTTGTCCAGTTTTTGAATATATTCAAGTGCATTCACTTGGAAATAATTTGTGTAAAATTTCAGAACATATGGCTTTGTTGTCTCTTTTTCAGTTAATAAAAACTTTTATTTAAAATAGACTTGACTGGTGATTAGACTCAGCAGGGGTCATAATAAGGTTAAAATGAAAAGTCTTACAAATAATTAGGGCTCCCCCCCACACAACCTGTGTATACAGTTTGTAGTTCTGGTTTGCTTACTTGAGAAGAAAAAGCAGGAAATAAGCATGAGAAAAGAAGTACTTCCATTTGCCCAATGAGAATGAAAACATCAAACTCAACGCAAAGGTCATTATATAAATAATTAAACAAATTTGTTTACTGGATTGCAATAGTGTAGTAATTGGTGGGGGGAGATGTAGGAAAGTGTAGGGGAATAAACAGTAATAAAAAAAAAACACTTAAGAAAATAGTAGAACCGGAAACTCTTCAGAGTTTGAAAGAAATTTATTCTTTCCATAGGCTATAATAACCTTACAAAAATTTCTCCATGAAGTAGCATCACTTAAAACAAATAATAATTGCCCTGGCTGGTGTGGCTCAGTGGATTGAGCACCAGCCTGCGAACCAAAGGGTCACCAGTTCAATTCCCAGTCAGGGTATATGCCTGGGTTTCTGGCCAGGCCCCCAGTGCAGGGTGCATGCGAGGCAACCGCACACTGATGACTCTCTCCCTCTTTTTCTCCCTCCCTTACATGCTGTCTAAAAATAAATAAATAAATAAATAAAATCTTTAAAAATAGTAATCATATTAGAAAAGGAATCATAATATGTTATTAAAGGAAGCTTAGGGTATTTCAATGTGTTTCCAGACTTCTGATTGAATATTTTGAATGAATGCTACAACAGCCAACTTCTCTAAGAGGGAACGACCCCGGGTGCACCTGGACAGGGAATGTTGTCAACATTGACCTTAACCTGCATTCTGAAACAGTCCTGCATATCCAGTCCCCTCTGTAACATTAGTTTATTTCTCCTGTAATTCATGTGACTTCACTATTACTATCCAGCGTGCTTGTGGTGTCTACATTTTAAAATTCTAAAAAGAAATAAATTCTTAAAAGAAATAATTTTGATTGGCTACTAATAAGTCAAGTGAAAGGCACTAAAAGACACACAATGAAAAGATGACATGTACTGAGATATATTTATTTGCTAGCTTCCTTGGGAAATAAATTTTATGATAGAATCATAAACCTTGAAAAATTGCAGTTATGTATGAAATGGATGTTAACACTTAAATTCGACATACTTAGTGCTTCCAATTACAATAAAGATGCTTTGTTTTTTTATTTCTGTGTGTGACAATGTATTGAATTGTGATTTATCTCTCACTAAAAAGTAAAAATAAAAAAATATGGCTATAGGGATGCTTTTAAACCTTAATATACTTTAAAACTGATGTACTTTAATTCCAAAGAGGCTCTCAACCTAGTAACTTGTCAAAAATCATCACCTTCGTGAGGCAAAGAGAAAGCTCATTAGATGATGGGAGCTGGTATTTATAAAGAATGTACACTGTTGAGTCAGTGTTCTAAGTATTGAACGTATTCATTTAATCTTGAAGAGAACCCTGCCAGGCTGATGGGGAAGGTGAGGCACTGGAGGAGGTAAAGCTCCTGCCTGAGGTCACACTCGTCCGAGGTGACTGTCCGGATTGGGATCCAGGCAATTTGACCCCAGAACCCCATTTCCTTGCTAATGTGGGGTGCTGTTTCTCACTTGCTAGCTCTACAATAAAATAATGGCATGCTAACACAATTTTGAAGTGTATGCTTTAAAAATAACTGTTTACTTGAATGGGCATTAGAAATAGAGCTTGAAGCTTTGTTTCAATGTTTTAGACAATATTTTGTAGGCTATCAGACCCTAAGTTTTGGCTGATGGAACAGGTGTGGTTGGTAAACATATATAGGAAAGTATTATATAGTAAAAAAAATTTTGTCTGAGATACCTGCATTTATATTTTGTTTGTTTCTTGCTTTGAGTTAAGTAAACCAACCCATTGGTAGACCATACCCAGAGTAAGAAAAATGATTGTTTTCCCATCTAGTTCTGAATAGGATAGAGCGCATCACGTGGATGGAATAGACCCGACATAAGTTAACTTGTAATATGTTTCTTGTTCTTCCTGATAATAGAATCTTCTGTCAAGCATTATTTTCACAACCTGGTTGAGCTGTTGAATATAAAATAATTTAGAAAACTTCTTAATGAATGTTCATAGTTTGTAATAGATTAAATTTTAATTGGTTTATGAACTGCCATAGCATGTCAATATAAATTTATTTTTCACACTTTTTTGGGGGAGAGTTTACATATTTCATGAAAGGAGTGACAAAAAATTGCCTTAGCATTACATTTTTTATACTTAGGCTATTTTAAACCGTATTCATCATCACATTTACTTCCATTTCTACAGATTACTTCTCAACATATGCAGAATTTAAAGTAGCACTAATGATAATATTTCATAATATGCATGGCATTGTTTCTCAGCCCCAAATTCTGCTGTACATATATGCCTAGATGTGGACACACATGCATATACAAACAAACATACGTTTTACACACAAACACACATTTGCACCTAGAAAATAACTTCTAGGTATGATTGTTCATACATAGCTTATCCACCTTTTGGTTTAACTGTAATTCACTTTCCATCTTATGTAAATTTCTTTTTATTAATCAGACATTTCCNTTTCATAATATGCATGGCATTGTTTCTCAGCCCCAAATTCTGCTGTACATATATGCTTAGATGTGGACACACATGCGTATACAAACAAACATACGTTTTACACACAAACACACATTTGCACCTAGAAAATAACTTCTAGGTATGATTGTTCATACATAGCTTATCCACCTTTTGGTTTAACTGTAATTCACTTTCCATCTTATGTAAATTTCTTTTTATTAATCAGACATTTCCACTTTTTTACCAAAAAAGTTAAGGCTTTTAGTAAAATATAATGGTTTCAAAGGAATTTAAGTGAAACTATTTTGGTGATAGTAAACCTACTGTAATTAATATAAAACAAAGTACATTGATGCCACAAATGAATTGCTTTGGTTATCTCCACTGGAAATGCCTGCACCGTTACTTCTCTTCATTAGTGTGGCTAATCACGAGTTGACACAATAGAAATCGACTGAAGAATAGTTTTAATGAGGACATGCATCTTCTTGAATACAGCATAAAAATTCTTTGCTTATGATGACAAAGGAAAGAAGAGATGCATGGATGAAGCCAAAGTGGTAGCACGATAAGTATTTTAATGAATGCTTTGGATAGATATGCTGTGGCTTTAAAAAGATTTACTTCTTTTTGCTTCACTGCCTTAACCCTACCTTGTTTTTGGATGACCTGTCAGTTTGGGTGTATAAGTGATAACTCACTGAAAAAATTTTTTAAAGATTTTTATTTATTTATCTTTAGAAAGGGAGAGAAACATCAATGTATGGTTGCCTCTTGGGCATCCCCTGCTGGGAACTGGCCTGCAACCAGGCATGTGCCCTGACTGGGAATCGAACCACGATCGTGTGGTTCTCAGGCCCGTGCTCAATCCACTGAGCTACACCAGCCAGGGCTAATTCCCACATATTTTTTGAGAGCATTTTTTTCTGAGTGTGAAATAGGCTTTTGTAACTTGAGAAGCATGAAGTTTGGGGGTGCTTGTGAACCCACCATAACCTAGCTTATCCAGACCTCATAGCAATTCTTACCAGTCTTTTAATTTGTTGAATCCTGCAACTTACTTTCTTTCTTTTTTTAAAATTTTTATTTATTTATCTTTAGAGGGAAAGAGAAAAGGAGAGAAATATCAATATATGGTTGCCTCTCGTGAGTCTCCTGCTGGGACCTGGCCTGCAACCCGGGCATGTGCCCCGAATGAGAATCAAACCATGGTCCTTTGGTTCCCAAGCCCGCACTCAATCCACTGAGCTACACCAGCCAGGGCAACTCACTGAAATTTTTAGCAGTAATTCCTGACAGTTGTTTAGAGACTCTATTTAAGCTGAAGTGCTATATCTACAAGGTTCACCTTTTATTCAAAAGGGTTTTTTTTTTTTTTGAGGGCATGTTTGTTTTTCTTTTCCTGCAGGATTTCGTATCTAGGTGACCTGAAGTGAGAGTTGGAAGCAAAATGTGCTTTCTGTATTTCCCTAACTTTGCTCTTTAACCAGCTTGGGGTTTCTACAAGCATCTTCAACGGCAGTGAATTATAATCAATGGACTAATAATAAAGAGGTGAAATTTAAATAGATCCAGAGATTTCAGGACAATTCAGTTTCATGTTATTGATGTGTTTCACCTGCTTGTGCAGATTTCTGGGGCAAGAAGTGCAGCCGTGGCCGAGATCGGCACCCTCCTGTCATTTCAAAGCTGTTTCTCCATGCGCTCACTTCCTGGGTCTGGAGCTCTCTGGGAAGGGCAGCCTGACTCCAACCGGCTCATTAGGTTGCAGTTTAATTTAACAAAAGTTCCTAAAGAAGTGGTGTGTGTTGGGGACCATTGCTTAATTCAAGGCACTCAAAATTAGGCCAGGAAAGACAGGTATGGTAATGGCTAACCTTACATCTAGATGGGTTAGTCTTGCGAGAATTGGAGGGGGTGAGAAAAAGGACTTGGCTGTTCAAAAGGGTCATCAGATGCTTAGCCGTATGTGTCTCTGTTGTTTCTGCACTTTCAGGATCAATTCTTAGAACTTTATTCTATTTTCCGAATTTTTTGCATCCATTTGCAAAATTTGCCACATATACCCACAGTCACATTTTGACATGCACCTTTGCAGTCAGTCTCTGGCTCCAAAGGAGAGGATGTTGAGATTTCTCCTGGAAATTCCGTTCAAAGAACAGAGCTGCCAGGGGTGTAAACTTTGGGCGTCTCTGGGCCACACTGGAAGAAGAAGAGTTGTCTTGGGCCACACATTAAATAAATACACAAACACTAATGAAAACTGATAAACAAGAAAAAAGGGTTTTGAACTAACTTTACGATTTTGTGTTGGGCCACACCCATAACCAACCTGGGCCACATCCTGTGGGCCTTGGGTTGGATGTCCTTGTACTACGCCTGCAGTTATTTCTGAAATGGAAAAAGACTGGCATTTGAGAAAGTGCACCCCCAACCTGTCTTTTCCTTCTTAAAAAATGCATTACAGTACTTCTTAAGGCCCCAAATGAGTGGATTTCACAGTGTATATATTGCCTCTCTCCCTGATGCCTCTAATTTTCACTTGTTTACATGAGGAGTTTTTTTCCCCCATGTGTTCAGATGGTATTTTTGACCGAAGTCTGCAACAATAGGTGGGTCTGATCCAGGCTCCACAATAGAGGCATGGTAGTGCCACAGTGCTGCTTTGTTGAAGATATTGGGGCCTTTCGGCATTTTTTCTAGTGGAAGTACTGGCGTTCCCAGAATCGAAATTCAGTGGCGACAACATGCAGAGATGACTGTATGATTACAATATTTTCTAAAATGGAAAGTTCTGAACTGTTATTTGATTTGAATTATTATTTGATCAACTCAAAAGAATTGATTTAGGATTTTTGTACAGTTTTGAAATAATTGCATGTTAGGGCACTCAGAGCTGACAGCCATGTCGATTTCTATCATACATTTTATTTTTACATCATCTATTTAGAAGCCTTGGCTTATAGAAACACTCTGGAAAACCTACAAGGACATTGAATTCAACCTAGAATCCGAAAGTGCTTGTTCCTTTACTCTGTGTCAGATTTAGTCCATGAGAACTGCATAAGGCTTTTGTGTGGGAAATGTATTTCATCTCATCTAATTTCGATTTATTTATACAAAGAGTATTTGATTTGTTTTACACCATAATTCATAAAATACAGAAATCAAAAATATGATTATTTTGTTCTAGGTCAAATACTGCTTTTTTTCTCCATGGATAATAAAGATTGTATAAAGGTTTGCCTTTTTTAATTTAGAAGATAAAATTGAGATAAATAATACTTCATTTGATTTCTATCACAGTAACCTACATAGGTGTGCAAGAAGGCAAATTATATCTATTTCTTTTTAATGATCTTATATGTTACTAAATTGTTAATCTAATTTATAGAGCAAGGAGGTAAATCAGATATACAAAAGGTACTGAGATATTTAAAAAACAATATTCTTATCCTTCAAACCTTGATAGTCTAGCATAGTAATAAATACTGTGAAGGTTGAAAAATCACTAGATTCATATAGGAAGTTGTGTTTTTGTCAAGAATCCTCCACTGGCTTAAGGAGTGATTTTTAGCCCCCCCTGAACTTGTAAATACAAAGCCCTCATTTAAAAATACAGTTACTTAGGCTTGGTTCCTAAAAATTGTGTTATAATTTAGGTGGATCAAATTCTGAGCACACTGAGTGTGTGTGTATTAATTAAAATTTGTAAATATATATAATATATAAAATATTTTAGCATTTTAACTATTTTAACTATATGTACATTGCTGTGCAAATACCACCAACATTCTTCAGAACTCTTAACCTCTTCTCAAACTGAAACTCTGTAGTGATTAAATAATAACTCCTTATTCCCCCCTCCTCCCAGCCCTTGGCAACCACCATTCATTCCACTTTCTGTCTCTATGGATTGGACTGGCCTACATTTTTCATATAAGTAGAATCATAAAATATTTGTGACTAGCTTCTTTTACCTTCTTTCATCAGGTGCTCAAGGTTCATCTGTGTTGTAAAATATGTTAGAATTTCCTTCTTTTTTGTAGGCTAAATAATACTCTAGTGTATATATGCAAGGTCTGTCCAGAAAAAGTGCAGCTGTTGTTAACAAGAATGGTTTGCACAGTATTGGTGAAACCTGGCAGGCAAGGAGAGTGGACTGGAATGTGCATGTGTGAACAATGATGACTTCACTCTTTTAGTCAATGGGGGTGGTCAACACCCTTGAGTGAGCATGTGTACTTTGTGGCTGTGATACTAAAAATGAGGGAGTAGAGCAAGGAATCTGCATCAAATTTTGCATTAAGCTTGGACATTCCTCCATGGAAACTATTCAGATGGTTCAGAAGGCTTTCCAGAACAGCACAATGAGACAAGCAGAACACCTGAGAATGTTGAACATGCATGGGCTTCAATCAACAAAAGCTTCTGGCTTTTCCCAAAACTAAAATCATCTTTGGAGGAGAAGAAATTTCAGACTGTCAACGAGGTTCAGGAAAATATAACGGGGCACCTGATAGCAATCGAGAGAACTGTGTTAGGTCCCAAGGTGCCTACTTTGAAGGAGACTGAGGTGTCATTGTCATGTGCAGTGTTTCTCTTGTCTTGTATCATCTTCAATAATGTCTGTTTTCATACTGCATGGCTGGATACTTTCTGGACAGGCCTCATTGTGTACTGCTTTCTGTTTATCCTTTCATCCACTGGTGAATAATTGGGTCGCTTCCACGTTTTGTTATTGTGAAAATGAAGCTATCAACATTGGTGTGCAAATACCAGTTTGAATCTGTGCTTTCAATTATTTTTTAGCATACCAGATGTGAGAATTGCTGGACCACCTAACAATTCTTCTTAATTATTTGAGGAACAGCCATATCATTCTCCTTAGTAGCTGCATCATTTTGCATTCCCATCAGCAATGCAGAAGGGTTCCAATTTCTCCACAGTCTCACCAGCATTTGTGATTTCCTGCTTTTTAAAAAATAATATCCATCCCGATGGGTGTAAATCTGTTTGAGTTTTAAACCCTGCAGTTTATTATTTTCTGCAGGTACAGTTGAGAATCAAAAGGCACAAGCAACAGCTCACTGAAATAATTCCTTTCCGTTACTCTGCTCTGGAGCACTGAGAAGATTTTTTAAAATGTCTGCTCTTTTGAAGGCAAATGAAAGTGTCAGGGAATTTTTAAAAATATATTCACCTTTTCAAATCGAGTGCCAGAAGGAGGAGCAAAAGGGGTTTGAGAATGGATTGTGGGAATCAAGACCCCCCCCAAGATGAAGTCATTGTTTCCATTAAACAAGCACTATCTATGTGGTCTGGTGTTTTATATATATGAGAATTGTACTAACCTTAAAAAGTTAGATCTATTCTGTGATTGACAAAGGAAACTAGAGCTGAGAGGTTGATAAAGGTAACAAAGCTAATAAGGTTTGTAGCTAGCTTTGAAATCTTGCATTAGTGGATTTCAAAGTCCATTTTCTCTTTTATTATGCCATACTGCTTTAGATTCAGCTCAGCTATATGCATAGTTTTGGTCTGTTTTTTCCCCTGCGATACGCATCTTTTTCCTGAAAAGACATGGTGGGAACGACACGGGAGTGCAAGTCCCCAAAGGGCCCATCATTCGATACACACTGGATTGTATTTAGAATGGCTCCAGTACTGAAGAGGGAGGGTTGGGAACTTGTAGTCTAGTTTTTAGAGCACAGGAATATAGACTCTACACTCATGTATAATCGTTACCCGTGCCAGGGTTGCTGCATGGGGGTGTAATTCCGTCCCTTGGGAATAATTTACAGCGTCTCTGTAAGGCAAGAAACGGCTTCGGACACAGCTTCTGTGTCCTTTCTTAGAAGTCACTTTTCTCATTTTGTTTTTGACTGTTTATTGTATTACAGTTGTCCCCATGTTTTTCCCCTTTTTATCCATCTCCACCCAGCCCACCCGTCTTGACCACGGTTGCCTCCTGCTTCCTTGTCCATGTCCAGGAGCCATTCATACATGTTCTTTGACTGGTCCCTTCCACCTTCCTTCTGCCATTTTCCTGCTCCTTCCTTCCCTCCCACAGTCTGTCGATGCTTCCATATCTCTGGTTCTATTTTGTTTATTGGATTCCAGTTATAAGTGAGTTCACATGGTATTTGTCTTTCACCACCTGGCTTATTTCACTTAGCGTAATAGTTTCCAGTTCCGTCCTTTTGCTGTAGTAAAAAGTAGGATTTCCTTCTTTCTGCTGCATAGTATTCCACTGTATAAACCCACCACAAGTTTTTAGTGCACTCATTTACTGGTATGCACTTGGGAAGTTTCCGACATTTAGCTATTGTGTGTCGTACTGCTATGAACATAAGGATGCATGAGTTCTTTCCAACTGGTGTTTCAGGGCTCTTAGTGTATATTCCCAGCAGTGGAATCACTGGGTCATCAGGCAGTTCCATTTTTAGTTTTTTGAGGAAATTCCATACTGTTTTCTACACTGGCTGCACCAGTCTGTATTCCCACCAACAGGGTGCTTTTCATTGAGATCTCCTGACTGGAACTCTCACCCCATCTCCTTATATGCAATGTAGAAAAGAAGTACATGTGTCTTTAGAACATTAGCAGTGAATCTTAGAGGTAACTATGCCTAGTCATTAATAAAATTAAGGGACTTTTTAAAAAAATGAAGAGAGAAATTTTTAGAGAGAGGGGAAGGGAGAAAGAGAGGGAGAGAAATATCAAGGTCTGGTTGACTCTCACACTGCCCCTCGCTGGGGACCTGGGCTACAACCTAGGCATTTACCCTGACTGGGAATTGAACCAGCAACTCTTTGTTTCACTGGCTGGCACTCAATCCACTGAGCCAGAGCAACCAGGGCAAAAAACAAGGAACTTTTACCTCTTTAGTGTCTTTGATGTCCAGCCTTGAATTAGACTTTCTGTTTGGAAATGCCATTCCATTGTCTCACAACGCTTATTTGAAAACTGCCTCTTAAATTACAATTTCGTTCATTCTCTTCAATTTTTAGCCTATATACTTGATCAAGAGAGAGTACATTCATCCTTTTGCATGAAAGTCATTTGAGAAGCTTTTAATTATTTTTAAAATCAATGATCGTTTTTGATTAGAATTCTCTGCTGCTGATCACAGAGGCTGGACTGTTACGGTCACAGTCTCTTCTGGCTCTAACATTTCACAACTTCTGCTTTTTGCTAGATTGCTAATTTGCGTTTTATTCTCTGGTTTTATTTTATTTTCTTTCTTCTTAGCCCGTTTCTTGAGGGTTCTGCTCAGGACCTCCTCCTCTTCTGTGCTTCCGTATTTTACGAGGTAGCTGAAACAAATGATTGACAGGCAGGATAGTTGGATGGATATTTGCTTGATTGTAGTCAGCAGTGCAAATCTCAGCTTTCGCAATACAGGTGAAAGGACCTTCCGCAAGCAGTTTAACCATGGTGAAGTTGTTTTCCCTTTGATAAAATATGAATAAAGTTCTAATATGCAGGGTTGTGAAACTAAATGTTTGTAAGACCTATACACATAAAAATGTATTAAATGTTCAGTATTTTTCCTTCTTTTACTCTCATATTTCCTCTGGGAAAAAACCTCACAATTTTAAGTAAACTTTTACTACTGTTATTTATAAAAGCTTTTTTTTTCTGGCATAATATATTTTTGCCATTTTATCCAATATTTTAATAGAGTGATCATGAAAATTATTGGCCTCCATATTCTGGCCCAATAATTATTTTGAAAGTTTATATGAAAATTTATCTTCCTTGACAAATTTAGAGAAATTTATAATGTTCAAGACTGGATACAACAAGCTGTTACTTTATTATATTAAGCAGGATATATTAACAATTTTATTACTAACACAATGAAATAAATTAGACTTCTAGGTACCATAGTATAGTGTGCTTAAAAAAATAAAGTCTTGGAGTTAAGCCAGGCTTTATTTGCTAGCTTTTCCAGTTGTTAATCTGAAACTCAGTTTTCTATAATTTGAAAACAGACTTTTTAAAAAAATAATAGGACTCTCTCTTCCTATTACAATTAAATTTCTTTTTTTTCACTTTAAATAATTTGATAGAAAAGTTATCTGTTTGAGTGTGGTGATGATGTTAAAAAGCTCAGTGTTTCACCTATAATTTTGGGAGGAACTCCTTCCAGCAGAGCTCTCCCAGACGCCTGGAATGGGAGATAAACCGTCCCGGACACAATCTTGCTGTTCCTGGGGGGAAGGGGGTGGTGATTCCCTCTAGTGGGGAATGCCCGAGCCCTTCTCCCAAATGGCTTTTACTGGGAATGGAATGTGTAGGTATACACATGCATATCTCATCAATCAATGTCAAAGGGCTATCGTCACACAAAAACAGGTATTATCTATAGATAATAATGGAAGGAACACAGAGATCTGTCATGGGTCCAGGTCTGTAAGACATGCTGTAGCCGTGTTTCATGAGATAAGTAGTTCACTCCTTATGCCTTGAACTTAAACATCTGGTTTATATTGACAGGGCTATAGGCAGAGCCGGCTTCAGAGGATAAAATATACATTTCAGGCCTGGTTTCCATGGGAACCCTCCATGTTAGAGTCAGGTCATGTCTGCTTACCTGGTTTCCAGGGGGACTTACTAGCCCCTTTCAGAGCCTGCTCTCACGGGGCTACAGTCTCTGAAACAACGTGGAGAGGTCCCCAACATATAATACCTTGGAATTTATTTCAGTTACTTTTTAAACAAAATGGGAAAGCTTGGGCATGTAGATAGTCCTTTAAACAAGTTTTAGTAAGTTTTTTTTTAAGTAGACTTTTTGTTTTTATTTTAGGTTAACAACAACATATTAAAGTTACAAAGAATTTCTATTTTCCCTTTCCCCACCACATGCATAGTCTCTCCCATTATTCACACCCCCCACCAGAATGGTACGTTTGTTATGGTTGATGAACCTGCAATGACACATTGTAATCACCCGAAGTCCACAGTTTACATTGTGGTACATTCTTACTGCTGTACCTTCAACAGGTTCAGATAGATGTATAATGAAACATCTCCATCGTTATAGTTTTATACACAGTATATTTACTGCCCTAAAAATCCTGTGTGCTCTGCACCTTCTCCCCTCCCTTTCCTCCCCCTCACCCCCAGCAACCACTGATATTTTTATTGTGTCCACTGTTGCCCTTTTTGAGCATTATACAGTTGGACTCATATAGTGTATAGCCTTTTCAGATTGGCTTTTTTCACTTAACAATGTGAGTTTAGGTTTCTTCCATATCTTTTCATGACTTGATAGCTCATTCCTTTTAGCCCTGAATACTATCCCATTATCTGGATGTACCATGGTTTATCCATTGCTACTGAAGAACATTTGGTTACTACCAAGTTTTGGCAATTCTGTGTACACTGCTGTAAATATCCCGGTGCAGGTTTCTTTGTGGGACTGAATTTTGAGCTTTTTCCAGTTAAATACCCAGCAGTGTGACAGCTGCATCATATGGAAAGAGTGTGTTTGATTTTGCAAGGGAACACCCAGCAGCCTTCCTTTCCCCCAGTCTGTCATGAAGTGGCTATACCATTCTGCAGTCCCACCTGTAATTAATAAGAATTCCTATTGTTCTGCATCCTTATACCACGTATTTGCATAACTTATTTTTCCCTTAGATGTTTCAACCTGTAACCCTTATAAACATCTGTAAATAAACTTGGTCAATCGGTCTTTTTATTTTTTCCTAGAAATTCTGTGCACATGTTCAGAATCACTTGATCATTTTTGATGATATAATCCATTTTTTAATCTTAAGAATTTATAATTTTACTTTATGGAGGGTGTTTTAAGTATGGATAAGAGGAATGTGGGCATATTGGCCAATTTGTTTGTTTTCAATAAGGCCACTCAGGAACCTTAGCTGTGGAATATTTTATGTACAAATGCGGGAACCCATACTCCTGTGCACGGTCTTGCTACTTTTCACAGACCCTCTAACATAAATGCTTCCCACCCAGACCTGTTCCTGGCCAAAGTTAAAAAAAAATTGTTACATAACTCCTTATTCTATTTCTTGCTTTGTTCTTTTAATTCAGTGTTCTATAAGCAGCAATGACATTGTATTATCAATTATTTTGGGATATTTATTAATACATTTGACATATCTAATTAAAGGACTGAATGAACGTCTAATGAACAGAAGAATGGACTTTGGAGTTTGATTTTATCTCAACCAAATGCAAGCAGATGAACTTGTCTTTTTTATGCAGAGTTTACTAAGGAAATTATGTTTAAATACATTTAAATTATAACTTAAATGTATGCTTTATTGACAGTTTTTTGGCTTGTTGAGCATTTTCCAAGAAGCATTTTCACATGAAATCTTTCATTTGACTGTCTCACACACACAAAAATTAAAATTTGTAAGTGGAGTAAGGGTGTTGCTAATTCTAACGTGTGGGAATAATTTGTATTTTAATTTGCTCAGATGACACAAATGTTGATAAATACAATTGAGATGAGAATTCAGATCTTCTAGACACTAGTCCTACTGTCTTCCAAGATATTATGTAGCCTCTGTTAATTTACCAGTGATTTTATTAAAAGCATTGGATACCAAAATAACCTATTTATTATGCTTATCTTGTTAGAGCTTAATTTTTATTAGTTTAAAAATTAATAATAATAGTTGTCAGTTGTTGAACACCTACTACCAACCACGAACATTTAGTTGTTATTCCACTCAATTCTCACCTTAACTTCTATCTTTATTGCTTTTACTTTGCTCCCAGGTTTTTTAAAAATAATATTATTGTTTCCATTATGAAGAGAAGTAAAACTGACACTTAATGAGAGGAAATAATTTCCCCTGACCCTACAGCTATTTGTAATAAGAGTCTGAGTTCGCATCTGTCTCCCTTGATTCTGAATTCCAAGGCTTCTCCACACACACAAACTTCCTCTGCATTGACCTCAGCCGGCTTTCATGCTGGCCCTTGGCGGTATTCTTGGTCATTCAATGCAATGTCAAGTTAGATCTCATGAGGAAGCTGCCATCGACGTGAGAGATCAGATCATTCAGTCAAACTATATGGGTTTCTAATTTCCCATCTCTAAAATTAGGAGGTGACAAAGGATGATTTCCAAGTATTAGACTTTAAGGTTTATTTTCCTAGTGTTCGGTAAGTCCTGTGGATGGCATGTTAAGGATTGAGTCTTTGAATATGTGTGTTGATGTTATAGCACTTAATTCTGGCAATATTTTTCATTCATATTAGTTTCTAAAAGCATAGTAATTTGTCACTGAAAGGGTAAGTTTATTTTTTTAAATGATTTTATTTATTTATTTATCTTTAGAGGGGAAGGAGAGAGGGAGAGAAACATCAATGTATGGTTGCCTTTCATGCGTTCCCTGCTGGGAGTTGGCCTGCAGGGAACTGGCCTGCAACCCAGGCATGTGCCCTGACTGGGAATCGAATCGTGATCCTCTGGCTCGCAGGCCTGTGCTCAATCCACTGAGCTACGCCAGCCAGGGTGAAAGGGTAAATTTAATTTTCAAATTAAGTTTTCAGAAATAATATTTTAGAATAATATTTGGGGAAATCTTTGTTAGAAAGTTTATCACATTTATTTTAGAATACTTTACAATCATACATATTGCTGGCTAAATATTACTTAATAAGTATTATGTCTGTAATAGTTTGCAGTTTTTGCCTACATTCTAACTTGGAGCTAACAAAGTTTTTATGTGATTAGAAAAATGAGACTTGCTATCCCTAACCTCACGGTCGCTTAATAATTAAGGGACTTGCCCAAAGTTATATTAAGTAATTATAATGCAAACCATTTATATTAAGTTGCACATCTAGAACTCATGTCATTAATCACGGAGTCTTGTGCCTCCCTATGATACTGTGCTCCAAAATTATCACCTGTAATTTTAATCGTCATTGTAAAAATGTGCTAATTACTGCTGTGCTGCTTTGGGGTTGGTTGTATTTGCAGTTAAGGCTGGAACGTTTAGAAATTAAAATAAATTTTAAAGCAAGATAGGAGACAACATGTTTAAAATTTCATTGTGACCGTTATTATAAGATAGGAGGCAGCATAATTTTAGAAAAATGTTGTGGGCTTGAAAATCAGTACTGGGTTTTAGTCTGAGTTGTTCTAATGATTAGCTCTGCAGATGTGGAAAAGTTAATTAACCAAAAGCCAAAGGAAATGTTTGCAGATTAACACTTAACTTTAGGCCTGAAGGATTCCAAGAGATAGTTAATAAAGTGGTAGAAGAGAATAGGTGGAAAACCCATAAGCTGCCATTTAGGCTCAATTGTACCTTCATTGTTTATTCAACATGTGAGGTCTGTACAGAAGGTATCCAGCCAAGTGATACAAAAGATAGAGATATTTATTGAAGAAGATACAAGATACAAGAAACATTGTACATAGGACCATGCACCTCAGTTCCCTTCAAAGCAGGTACCTTGGGACTTCACACAATTCTCCCAATTGCCATCAGCTAACCCACCATATTTTCCTGAATTTCACTGATGGTCTGAAATCTTTTCCCTTTCCAAGGTGATTTTAGTTTTGGGAAAAGCCAGAAGTTCCAGGGAGCCAAATTTGGACTGTAGGGGGGCTGAGTTACCTGGATGAGTTGATGTTTTGCCAAAATACTCTGCACGAGACATAATGCATGAGCAGAAACATTGTTGTGATGAAGCTGCCAATCACCAGGTGCCCACAGCTGTGGCCTTCTGAATCATCCAAATAGTTTCCGTGGAGGAATGTTCAAGCTTAATACAAAATCCAATGTAGATTCGTTGTTCTACTCAGTCATTTTGAATGCTACAGCCACACAGTACATATGCTCACTCAAGGTTGTCTACTGCCCCACTGATTAGTACAGTGAAGTCACCATTGTTCACATATGTGCATCCCAGTCCACTCTCCTTGGCCGACAAGTTACATCCATATTGAATAAACCAGTCTCGGTTATATTAACAATAGCTGGACTTTTTCTGGATAGGCCTCATGTATACTATGTGCATATTTTAAAAATGTTTTCTCCAATATTTAAAATGAGCGTAACATCTTTCATTCTAAAATGTTAACATTATCAAAAAAGGAACTAGTGAGCATAACATAATTTCCACTTCACAGATTCAAAACTAAGTTTATATTATACTGTGTAACTTCTGAGCTTATTTTTTAGTAATGGAGGCAGGAACTTCTGCATAAATTTTTATCCCTTGCTCATTTTAAATTTGAAAACATTAGGAAGAAAATAATACATATATAAAATAACACATATTTTATATATTATATGTTTTTCCCCAAAAATAAGCTTTGTGTTAATGAGCCTCTATTAGATCTTACGTCTTTCATAAGGTAAGGATCATGTCATGTGTTGACTTGTGCCCTCCCAAAAGGGAAGGGAAGTCCTAACCCCCAGTGCTCTGTATGTGACCCTATCTGAAGCAGGGTCTTTGTGAATATGATCAAGTTAAGATGAGGTCATACTGGTTGAGAGTGAGCCCTATTCTAATGTGCCTGGTGTCCTTCTAAGAAGACAGGGAGGAGACAGACACTACCAATCTCCTTCAAGTCTCTAGAGCTGTGAGAGAATAAATTTCTGCTTTTATAAGCCGCCTGGTTGTAGGACTTCATTATGGTGGCCCTAGGAAGATGGTACTGTCAGTCATATTAAAATAATATTTAAATAATTCCTAATATTACTACACATACTCCCTTGCATAAGTACTGATATACAAACCAGCTAATATCTTCCTTTCAACTAGATATTAAAATAGTGTGTATTAATTGTAACCTTTAATGCATGAATTCTTATAACATTTTATTTAAAGAGGTATGTGTGTTGGATAAATGTTCTTGCTCAAGCAACATCTGTTTTTCTGGCTTCAGCATCCTGATGTTCTGTTGGAAGAATATGCCTCACTCTTACCCTTGGACCATAATGTCTCCTTAGGTTGACCTCACTCCCAAACCAGGGAGTGGGAAGGTGACCCAGACCTGACTGAGCAGAGCCTTCCTGCTCCCTGCTGTCACCAACTAGTTTGGGAATGAGAGCATGACCCAGACCAGGCCATCTCAGTTCTGGGATGTGCAGCACAACTAGAGGACAGGGAAAGCAGATTTTTGCCGGCGTACCTCCATGATATTAAGGAGCTTGAGAGATAATCAGAGCCGCCCCGGTAAGAATGCCAAATGTTGGAGTTCGGTGTCACAAGGCAAAGCAAGGAGAACCTAATCCTGAGTGTACACTTTGGGCCTCGTGTCCAGCCTCATCTCAAATGAGCTGCATTCACAGTTTTCTCTAACTTTATTTTCCTTTGGTTAAGCCAGTTTTAATCAATTTCTCTTATATCCAATGGAAGGTACCTCGCTGTATAGAAGCTGCATTGCAGGAAAGTGTAACATGCGTGCAGCTGGCTGAGCTGAGGGAGAGGCCGGGCCACGGAGGACACTCAGTCCCTGTACTGGAGGTTGTCACTCCATTCTTCACTGTAGCGATGACTGTTCGGTGGCCTGTTGTCTGTCTCTGGGCCTTTATAATTTGTGCCTGCTGAAAACAATCCCTTTGGGGCCCTGCTAGACTGTCTTTTTCTGAAGTTTCTATATGTTAATAACACATAACTGCATTTTTCTGTGAAGGCTTTCTTATTTTGGCAGCCAGTATATTGTCATCGTGTCAGCAGGTGAAAAGCAAACACAAAAGTTTTCTTTTTTTTTAAAAAAAAAGGACCTGAAAAATCTTTGACCTTATAAACTAAAAATTCACTTTATGAAATTGGATTTGGAGAGACATTCAGGAAAATAGTTGGTTTAACTAAGTTATGTCAAATTAAACAGTTGGTATGAAGCAGGTTTCCTTCAAAGGTCAAAGCCACTTCCTCTTTATTAGGTCAGTTGTCCTAGGTGACACATTAATCTACGGCAGCTTCTTCGTTGCCCTTCCACTTGGCCCCTGCAGTGGAGAGGTAAGGAGTCTCTGGGCTCTTTTGCTGGAGAAGGTTGCGTATGGAATCTGAACTCTGCACGCAGTGGGCTAATCTGGGCAGCCACGTGGAAGATGCTTTGGGATATTGCAAAAAAAAAAAATCTTGAAGGTTAGGGAGTGTTACTGTAAAATCTTTGATCTGGATAATTTGAATGAACCGCACGCAAATTTCTTTACTTTCTGCTTTACTTTGAGGATGGCCTCAGTGGAAAAGAGCTGTGCAGACACAGCCTCAAATTCCCAGCCCAACGATTCCTTCTCTAAGTAATGCATAATTTATACACCTAGGTTTTCAGCCTGTGTTCCCACCCAGTAATGGTCAAGCTTTTTCAGGCAGTCAGAAGAAAATAAGGACCCAGATCCTGAAACCTTACCCAGAGAGGAAGAAATATTCAACGTAATCCCTGAGACTAGAGTTACTCGACCCGAAGCACTGCAGATCTCTGGCAGTGCTCCGGCTATTGTCGCAACAGGACAAGGGCCGCCCACCCCTCCGGTCTATCTAATTAGAAACAATGGTAAACCATAAAAACCTAAGAAATCATAGTTTTTCATTAGCATATAGAGTAATATAAACAGTCTGTGACTTTATATCTTTCCATACCCATAGTTGTATGTTTTCAATGCAGTGGATTATACTTGGCAGAGAAGGGTAAAAAGCAGATAAAAAGTAGATCCTTCTGTTTAAGTAGATGTATATGTCAGAGGGCAACCTGTTTAAAACCCACTTTACCACAAGTCTTTTATTTCGGAGACCTCTGAATAGAAGTCTGAAGTCATCCCCAATCATTCTGCCAGCAAGAATATTCTAAAGTGGTTTTTGTTGTTTTGTTTTGTTTTGTTTTTCTTAGCACCTGGCTCACAGTAGGACTGAAAGATGTTTCTAGTTGAAGCTGTGACTCTGAACAAGGCTGCAGTATGGATTTAAATAAAGAAATGAGGTCACAGGCTCTGGCTGGTGTAGCTCAGTGGATTGAGCCCGGGCCTGCGAACCACACGACCATGGTTCGATTCCCAGTCAGGGCACATGCCTGGGTTGCAGGCCAGTTCCCAGCAGGGGACTCATGAGAGGCAACCATACATTGATATTTCTCTCCTCTCCTTCCCTTCCTCTCTAAAGATAAATAAATAAATTTTAAAAAATCTTTCTTAAAAGAAATGAGGTCATGGGAGACAAATGACATACATTCAGGAGAAGAAACCCTGAAACTTTGGGTGTTTTCTGTTTAATTTAGAAAAGGGGAGGAAAGTGGGGAAAGGCAACTGTGAAGCCAGACAATGAGTCCTATATATATCCACGAAAATATATTTTAACATATCAGAATGCATACTAAACAGAACTCAAATAATTGTAGGCGATTTCTGAGTATTATTATGAATGTGATCTTCTATCATTGGAAAACTGTATCAGTAGGGAGACTATGATTATTTTTTCTTACAAGATAAATGGTCTTTCATAAAAGTTTAAAATGTGAAGGTTAAAAACAGGATTATCTCATTGACAGTTGCATTCAGCAAAAGCTCAATATAATCTTTAATGATATTATTTAAGCTTTGGAAAACAATTTAATTCTGGTCTAGCCTCTGTGGGATTTGGGAAGTGGCAGTTATTCATGGAGATGGGTTGGAGCAGAGTTGCCTACATAGAATAATGGGGTTGCAGAAATCAGGAAAAAAGAGTAATATTTGCAGAACTCCTGATAGTAGCTGCATTAGAGGGCAGATTTTAGCTGGCCACTGTATTCATGTTAAAACACAGGACATCTAACCTTTTGGGATGAAAATGAAGATTTGGCTAAACCAGAGCACGTTTAATTCTAAAGCCAGAAACCTAGGAAAAGCGAATGGTAAGGATTCTGCCGGGAAGAAAGATGGAGAAATAATTACCAGGATTAAAGAAATTGCACACTAGATTTCAGGCTCAGAGGACAGCCTGATGTGACATGAGAGACACATAGAGGTGGATTTGCCCGAGGGGTTGTACATGATTAATCCACCGGAGAGTGTCTGACAGGAGTTCTTCAATTTCCTGTAAGCTCAGGAAAGAGAGTATGTCCTAGAGGGACCTCTGCTGAACTAGAGGTGAGATTTCTGTTTCACAACCTAGAAGATATACATGTTTTGCATTATCTTGTACATTATTTCATCTGCTTGTCATGCCTTATTTTGGCCCTGCCTTCAAACACGGCCCTTCAGCCTAAATATTGATTACACTTAGGTTCCGTGATAACCACACAAAAGTAGTAAAAGTCATAAAGCACAAAACAAGAAAGCAAAAATATAATGATGCACCAGGTTCTTGAGGTATTCGCAATTTGTAGAAGAAACGGCATTTTTTGTCCTTTTGACCTTTTACCCCAAGATTTGAACCCTGGTTGTGTTTTATTTCCATTTGGAAATGACCAAAGGGCTAGAGATGACAGAGTCAGCTCTATCTATCTTACTTACCAATCACTAATCAAGTGTATTTTGATTTTAACTTACACTGAATGGTTCCTATAAAGTTTTAAACTAATTTATGGAAACAGAATAGTTTATCAATGGGTAAATGTTAATTTGGAAGTAATACATTACTCAATATATACTTAAGTACAAATGTGTTTGTTGACAAAATAATTGCTTAGTATATGAAGAGCCTCAAGATCTAAAAATTCTATGTGGAAGTAAATTACCATTTTTATTCTAGCACTCTATTTTTTCACTCTGAAAACTATATAATTGTTGATTCGTTTAAGATATGTATGCCCTTTAAAATAAATCTAGCATTGCTTTTTTCTCCCTCACCTGAGGCTATTTCCATTGATTTAAGAGAGGGAGGGAGGAACAGAGGCAAGAGAGACAGAGAGACAGACAGACATCAATGTGAGAGAGAAACATTGATCCATTGATCAATCTGTTGTCTCCTGCCAGGCCTAGTATTGCTTTATATGCAGATAGATTAAACTTTGGTAATTTGTTCTAGCTAGAAAATTGTTAGTTTAAGTTAAATTGACTTTCTCACTGGATACAGGTCTCAAAGGACATATTTGATCTTTATTGTCTCAACAGACGTATTTGATCAAATGTTTACACTTGACAGTGCACATGTCCGAGCTATCGCTTTAATTAATGAATATGAGTTAAGTCTTGCTGAGATGATAAAAACTGAACCATCACCACGCTGCCAAGTCTGGTTTTGTATTGCAGCCCTGTCTTTAATTGGATGTTTAATTGCCATCAAGTTGTACTTTCAACCTGTATCTCCATCTTTTCATCAGGCAAAAGACATTCAGTGTCTCCTACTGAGCAATACAGTGATGGCCTTTTTAAATTTAAATCAGTTTTGTCTTTTCCATGCCTAATTTCTTTATTTTTGGCTGTTTATTTATTTTTGTGTGTGTGTCCTTATTTTTGATAAAGGTTGGTATTTGGATTTTAAATGTTCATTTTATTATCTTGTTCAAGAATGAATTTTTGAACATGAAAAACTAGTAACTTATCTTGTATACATATAATACACTATGTTGACCTCTTTTCCGAGGCTGGCTACACCTCAATATTTTTCCAAAAATCAAGAGAATTCTGAGGGTTTTGAGAGTTTGGAAATCTTTTAGTTGTAATATTCAGATTCTTTCTGAAAGTTAATTCTTGTTATAAGAAAATTGAGAAAGAAGGTAGTGGCTACTTCAATTACTATTTTCTTATATTACAGGCAATTTCTGCTGGCTAAAAGGGAACCTGAAGTACAGTAGTATATAATAAACTTAATAATTTTTTATTTAGTGAGTCACTTTTATTGAGATAAAACAGCTGGTGAATTTCAAGTGCAATTATTGGAAGAAAACAAAAAAATTGATTGTAATTTTAGAGAGGATAGTCTTCATCTAATCAGTATAAATTGGAGAATTAAGAGTTTAAGTTCATACACATATTTTTGGTAAGGGCAAAGGCAAGCCAGGGGAGTTCTTTAGCATCCTAGGTAATGCTGTCCCATTGGACTGAGGTCATTCAGAGACTCAGTAAGGGTGGGGCCTGACACCCTGCCTCTCAGGTATTTACTGACCCGGCCTAATTCTTTCAGGTACGAAGGGTTGGTTTCTGCCTACTCAGTTTTACTTTTATTCTCCTCTGTGGAAAAAAGCAGTCATTCTTCCCCAAAGGACTAGTGTGAAGATTCAGTCACAACCCTGGCTGGCATAGCTCAGTGGATTGAGCGCAGGCTGTGAACCAAAGTGTCACTGGTTTGATTCCCAGTCAGGTTGGGTTGCAGGCCAAGTCCCCACTTGGGGGCACATGGGAGGCAACCACGCATTGATGTTTCTCTCCTTCCCCTCTTCTCTCTAAATATAAGTAAAAATAAAATCTTAAAAAGATTCAATAATACGTACGAAATTTTGAGAAGTATACTTAGTCCATATTAATAAAAAGAATAATAATAACTCATAACATTATTAGGTAAATATAGATCCTTGATTTACATTAAAAACATACTTTTTTGTTTTCTCAAACATGTTAACTTGAACATTTATTTAATAATATACACCTTTAAAAATCACAAATATAAAGCCCTGGCTGGCATAGCTCAGTGGATTGAGCGCAAGCCTGCGAGCCAGAGGATCGCGGTTCGATTCCCAGTCAGGGCACATGCCTGGGTTGCAGGCTGGTTCCCTGCAGGCCAACTCCCAGCAGGGGATGCACAAAAGGCAACCATACATTGATGTTTCTCTCCCTCTCTCCTTCCCCTCTAAAGATAAATAAATAAAAAATCTTAAAAAAAATCACAAATATAAATTACTTTAGTAGTTTACATTTAGTACTAGGTTGTTTTCAGGTTTAAGAAGTCATATTTCAATGCTTGGCACTCCTGATTTCCCACTACTGTATTAGTAGTCATGTGTATTATGATGATGACTTCATGATACCATGATATGACTAATCTGTCCTGCCAGTGGCTGTGAACTGGATTAAACCACAGTGGTGATAATGGGCAACCCCACTGAGCATTGCTGCTAAGTATGAACAATTAAGAAAGAAAACCATTAGTTGTAACTGAAGAATTCATGTCTCTATGTAGTCATTTTTCACAGGAAACTACAGAGGGTGAATCCGAATCAACTCAAAATAATAAAATAATTAGTTCTCATCGCCTCATTATCATCTTAAGAGATAATGACTATTGAGTGCTTTAGTGTGTTTTCCAGAAGCTAATTAGAAATGTAACTTATACTTTTTAGGCTTGGATACAGAACAAGTATTTATCAAAATGTCACTTAATTTGAGCTCTTCTTTTTTTTTGTTTTGCTTTTTTCTGTGATAATTATTAAAAGTAAAATGAAATAAATCTCTATCTGTAAGTAGAGTACAATATTTCTTTATAAATAAAGAAAGCTACATTGGATATAAACACACATGTATGTTTATATATGCCCAGCTCTCTGCAACCGGTTAGCAGGCCTTGGCTATGCATACGGTATCCACTTAGGCAGTTCTGGCTATCTGATTGGGTGATGAAAAGTACTTTGTATGATGTTAGGAACTGCAGAAATCCACGCATTATTTTATAGCACTGTAGCATGGGAAGCCGCGTGGCCCCTAGCCCTGTGTGCATTCTCTCCACAGCGGGGCAGCCTCCGCACTTCATCCCCAGTCTCCTGTTTACCTGCCCCAGTGATGGCCAGACTTCTGTGCCAGGCTCTGCTGCCGGCTCCGTGTTTGCCTCTAAAACTCCAACTGATAATTGAGCATTTACATTTAAGTAGTTAAGTCATGTGTAGAGGCTAGAGGGACTCTAAGTAAAGTAAGAACTAGCTTCACCAATGCTATGTGTAGTCCAGATTTAAAATCCTAAGGCACTAGATCAAATTGTCATAAAATAGGTCAGATATTCACTTGCTGACTATGGTATTATTAGAATGGAACCACATTGATGTGACAAGGAGCAGATGCACAAAGAATAAAATTGGTGCAGTAGGGAGAGGGAGTGATTGCTGGCAGGTAAATAAAACCCATATTTGTTTTTTTCCTCCATTATCCATTCCGAAGTAATCATACTCTACCTCAGGCCCAATCTCCTTTTCTCTAGTTTTTCTTTGCTCATCCCATAATCCACAGGAGTTGAACAAACATCTTCAGGCTAAACTTTTACTTCTATGAATTAAATTTCTCTTACTCTTATTTGTCACAATTTCTCTCAATAGTATGTGGCATTTGTGGTGAGTCATTCATCACTGATGCCATTAATATTATAATGTATTTCTAAATACTTTAATGACAGAAACTGTGACCTTTTATTGTTAGAGAATGAGATCTTTTAATAATATTTGTTTTTGCTGAAGATTATTAGTAATATAGTAAATTTATTCTCTTTATCCTTATCAAATGTGAATATCCCTTAATTAAAGTACCTCATATAATAAAATAATTTACAGTAGTTACAATATAACAAACACATTTAATTTACTCATCTTTTTTATACCTCTAATAGAGGTAGAACCCTTTGACAGAGTAGACTCAATAAATATGAAAATATTATTAGGCCAGATTTTATTAATTGAATGCTATTAATCTCAATATTAATATATGTGAATTTATTTTAATATTAAGGCAAAGATTAAACTAAAATTAACTCTTGGAAAATTTACTTCTTAAATTTAATTTGTTAATTATGCTTCAAAGATATGTTGTCATAAATAACATGTAAAGAGAAGAAATGATCTTATTAACACGAGACAAACACCTCATGGGCGACCATGGAGCAATAAGCCTGGCTGAAATTGAAGGACATTGGACTTCAGGTCTGACATTCTGCAGAGGTGCACAGCATTTCGACTTATTGGGGTAATGGACTCAAACTGTCCTTGCACAGAGCTTCATTTAAGTAGGATTACTATTTTAAAAACAAGGAGTGAGGGGAAGATTTCTCCCTACAAGTCCCAGGGTTAAGGAAAGAATTTAGTTAGCAAACATTTTCTGTGTGTAGTCCTTATGCCCGTAACCATGGCCATTTGTCCATGGGATTCTTGAGCAGTGTGAGTGGGAAGGGTGGTGACACAATCCTGGAGAACTGCGGAGTGAGCTGACTGACATCACAGGACGGAGGGCTTCCTCTGGGTGGCATAGCCATCTGCTTACCCTGCCTCTGTTCCTAGAGGACCGTACACATAACTCTCCCACTGACCTCTCGTCCGTATTCATTCAGTCTTGTCCTTTCTATTCCTATGACCAGGGAGCCAGCAAACTAGCCATGGCCCAGGATTCAGTAACTCAAGTCATCTCTCCTCTCTCATAAAGTAGGTGATAGGATGCATATTCCCTGCACTCTGCATATTGTAATTAACCTTTATCACTGTGTTTTAGTTACGAACTGAACGATAACACAGTGGAATTCATTTCTGACCTATCCATGAACATGGGCCGTACATTTGACCTTTTTCTTTATCACCACCTGGGCCAGTGGCAGAGGGTTAAGGGAAACTTGCTGCAGCAATAAGACCGAGTACCATGGGTATCTGAGCCATCCACTCACTCGGGTTATTTGTGATATAACACGTATTTGGATGTGCTTTTATATGTACAGTTTGTATTTAATAATGGAAGGTTGCTACATATTAGGTAACACCCATTTATAATTGGCTGAATAAGCTACCTAGTTACTTGATTTCCCCTGGTCAGGCCTTGGAAATAAGCTAGAGATTATTTTTCAAGTTCGTAATATTTGACAACAAAAAATCCTAGGGTTCTGAACTGGAATTCTCCCATTTGGCTTTATATTATAGGGCTTAAGTAGCCGGGGTGCTTGCATCTGAACCCAGACCTGGTATAGCTCCTTCCTTTCCAGCAGACCCTACCTAGACAAGCAGTTTTACGGGCTGTTAGTGAATGCACATCAGCAATACATGATATGGGAATATTGCACTGCGCTCGAAACTAATGGGCAGGTGAATAACAGAGAATGCTGCAGTACTGCAGATATTATTTTTATTATATATATTAAATTTAAGTAGATGATGAGTGGGGTCCAAAAAGGTAAGCAGTTAAAATGCCCATTTTGCATTGTTGTGAGATTGAGAAACACTCGAGGCACGCTTGCCTGTCTTGTTCCACTGGAGCTCCATGGGTTCTTCTGTGCCGTCCAAAAGGAGCCTTCATTTGGGTTGCTGTTTGCTGCCACCTGGTGGTGTCTGTTCGACCTCTCTCTGTAGAGTTACAGGGTCATTCTGTATCATGGGGCTTGCTGCTTCTAGGACAGTGGGTGTAATTAATTCTGTGAATCTGTCAGCTAGGAGGTGCCAATGTTGCCATCCGATCTGAAGGAATTGAGCTGGGAGAGTCGTGGGGATGTGGGAACTCTCCTGCTTCCTCTCATTTCCCTGCTTAGGCCACCTTGCCTAAGTTGCAGTCCCTAGGTGAGAACTTTGGGTCCCCACTTAGGAGAACTTGACTGGGAGGAAGGAAGGTGATGTTGCCTGTCACTGTTCATAGCTATGTCAGAAGATTGATGGCTGGTGAGCTTGCAAACTCAAGTCTTGGTTGCCACTGTGCATTCCAGGCCTTGCTTTTGCAAATGAACTCCCAACTCACTCCGTGTACCTACACTCCGTGTACCTATCTGGCAGCTTCAGTCCACCAGTATGCTTCATGAGTGTTTCCTGCTTGCTGCATGGGTGGGAGGAGTGGATGCCACTGACGGCAGACCACTGTTGGCCTTGGCAACCAGACTTCTTAGCCACGTAGTGGACTACAGTCTTCTCTAATGAGGTCTGAGCCCCCAAACTGGGGAGGAAGCACACCTTCCTATATCATCAGTATAGTATGCTTCAGTGCTCTCTTTACCCTCTTATGGTTACTCCTCTGCTATCATTAGCAATTCCTTATTTAATCCTTCCCTTTCACTTACTGTGTCTTTTGTCTCCTAATTGGACCTGGATAACAGCGATTGTACCATTTCACACTCTCACCAGGCATGTGTTAGGGTTGGTGGATCTAAATTCTTGCCAATGATTCTTAAGCTGAGTTTTTTTTAAATCTAACATTTCTTCTGGTGGTAGAAAAATGTGCTTTTAATTTTATGCCAGTTTGAACAGATGCTATTAGGAGGCTATCTTCTGCTTCACAGCTCAGATTGAATTAAACGGTCATAATACATATATTGTTTTATATTGTTATACATTGCGTGTGTGCATGCCCCCGCTAATGGTAGCAGTGTTTGGCACGTCTTTTGGAGGCCTTATGTCTCTGCTTAGAAGGCTTGTTTTGGTCCTTTAAAGATTAGCTTATTTGTCCTTTTAGAGAGAGTCATGTGGACATTATTACTTTTACTATTAATTGGGTGACATTTTTAAGAAGAGTTTATTGGGCAACATTTTTAAGAAGAGTTTATTGGCTGTAGCGTGTTTAGCCAGTGGATTTTTTTTGCATGGGTGTGGTTCCATATCTTAAGAAAAAGCTGAGGAAGGCAGAGTGTCATTCGCAGTGGGCCAGAGGGGCTCCCATGTGGCAGTGGCAGGGACTGCCTGGCAACAGGTGAGATTCTGTGGGACTTCAAGAGCCATCAACACAGATCAAAGGCTGATGGCCAGATGTAATTCCACACCGCAGGAGCTTTCCTTCTGTGTAATGTTTTTAATTGTCTGTGCTATTGCAGTTTGTTGTTCCCTCTTTTTCCCCTTTCCGACCTCCACCTGACCCCACACTCGCCCCTCCCTCCGTCAGTTTCCATACCATTGTTCTGGTCCATGGGTCACCCATAAATGTTTTCTTATGAATTCATTTCAGGCAGCATTTAACATGAGTTAATGTAATCATTGGGATACTTGGCTCTGATATTGGAAAGACAATTGTACATAAAAATTTTTATGATAGGGATTCAATACCATCCTTATATGTCGAACAATAGATTAGAAAATAAAAAACAGTAATAATAATAGGTTTTTACACATAATTTTGCTGGAATTTACATATTTTATAAAGGAAACACTATTAGCGATGATCACTTTAAGGAAATATATCCTGACAAAAACAATGATGAAGAATGGAAGAGAATGGTATTTTAATATATTCATTAATCCTTTAACTAGGCTAGACCAACTATAGGATGAGATTCTATATTATAGTAACATCTGGGGTTTTTAACTTTGATTTATTAATGCAATAAATAGATACACTTACTACACCTTTACAAGACATTATTGAAATAAACACTAGTAGTTTGATAAATATTTATTATAAACTAAATTAACTCATCAATTGCATGTGAATCTTCTAATTGTGTAGACCTGCATATTTAACACTTCTAATGAGGAGACTAGAGTCAGAGGGGATGGATTTTACATAATTGAAGTAATACTAAGGTTCGAAACTAAGAAAGTCACTCCAAAGACTTGTAGCCACATTTAATCACATTTAGCACCAGAAAATTGGCTGTCAAAGTCTAATTAACTGTCAGGCATTAGCTCTACTTTCTTTCCATGCTGCTCACTTGCACAGCCTTTCATTATAACATCTGGCAAGTTTTTTGAAATTCTCCAGAAAACTGTTCTTCCGGTAGTTCTACAGCAAACGGTATAGTGAAATAAACTGGTTAGAACTGCAACAAAAGCATATTTGATGCTCCATTTTTGAGCTATTAAGAAGCTTTTTATAATCATGTTTGAGTTAGCGGTCACTTCATTTTATATGAGTGCACACGGCTATGTTTGAAGGGCCATTTTGCCAAGTGAATGCTGATATGTAGTTTGATTTCACTATTTAGCGGGGTTGTAATTTTTCCAAAATTGAGACCCAACTCTTCATCGCACAGTTCATCTGCTCTGAAATCATGATAAATATCCCGCTTAGTCTTTCTTTTCTTGATTTTTCCCCCAACTGTTAAAGAGTCCTCTCATCAAATAAATGTATTTTGTTATGCATTGAAATTCAAAGAGAAGGACATATTTGTTTATTTTTTTTCTATCATAGTTGGAGATCAACATCCTGCAACACAAAGTATTGATGATAAGAAAATATAATACCTGGGAAGTAGAGGCTGATTAGATAGATTACTTATGGAGGGCTACAGACTAACGACAGACATAATTAGTGACATTTGATGGGGAAAGACATTAAATAATAACATCATTGTGATTAGGAAAAATAATTATCGAATAATAATTCCAAGCACAGCTAAATTATCACTTAAGAGTGATTGGAAAATAAAGGTACATTTAGAAAAATTACTTGAAAATTACAGCACAAATGGCGCCTGTTGAAAAAACTACAAGAGGAAATCCTTCAGCAAACTGAAGGAAGTGATGAAAGAGAAACCAAAGTAAAAGTGGATTGCAAGAAGAAATTGATGGGCAAAGAAATTGGTAGATTTTATTATTTTAAATTAGCTATGTTATAAAAGTAATAATAGAAAGAATGACTCATTTGCAGGGATGAGATGGTAAAGTCAAAGGCAGGCATAACTCATTGAAAATGGTGAGGAATTGGAGTGTCAAAGATTAGGGGTTAATGTGTTCTAAGGTCCTAATACTCTTCAGAAGGAGGATAAATTACTTATTATATAATTCCCTTCATTCACTGATGCTATCTGTGCATGTAAACTTCTAAAAGAAATCTCTAAAGAGATTTCCTAACTTCCAACCTAGCAGAGAGGAAAAAGGTACTAACTAAAATATAATCAATACAGTACCAAGCAGGAAAGAGAAAAAAAACAAAACAAAATAGAAACACTGCAAAATAGAAAGTACAAAACAAAGTGACAGAAGACTTAAATGTATTTTAAAAATCACAATAGATGAAACAGAAAAAGGGAGAGACTGGAATTCTAAATTCAGCTAAGGGTTCTTAAGGGCTGCCCATAAAATATAAAAATGAAGAATTAAAAATAAAAGAATTGGGGGAGTTGCCAGGCAAATACTAATAAAAGGAAAATCAGTTACCTCAATATTAACGTCAGAAAAAATCCACAAATGGTGGACATGGTGATCTGGAAGTTAATTCAATTGATTCTAGTATTGTTGCCTCATTGTACATTTTCAAACAGACCAGTGCTTGATCCTCTCAAAGTCTTCTTCCTCTTCTACTCTTCAGTCGTCCCTGTCCCCGTCCCAGTCTTTGTGGTGAGTTTTCTCACAGTAGGTGCTTATCCTTTCAGTTGCTGACAGTTAGTTTCCCTGTTACAATCATGCACTCTGCAGCACGTCTCCTAATTCTCACGTGTGAGCCTTCTACCACACACACCTAAGTATGCCACTTTCTCAGTTAGAATCATTCAGTGACCTGGCACTGCCTATGGAGTAAAGCTCCAAAAGTTAAGTTTCCATGAGTGTTTTCTCAAAAATTTTGCAGGCAGTGTGTACATGGTATGTTATTTCATTGATCCTGAACTCTGTCATTTCAGAGATAGGACATCCTTTTTGTACTTCTATGTTACTCATACCATTTTCTTATACTGGAGTTTTCTTTCATTGTGTTCACTATTTATATTGCAAAGCCTACCTTAGTTTTCACTCATTCTAATAATCCCTTATTCACCTTTGTATGATCCCTTCATCTCTGTGTATGTGTATTTCCGTGTGGCTACATATATACATACATGTACATAATGTCCACTTAATAGACTGTAATTGCCTATTTACACATCTCTCTGTGAATAAAATGTTGAGTCTGTTGAGGTAAGTATCCATTTCATGGAGGATATCTGGTGCAAAAAAACATATGTATGTAAAATTGAATAATCTACTTTGAGGCTAGCATGTGAATTTGGAGATTATCTAGTCTAAATCTGTTATTTTGTGGATGAGCCTAACAGGCTGTACAGAAACTACTGGTCTGTACTACACGGGTGTTTGAAACAATCTTTGTTCATATTGGGAAGGCGGAGTTTCTGCAGTGTTAGCCAAGAATCTAAGAAATCTTTTCTCTGGCGTTGACTGAGCTAAGGTAACTACTTCATCATTAACTCCACCAAAAATACTATACAGTGAAGCATAGTACTTATACTTTCTACTTATACTAAGTATAAAGTACTTAAGAGTACTTTAGCCTAGAATCATTAGTATTTAGTAATTCTTCTAAAATCTAGGCTTCCTCTGGAAAACCTCTGTTAAAATCCAGAAGTGAGTTGGTGCACATTAGGTGTTTTGATATTTACGGTTAAAATTTATCTCAGTTCTCGTTATTAACTGTAATCCCGAATTTTGCAGCTTAGTGATGCCATTTTCTGCCTTGTCTTCTTTCAAGACCGTGGGTAGGAAAGATGAACACTAACCAGGGCTCCCCTCCTCTGCTAAGCGTTCAGCACCTTGCACTGTGCATGTTGTTCCCCAGGCCTGTGGACTGCTGTGTCCTTACTTTTCAGTCCCCCTTACACTGGGACTTCCGTCCAAGAATCAGATCTTTCCTCGGTGACATGCCTGTCCACATGCACATTTGTTTCCTGTTTCTCACCTGCTGGCGCAGGTACTTCCGCCTTTAGGAGCTAGATTGGGCTGATTATTTCCTAGCTTATCCTGGTTTGGCAGTACGTGGCAGTACGTGGGTGAAAAAAAAAACCCATATTCTGGTGAAAGTAAGTGAGGGAAAGCCTACATCACAAATTAAATGCAAAGGTTAGTTTTTAAAATGATTGTTTAAAATTCAAAATGACTCTTTCTAGAACAAAACAGAAGACAGGATCAATTAGGTCCCCAGGGTAGTTCACAGCACTCCGAAAGATGATGAAAGGTTAGGATGAGCAATGAAGATGGCTGGATGAGTTTAGATGCACTAGCTGAAATCATCCTAGGGGTAGTTTTACAGGTGCTTGAGAGAAAGTTAAATGCAATGGTACAGAGTAGGACAGGAGACATTCATTTGGAAAAGAGGATGAGGGTGAATTTATGCTGGGCCTTTTTAAGATACAAGGTTGATTCTAATCCATGGGCTTCAGCCAAGAGGAAGATAGTTCTGTTATTGTTGTGATTTCAGGGATAAAATCTTAGGCATCTGTATTTACAGTGTGTGGTGTTTTGTAGATTTTAAACTGCCAACAATGTGAGTTCTATGAAAAAATACAGATGGTTAAAAACCACATGTAGAAAAAGTGATCTTTTCCTTATCGCAGACCCTATGGCTTTGATCCTTCATGTTTACTTTTAATATTTTCATCTCCTGACAAATCCTGCTACTGCTTTATGTTATCATTTACATAGAATTGTATGCAAAATTTCATTAAATTGATTTTCATGTGCTATCTTTGTTCTGATAATACCCTCTGTATATACCATTTCTTGAGATCTTATTTCTTTTAAGTAGATATAGTGTAAGAGGAGTTATGGAATTTTGGAAATTATTCGATATGGTCTGTATAAGGCGAAGGAAACTGGAAGAAATAACTAAAAATAACTATTAATAGAATACACTCAAGTGTAACTAGGTTAGAGTAACCAGGGTAGTTTTACATGTACCGTAGGACAGGAGGAACCATCCAGTAGAATCCTCCAGTCTGCCGCAGATGGTAAATAAGCTGTCCCAGACACAATCTTTCTCTTCTGGTGGGAAAAGGGGTGGCAGGTTTCTTCAGTGGAGAATGCCCCAAGCTCTTCTCTCAAATGGCTTTTATTGAGAATGGTATGTGTAGGTGTATATATCATACAGGCCTGGTTCATCAATCAATGTCAAAAAGGCTATAGTTACACAAAAACAGGTATTATCTATAGATAACAATTGAAGGAACACAGAGATCTGTCCTAGTCAGGGTCTGTGAGTCATGCCAGAGGGTCTTTAAGAGATAAGGGTCTTTCATGAGATAAGGGTCTCATGAGATAAGGGTCTTTCATGAGATAAGGAGTTGACTCCTTATGCCTGGAACTCAAACATAGCATTTGCATCATCAGGGCTGTACCAACAAAGCAGAGCAAGTTTCAAAGGACACGATGTATTTAGCAGGCCTGGTTCCCACGGGAACCCTCAGTGTTGGAGTCGGGTCATGTCTGCCACCTGCGTTTTCACCTGGTTTCCTGGGAGACTTACTAGCCCCTTTCAGGGCTGCTCTCGCGGGACTACAGTTCTCGAGGGAAACCACACAGAGTGGTCCGAACCTCTATTGTGTCTCATTTCAAAATGAAAACTTACTTTTCAGAATAGTGTATCTAGATTAACTACATTCACAATGAGCGTGCAATGTGAATATGAGGTACAGTAGTAAGTACTATGATGTTGTGTAATTGTTAGGCAGAATTGTGCAATTTTATTATTTTAACATTAGTAGTTAAAAATCAAACTAGACCAACAATTAGAAATAGCTCAAAAACATTTTAATGCATTCTAAGTTATTAAAAGTTTTTCTTTTATGTTGTCCAACAGAAGCCATATACTTAAAAGATACAATAGTTCAATGAGACAGTTTTTTAATTAGGGGTAATTGAAACTGTGATAATATAATGAGAACATTCTAGCAGTTTGCATTTGCATAATGAACAAAGATATTCAACATTTTACAGAGACTAAAATAACTAGTGTAGCTTATCTTAAAAGTTAGAACTATTCGGAAATTAAGAGAAGCTATAATTGATCTAATAATTACTTGTGGAAAAATTGTTTAGTATGGAGGAAATTGGAAACATTTGTGTTCTAAGTAGATGTACTTAATGTATTGACTATTTTATTATCTTGTATATTTATTATTTAACATTTTTAATATATGTTATTATTATTTATTTTAAATCTCGTGCTCGTGTGAAATCACAAATAAGCTATTGCAGAAATATACTTTGTATTTTTAAAGAAATAATATATATTTGTGTATAGTTTACAAATGTATTTTATCGAATTCATTATTATCAAAGCATATTCACTATACTTAGTGTATGAACTAAATATGCTTCAAATTTACCATATTTTAAAGCTAAATTTGATTTGTACTCTAGATGTTAATCCTGATTTACCGTTGATTTAAGATCTAAAGAAGATTGGCTCAGATCCACATGTCATGTCCAGCGAAAGCCCAGGGTGGCCACCAATGCTTCTTCATGCTCCAAATGCACATTCCTCTGGTCACTTGGCTTTATTTCTCTGCATACACTAGACCTTCCTTGTCAGTTTGCCATCTTTCATGAATTCTTTCTTTCAATTTAGACATGTACCGGGACTAGACATTTGATGCCTTTTTCTTATTTGTACCAACTCCCTCTCTGGCTTTCCATTCACAAGAAATCACTACAAAACATCACTAACTATTGCCAATAATTGCCAGGGGTAGCATTATTCATAATAAACAAAAAAGGAGGAAAGAATCAAAATGCCTATCAATTAGTAAGTGAGTAAACAATAGATGGCATATTCCTACAGTGGGATGATGTTCAGGGACGTAACAGAGTAGTGAGGCCTACAGCAACACGATTTGGCCTTGAAAGAAAACATTGTTCCGAATGAAGGAGACCAGCCGCAAATGACTGTGTATTGCATGACTCTGTTTAGATGAAATGTTCAGAATAGGCAACTCTGTAGAGACAGAAATTAGACCAGTGAGTGCCTTGTATTGGTTGTTGTTGGGGAGTTGGAGGTGGGGGACAAGGGGGTGATAACAAAAGAATACGGGTATTTTTTTGAGGTGTAAAAATGTTCTAAATTGATTCTGATAATAGTTTCACAACTGCAAATATCCTAAAAATCAGTGAATTTTGAACATTTAAAAAATGATGAATTGTGTAGGATGTGAATTATATCTCAATAAAACCGTTATTTAAAATATCACACGGTCTTTGTGTCGGCAACCACTGAGACAGACGTTTGTTTCTGGATCAGTGGCCGTTCAAACCTCAGGCACACACAATGGAGAAGTCAAAATGCAGCATCCTCATTCTTACCATGATACACTCAGCCAGCCCCCCACATGTGGCTGCAGACTTTTCTTGGACACCCAAAATCTCATTCATGCCCAGGGACCTCTTCCTGAGTCTCATCCATTTCTCCTACTCGCTTGCATCTCCCTAAGGAGAGGAGAAGCTCTAATTCTCCACTGACAGAAGTATGATAGCCACACACCTCAACTTCATGGTTCCACCTTTCCTGCTTGGGAGACAATGGTGACTGTAGGGTGTGTGGGTGTTGAAATCGCACTCTTGACAGCACATTGTTTGATCACAGGGGTGTGTACGTTTTCCTTTCTGAGTAGAAGAGGCGGGACTGAAGTGCAGCTCTCGATCGACTCTGAGTTTGGTGGGTAGACGCAGCAGTATCATCATCACTTCGTCAAAGACTGTGAAGACAGTTTACAGCTAAATGCTGTATAAATCCCTGGATGAAATTGTGTTTGATGGGGTGAGAGACCTCTGACAAACTCATTTTAATAATTTGTGTACAAATTTCTCCCTCTCATTTTAGATCCAACTAAAGATCCATGCTTAAAGGTGAAGTGCAGTCGCCATAAAGTATGCCTTGCTCAAGACTCTCGCACTGCGGTCTGCATCAGTCACCGGAGGCTTACACACAGGTAAACGTCCTCACATTAAGTCCCACTGATCGAATGGGACCCCTTAGTCCACTAATAACTTCAGAGTATAGATATTTGGCTATGTCTGCTGAGGGTGAATCCAGAATTTTATTGAATCAGCTGCAGAACCTTGCTTAATACAATTATGATTCACTGGGGTGAAACATCATCAATCAGATTTACTATGGCTTATAGAATTTAGGCACATGCTGTTCAATAGAAAGGATCTGGAGAAGGTTGGGTTAGGTGGTATGTTTGCACACTTATACTTTTTCAAGTTTAAGGCACAGGCACATTTTTACGGATTTGCTACCCTCTCAATGTTTTTACTTATGCCCATTCAAACATTCTATTTCCCTCAGGGGAGAATTGGAAACAAAGGTAAAGAGCAAACACATGAGTGGTTGGTATTTATAAAAAAGTTGAAAAGTCACAAAATAAAGGTCCAGGACTGGAACACTTCAAGGCACTTTCATTTATGGAAGCCCTCGCTCGTCCCGGCGGAGTCCTTGAACTCCGTCCCCTGGAAGCTGGCACCAACTTGGCAGCGGACAAGAACGGGTTTTAAATATCTTTTATAATGATCGTCACTGCTTCTGTAAGATAGGCTCTATTTTGAGAAGGATCCATGATTTAGAAATAGCCTGTGAAGTCTGGTGCTGAGCCTTAAGGATTGGAAGTTGCCACCAACCAAAGGCAAAACCACTGGGTAGCCGACTGAAGTAAGTAGGTATATTCCTCCCCTTTATTACTTTTAAAGGAATTCTCTTTAGGAGAATTTCTCTCTTCTGTGATAGCGGACTTAATTCATGTTGTGCTTTTCATCACATGAGCATGGGGGTTTCTCTGTTTGGGTATGTTCAGGGGCTAATAGATTTTGGCTTTGGTGCACTTACATCCAAATTCTATTATTCAGACACACCAACAGACAGAGAGCGAGAACATTAGAGAATAAACGTAAGTTGCATATCTAGAAAACAGCAAATGTTTGGTTTCTGATATTCCTTATTGAGGTAAAGGCACATACGTATAAAACCCCCGACTGCATGCTGAGTGGATTAGAAGTCTTTTTTCCATGATTCCAAATCTATAGTGTCAGATTTCAAGTACCAAGGCAAACCAATGCCACCAAGATAGAGGGTTTGAAAGTGAGTTGGCCTGGAACAAAGAATCACATCAAAGCATAGCAGTAATGTACTTGCAAGAGAGAGGGAGAGGGAGATGACAGTTTGGGTATGTCAAGTGTAAAAGACCTCTTAGAAATAGCGTTGCTATAAAGTCCGCATACTCTGGGAAGGCCCAGAAGAATGAGGCAGAGTTATCAGTAACGTATCCCCACTCAGCCATGACCTGTCTTGGTTTTGCAAAGGGGTAACAAGACTTTGGGCCGGAATTTTATTTTTCTATTTATTTCCTCAGGGTTCCAAAAAGCTTCTGAGTATCTTGAAATTTCTATTAATTAATCAACCACCCAACACTTAAAATAGTAGTATGTGAAAAGATGTCTTGAAGAGTGAATGGGGAATGGGTTTTTGTTTGAAAAATCAATGTGGGAGGATTGTGTTGACATGAATTTCTGCATAATCCCTCCCCTAAACTGCAGAGACCTGGTCAATGGGTTCATACAAAGCAAACATTTTTATTGCAAGTGTCAGAGGCCCAGGGAAAGGTTTCCAGCTACCCAGTTGCCATTTGGTTAGTCTCATTTGCCATTTCACCTCTGGGCTCTTGGGCTCAAGTTAAAGAGCAGCCGAAGACCTCGCAGTTATTACTGTATCGTGCGGGGGACAGAGAGACACTCTCCTTCCCACAGTTGCTGCACACCGAAGCCAGGTGAGGCTCCAGTTCCCGACTCGAGATCACAGAACTACAGAGCCCCGATTCCAGTCTGTATGTGCTCACATCAAAGTCCGGGCTTTTTAGAACTGTGCTGTCTCACTGCTTCTCTAACTTATTATTAAACAAAAGACTTAAGTATGGACAGGAAGAAACTTTCTTAACAAGGTAATGACTCTCTGAAACCAATAGCTAAAGTGTTTTGTTCGTATAAAGCAAAGCATCCTAAATGGACAATCGCCTCCAGCTTTGTCTTTGGTGTTGGTGGTGAGCTGGGGCTGCAGTGGAGACAGCTGTGCTTTCCTGGGTGGGTGAACTTCAAAGCGTTTTATGGAAACAGTTTAGTCTCATTGTTTCTGATAGACACTATCTTACAGCTTGGACTTGCCACGCACTAAATTCAATAAATAAGTAACAAGTTTCCAAGGAATTGATATTAAGAGTAATATTTGATATGTCTTATTTGCTTTGAGGATGTCAGTACCTAGGTGAGTGTTGATACAACACTTGGGGAAGGAGAGTTTTGCCAAGCAGTTTGATCAGCGAAGGTGGCTGTTCTGTTACGTGGTTCTTAAATTTGGGGGTTTGTGTGTATTTGGGAGACAGGGTACAGAAAACAGAAGGTCTTAATTGATCAATTTTGGGCATTTGCATAGTTCAGATTAGAAATTTCTACTTTTCTCATCTGAGGAACAGCTGTTTTTGGTTTCCCTGGTTTCATAAAAGGGAAAAGAAGTGGAACTAGGTATTTGCTTCCATAGGGGGAGTTTTGGTTTTCAACAAGGTCTTCTAGGTCTGCCCTTGACTCCCAGCTAGATTCCTTCATTACCTTGAACTGCACAGCTTGTAATCCTCACTCATGGGGAATAGATTGTATGACATCGATCTCCTTTGCTTGTCTGGAAGTTTTGTGATGTCTATGTCTTATTAACCTCCTTATCCTTAGAACTTGACATGCTAACTAGTACATATTTTCTGTGAAGAGTGTATTAAAAATAGCTATTTGTAGAACACTAAAAATAAGTAATAGGATCAATTGAACTGGTCAGTATAGATAATATAAATCTAAAAATTGTTTTTCATGTGCCTTGTGCTTATTTGTTAAAGATGGTCCAAAAAGGGTGTGAGTCAATCCGCTGAGTGAACAAATAATAAATTATTGCCAGGAAAAAATAGAAAGAGGGGGATATGAAAATATGAGAGAGAGATGAGTCCATAACAACTGATTGAAGGAAACTGGTAGGTCTTTGATTTGTAAATAAGTGAAATAATTGCTAAATATTTCCTCACTTTGTGCTTTAAATAACAATACAGTCATGCTGTGCTTAATGATGGGATTCCGGTCTGAGAAATGGCATCCTTAGGTGATTTCACTTACATGGGATCATCAGGGGGGGCACTTAAACCTGGATGGTACAGTGTACTACTGTAATTCTGTGTGCTCTGCTTTTATGCACTGGGAGCACAGTAGGTCTGCCTATCCCAGCAGCACTACAAAGAAGTCAGCAGTTGCAGTGGAAGCTCTGGCAGTTGTCGTCTTCTTCTTTTTTTTTTTTTTTTGCAGTGCCAGGGCCTGATTTAAGATTTGATTGTTGAGGCCTCCACTGTCAGGGAGGCATCCGTTTCAAAGACAGCCTCTGCTTCAGGGAAGGCTATCTAGAATAAATACATTACCAGCCACACAACTGGATTAAGGGCCTGGCCACCAGCACCCACTGAGGCGTCTTTGTTTTAGATCTTGGTTGATTTTGATAACTGACCTTTTGAGCAATTTTTTTTTCTTCCTGTACTTTAAATCTCCACTCTTATGTTTTTTTTATTTTTAACTTTTTTTGTAGTTATTCAAATACAGTTGCCTCCATTTTTTCCCCAACACTCCCTCCCACCCCGGCCATCCCCAGCTCCCGCCCCTGATTCCACCCCCCTTTGTTTTGTCCATGTGTCCTTTATAGATGTTCCTGAAAACCCTTCACCCTTTCCCCCCATTATCCCCTCCCACCTCCCCTCTGATTGCTGTCAGTTTGTTCTTAATTTCAATGTCTCTGGTTACATTTTGCTTGCTTGTTTTGTTAAATAGGTTCCACTTATGGGTGAGATCATATGGTATTTGTCTTATACCACCTGGCTTATTTCATTTAGCATAATGCTCTCCAGGTCCATCCATGCTGTTGTGAAGGGTAGGAGCTCCTTCTTTCTGCTGCATAGTATCCCATTGTATAAATGTCCCATAGGTTTTTGATGCATTCATTTACTCTTATGTTTTAAACTGACCGGTGAAGAGTGATTCCTGGTTGGTACCCTAGTCCTCCGATCTCATCCCCAGTGCAAGCAGAGCCTTAGACCTGAGCTGTCATGGTTATGAGGCATCTTGTCATCCTAACAAGAACCGCAAGGGTGAGTTCAGTTCTCACACTGGTTTAGGAAAGAGAGATGTCTGGCCCAGGGGACTGACTGCACCCAGGCATCTCTGACTAATGGCATTAGAACGGGCAGACCGAGACTGCAAAAAACAGTAATGCATAGTGCTAGGATATTAGGACAACTACGATGTGTCTAGGTGACAGGAATTTTTCACCTCCATTAGAATCTTTGTATATGTATGCATTGTTGATTGAAATGTTGTTACGTGGTGCCTGATTGTAATTGCCTTCTGAAATCAAAGAAACAGCCTGATTTGGAGGCTCATTATGTGTTTTACACTAGCTTTGACAACCATAACCAATATAGAGGGTTGTGTAAACTATTCAAATGTGATTTTCAAGGTCATATATTTGGATATTAGTCTTCTAATGTTTTTCTTCTGTGAAGAGTTGTCCCCAAACAAGCATGATATCCATGTTCTTGTTCTGGCTTTCTGTTATAATTGCCATCACCAGTAAAAACCAAATAGTTTTATGAACCATGAGAAAGAACTTGAATAGAACACATTTTCCAAAATGGTAACATAACTAATAATTTAGATTCTTTAATACAAAATATATAACAGCTTGGAACATGACCCATTTTTCCCATTTAATTTCATTCTACATTGGTTTTGGTGTACAGCTTAGTGGTTGGACAATCATATACTTTATGTAGCACCCCCCCCTCATAGTTCCGGTACCCCTCCTGGCACCATTCATCGTTCTCCTGATGCTACTGAGTAGACTTCTTATGCTTTACTTACATCCCTGTGACTGTTTTGTAACTACTGATCTCTACTCAAGCCCTTCACCTTTCTGACCCAGCCCTACACCCTCCTCCCTTCTGGCGACCACTAGTTTGTTCTCTGTGTCTGAGTTTGTTCCATTTTTGTCTGTTCATTTATATTGTTCTTTAGATTCCACATATAAGTGAAATTATAGTGTATTTGTTTTTTTTTTCTGACCGACTTAGTTCACCGAGCGTAATACCTTCTAGGTCCATCCGTACTGTTGCAAATGGTAAGATTTCATTTAAAAAACTTTATTGCTGCTTAATTACAGTTGTCCCCATTATTCTCCCCTGCCCTGCCCACCTTCCACCTCCCACACTCAATCCTCCCCCCTGCCCATTGTCTTTGTCCATGGGTCTCTTACACATGTTCCTTGCCTTGACCCTTCCCATGCTTTCTCCTGTTATCCCCAATTCGTGGCCAAATAATAGTTCATTGTATATATGTACACAGCTTTTTATCCACTCATCTATTAATGGGCATTTGGTTTGTTCCCATAGCTTTGCTGTCGTGGGTAAGGCTACAATGAACATAGAGATGCATGTAGTCTTTTGAATTAGTATTTTGGGTTTCTTAAGATAAATTCCTGAAGTGGAATTTCTGGGTTCTAAAACAGACCCATTTTTAATTTGTTGAGGAAACTTCATGCTATTTTCCATAGAGGTTTCCAGAACAGTGAGTGAAGGTTCCCTTTTCTCCATATCCTCTCCAGCACTTGCCATTTGGGGATTTATTGATGATAGCCATTCTGACAAGTGTGAGGTGATACCTCATTGCGATTTTAATTTGCATCTCTCTGATGACTGGTGACACTGAGCATCTTTTCATATGTTTATTGGCCATCATCTGTATGTCCCCCTTGGAGAAGTGTCTATTCAGGCATGACCCACATTTTCATATTGTTACCCTGGGGAAAATTTCAGAGATGCTTACTATAGCTGATCATTTTTTTTGTTCATTGTTTTTGTGTATTGTCAGTGAGAAGCCCTGTACTTGAAGCCTTTGCTGCCTGTGCAGCTGCAGATAGTTAACGCTCTTTCTAGGTCAGTGTTTTGGGCACCAGTCAATACTGCTGATAGTTTAAAAAATCAGGTGTAGAATAATAAGACAAAGTAAGGTTGAAGAATTTGTGTAGGGCAAAACTGGCCATGTTGCTTTCTGCTCTATTTACACCAAAGGTTGAAAAAAATCAATAAGGGATTTGCTTTTGACCACCTAAAGAGACATTATGTAAAAGGATAATAAAGGCAATTTTAAATGCTACTCATCACAATAGGTATCAAAAAGTGAGTCCTAATACTCCTCTAATTTAATGACGCACTTTTAGAATTCATCATTGTAATGACCATATTCAGAAGATTAGAATTTCTGTATATAAAATTAAATAAATGACTATGGCATTTATATTTCCATTGCTATGATAGTGAAATATTTATTATGGGAAGATTCAATCATACAGACTGAGTTATAGTAGAGTTCAAAAAACATTTGTTAAACTGACTTTCATTTATAACTATTTTAAAATGTTCCTTACACTTAATGTAAGATTTCATCTCTGTGTTATATGAATACATTGAAATTGCCCTTAGGGCAATTTATTGTATATTTAATCTATGCAAAGCTTTTACTTAGTGCCTTACATTGATTTAGTTTTTACAGCAACCATAATATTGTCTTCACATTCAAGATAATTATGTTTATTTTAAAGAAAGAAAAGCTGAAGCAGAGATGTCGGGGACAATGTCTGAGATTTGTTACAGAGAAAGACAACAGGTAGATGGACATATGGGGGGCCATAGTTAGGGTTTAGAATCGGGGCTATTGTTTTTGTATACACATTACTTCTTATAGTTATAAATTAATTTTAATCCTGTTTATGAAGAGATGTTTATATTTATAAATACCTAGATCTCCATAATTCTCATTTGGTTAGGATGTAGTGGATGTAGAACGCTTTTTTTAAAAATAGACTTCATAACAGAGCAAACTTAGTTTTACAGAAAAATTGAACAGTAAGTGCAGATAATTTATTTCCCACATAACCTTTGTACCTGCCTGTGCATAACCGCCTCATTATCAACAATCCCCACTGGAGTGATACATTTGTTATATTTTAAAACTTACATTGTCACATCATTATCACCCAAAGTCCATAGTTTAGTTACTTTTTAATATTAATTGCATTTAAAAGTGGGTCATAGTACTTTGGGTGGTGATTATTGTAACATTGCCATATTTTTCAGACCATAAGATGCACCTAGGTTTTAGAGGAGAAAAGTAGGAAAAAAATTTGAAGCAAAAAATGTGGTAAAATATTTAATAATGTAAATAACATAGTATTTCACCAATGTAAATGTAAACAGAACTTAACAGCCGTATTAACAACCATTATTCCTCTCAAATTTGGGGGGAAAGGGTGCATCTTATAGTTGAAAATATGGTATTTGATCTCTTTTTAAACACAGGTAATAACTAAATATTTATGTCTGGAGCTCTTTAAAACATTGTATATTTGTATATTTATTAGTATATATAAAATGTTTTCATATACAATGTGCATATGAGGTCTATCTGGAAAAAGTCCAGCCATTGTTAATATAACAAGAATGGTTTGCATGTCATTGATGTAACCTGGCAACCAAGGAGAGTGGACTGGAATGCAATTGTGTGAACAATGATGACTTCACTGTTCTAGTTGCTGGGGGCAGTAGACGCTGTTAAGGGAGCATGTGTACAGTGTGGCTGCCACATTCAAAATGACTAGGTGAGTAGAACAGTGAATCTGCATCAAATTTTGATTTAATCTTGAACATTCCTCCAAAGAAACTATTTGGATGATTCTGAAGGCCACAGCTCTGGGCAACTGGTGATTAATAGCTTTATCAGGACAGCATACCAACTCATGCATCACATCTAGTGCAGAGATTTTGGGGGAATCATCGAATCACCCCAGTGACTCGGCCCTCCTACAGCCCAGATTTGGTACCCTACAACTTCTGGCTTTACCCAAAACTCAAACCACCTTTGAAAGAGAGGGTATTTAGACCATTGATGAGAACCAGGAAAATATGACAGGGTAGCTGATGGCAGTTGGGAGAACTTTGTGAGGTCCCAAGGTGTCTACTTTGACAGGGACTGAGCCATCATTGTCCTATGTACAATGCTTCTTGCATCTTATGTCTTCTTCAATAAATACCTCTTTTTCATATTACATGGCTGGATACATTCTGGACACACCTCGTATATACATAATACTTAACCTGACAACAATGATATGAGGTGAATTGGGTTACAGTTATTGCACATAATATGTGCAATAAATATGTGCATTATAAATATGTGCATTACAAATATTGCACATATTTATAATGATAAAAAACTGAGGCACATAATTTACATGATTTGCTCAGGTGGGAGACTTGGACATTGAACTTGGTCATTGAAGTGGTCATTGTTCATTGTTCTCTTGGTCATTGTTCTCTTGATTATGAAGTGTTAATGTCTTTTAAAATATTTAACATTTATAAAGTGTGTTATATATGAGAGCTTCTTCTAAGCATTTTAGAGATAACTCATTTTACAACAATCTTACATTCCTTTATAAAAACATGGATAAATATTGCCTAATATATTGTTTCTCAGCACATTTTAACCCAGTCTTTCTTGTTGAACACATACGTCTTATGATTTTCTTTTATCTGATATCACTCTCCAGAGAGTAAATCCTTAGCTCCTGGAGAATTGCTTTTAAGGAGAAAATTTAATTCACTAGAATGTACATCTAGATCAGTTTCAATTTTGATTTGGTCAAGTTCATGTTATGTATTCCACTTACACAAACAAAATACATGTTTCTCAAATACAAAATTTAAGACAACATTGACTTTATTTCTTAAGTGCATAGTACATCTTATCGTCATTGTGGTATCGTCCCCACTCCTGTGGAAAATCAGGGACCTGTTGTTTCAAGTCCAATATTCTTAGCATAGACCCTTATAAGTTGCCCCGTGTAGCTTTGCAGCCTGATCTGCAGCTTTCCCCTGTAGCCCATTGCAGCCCATTGTAGCCAGAAACTTACTGTGTGCCGTGAATGCAGAGCCAGCCTGCCTAGCTTTGTGATCCGATTCTACTCTCCTTAGCTGTGTGTCTTGGGCATAATATTTCCACTGTCTGTGCTTCTGCTTCTTCCTCTGTAAAGTACAAATGGTGGAAAAAAGCATTTTCCGATGATGTTGTTTTATGGATTAATCAGTTAATACACAAAAACATTTAGAACAGTATCTGATCCATAGTAGGCATAGTGTAAGGGCTACCTAGTACTTTTTTTTTCTACCTAGTGCTTTTTTTTTCTCCTAAATATGTTGTGTTTTTTATAATCATAAACTTTGTTATGTCTGGTATTTTTCCTAGTGAAATGTTCTGCCCATTCATTTTCTTTTTCTGCTAGCAAATACTCCATTTCTGAAGAGGCTTTTAGCATAATGCTTAATGGTATGTAATTCGATGCCAGTCTGGCTGGCTTTGAAATCTGTCTCCATTTCTGGGTAGCAAAATTACTTTGGGCATATTAAACTCCCCAAGACTCAGTTTTCTTGTTTATATGATAGAGATGATACTTACACTATCTGTCTCCCTCTGTTTTTATAAGAATTAAAGACATAATTTGTGTAAAACACTTTGCACAATGTAAGCATTCAATAAACATTAATTATTGAGACATCTCTATTCAGCTTTTCCCACAAGCCTCCTAGCCCAGGGTAGAATTAAATTCTCCTTTATCATTATGCCCATAGAATATTAGCAATACTTTTATCTACCTGTATTATAGCAATTTACCATATTTTTTCAGATCATAAGAAACACCTAGGTTTAGACAAGGAAAAAATTGAAGCGAAAAATGTGGTAAAATATTTAATAACATAAATAACATAATATTTCACCAATGTAAATGTAAACAGAACTCTACAGCAGCATTAGCAATTATTATTCTGCCCAAATTTGGGAGGGGGGGAAGTGTGTCTTATAGTCTGAAAAATACAGTATATGTTTACCTGCTACAGGTTGATTGGTTGAGTTGTAGTTGATACAGTATCTGTAAAAACTGGTTGACTCCTGTCGTAATTATGGGAGATAAAATGTAAGACTGCTTTACATTTCAAGTAAAAGAAGTCACTTGATTTTGTCAGTTTAGAATGGAAAGGGAACGATGTGTTTTAAGTGTTAGGGAAAAATGTAAGAGACCGCTGCTGAAAGGGAAAATAGCAAGGAAGCAGGCATGCCATTGATTAAACAGTGTTACTCAATATCTACTCAAAACTCTTAAAACTTAATACTAGCAGAACAAGCAAACAAATGTATCAAAGACCCTAATAGATACCAAAGAAGATATATTGGTGGCAAACAAGTATATGAAAAGATGTTCCATGTCACCTGGCCTTTGGGAAATGCAAATTATGATGACAACAGTGTGACATCACACACCCATTAGACTGGCCAAACTCTGGAACCCTGGCAATGCTGAATGCCAGGGAGGGTGTGCAGTATCAGCTACTGCACACACCGCTGGGGAAATACAAAATGGCCCCGCCACCTTGGAAGAAATTTTGGCACTTTCTTTTAAACATGATAAATACTCATATTTTTATGCAGCAAGAGAAAAGAGTAAAAAAAAAAGGAAGGTAATTTAATATATGATTCCAACTATGTACATTCTGAAAAAGGCAAACTATGGAAACCATAAAAAGACCAGTGGTCGCCAGGCAGTGGGGGCAGGGGTAAGGTGATAATTAAGTGGAGCACAGAGGATTTTTAGAGTAGCAGAACTATTCTGTATGTTGCCATATGGTGGATACATGTCATTATACATTTGTTCATGCCCTCAGAGTGCACAGCCCCGAAGTGAACCATAATGTAAACTGTTGACTCTGGGGGACTATGAGTGTCAAGATAGGTTCGTCAGCAGAAACCGTGTACCTTTATGATGGGAGTTATTGAATATGGAGGAGGCCACCCATGTTTGGGGACCAGGCCACGTGGGAAATCTCTACTCTCCTCTTAATTTTTCTGTGGACCTTGAACTGCTCTAGGAAAATAAAGTGTGCTTTAGAATTTTGGTACAAAGTCTTAATAATTTCAGTTCCAAGAATAAGTGTGTGAGTGTGTCCTTAATAATGGATGGATTGTGTAGTGAGTGGCGGTGGTTCGATCCCAGCCATTTGCTCCAAGTTGTAACATGCTGAAACATGAAAAATGTGTGAGCTGAATATGAATGAATAGAAATCACATATTGAAAACCACAGCATGAATAGAGAATTAAATAAGAATCTTTGAGTTCCATGTTTTGACACTAAATAGGCCCAACATTAAAATTGTTTTTAAAGTATTTTGAATCACAAGTCATTAAATAAAATAAAGTCAAGGGAAAGAAAGATCATTCACTTAAATACAGCAGCACATGACTCTACATATCTTAATTATTTATCTACATTAGTCAGCTGCAGAATGAAGGCTTTCTATGAAGTTAAAAAATTAATATGCTCCAGCCCTTGGAATCCATTAGGCAGAAATACTATTGTCTGTCTGCCAGTACTCGGCTCACAGGTGGTGCAGTTGTGACTTACGCAGAGCCACACAACAAACTCTGCTTCTGTTCCATAACTGATTTATTGCTGCCAGACCAGGCACTAGAATTGTCAGCAGCTCTTCAGAATAGTTGTTAATTCTTCCGGAGATAATGTGACTAGAATTTGGGCGTCAAACCAGAGTAGAAGTGATGTTTGTCGGTCCAGAGATCAGGAGGTTAACAAACAGTGTGACCACCTCCTCTCTACTCATGGGCTATCAGCAAATAATTCTGAGCAAAAGGTCACAATAGAGCCCCAAGATATAAGAAACTTGGTTGCCTGAATTACCGTGTGAGAGGTCATTCAAGGAACAGTGTCATCGGCCTATTGTGTGAAAAAAGAAAAGCTTGTTATATTCAAATGGACGATCCAGAAGAAATGAGTGGCTTTAATGGTGGAAAATCATGGAAGTATGTGATGGAGTTATGATAATTATCTCATCAAGTTTTATATTAGTTAAAATACAGGGTAATAGATAAGTGCTTTGAAGAACTTATTTACTAGGAACCTTATCTGGATATGGTATGTCCTTTTCTGTCACTTAGGTACCACATCTTTTCTATGACCAAAAGATATTGTGTGAACTATGAGAAAGAAAAAGAAATTCTTGAGCAAGTAAGCATGGTAAAAGTTTCACTTTGAGATGTTTGCTTCCTGGCACTTTACTTTGGCATTGAGCCAACGAGATGAATGGGAACAATAGTTTTATAAATTTGGGAAGTTTGGAGAACTTAATTTTGAAGTGAAATTACTTCATTTTCAAATTCTCTCTGTGATTCAAAATTCCATATATTTGGAAGCACTGTTAAACAAAGGAGAAAGATGTGTTAAAAATTGAGAGCTTAGGGAAAGGGAATATAATGTCATCTTAACCTTTATCCATTTCTTTTGCATGAATGTACTAAACTATGATAGAAATTTTTATGTTCTGGTGTTTATAAAATTAAAAGTTTCCACTGATAGAGGAGAAGTATCTCCTTTTCCCAGTTAGCTTCATAGAATAAGTCACTCTCAATCTAAGAATTGGTCTTTATATTCTTTTCAACATGAAAATAAAATTGTCTGCCTTTTCACCAAATTATATGGGTCTTGGGTTAATCTGAGGGCCAGAAACTGTGATTGTGATTATTTTATATTTATGGATCATGTAAAACTTCATAGCTTTATGGAATGGTTTCCAAGTAATACAATTCTTGTAGGTGATTTTTCATTCATGAAATTCTGATATTGAGCACAACATTAAGTTATGAATGTTTTCTAAAAACAGAAAAATGAGCACAAATGGACAGGTGGGCTTTTTTTTAAAAAAAAGAAAGATGTGTAACACAGTGGAGTGTCGCGCAATTTTCACAAGGGGGGAAGTTGATGCAAATGCAAGTCTCCATTGTAACCTTCACATTTCTAAAGTGGTGGGCTTGAAAATTTGATGTTACCACTTCTCTTGGGCAGACTAAGACTAAATTATTGGAAGCTTATGATTGCCAGCGTTTTGGAAGGGCATTCCTACTTTGATGATTTTTTCCATGTTGAATTCTCATCATGAGAGATTTCTTAGTTCCTTGGTTTCAAACCATTCTAGGCAACCAAGTGAGAACATAGGCTGAGGTTTTTCTATTGTATTCCCAATTTTAGTAGTGACCCAAAAAAGCTAATGAATACATGCCAGGAATAATGAAATTGGCAATTATAAAGTATATTTATAATTGAGCTTCTCTTCTAGAAGCTAAAATATTTCACTTTGAATGTAGAGAATACTGTCTGTATCCTGCAGGTTCTTTTAAACCACATCTTTTCTATCCTACTTTAGTTACAAAGACAAGAAGTAGATGTTTCCATGCGGTGAAGTAAAAGCTTGATCATTAAAGGCGAAAATTAAAGAATTCTTTTTATAAAACAAAATTACTAGTAAGGACAAATAATGATTTTTGAAACAAAACTTTTACTATCATATGCATTTTATAATTTATAGTTAGAAATATAAAAATAATAAAATGGCTAAACAGGAAGAAACCATGGTTGTGTATGCTCTTATAATAGGGAGGAATGTTCCATATCTAGGCCATCTGTGTAATTCTTTTGGGAACTAATTCTTTTACATTGTCCCTATTCATCTAGTTTCTGCTGTTGTAACAACCAGAAATTCTCCCTCATATCAGAAATCTAAATTACTGATAAAATAAACTGTAGTGTAGGATTATGAACAGCATTAATTCAATAGAGATATAACCATGTAATTTCACATAGAGACAATGTACTTAAATATAAGTTAAAGTATTTGAAAAAATGAATAATATGCTTTAGTTTCATGCAGTTCTGTGCTTTGTTCTGTATGCATCATAACCAAGTAGAGATGACAAAGCNGAGTTATGGTAATTATCTCATCAAGTTTTATATTAGTTAAAAAAATAGGGTAATAGATAAGTGCTTTGAAGAACTTATCTACTAGGAACCTCATCTGGATATGGTATGTCCTTTTCTGTCACTTAGGCACCACATCTTTTCTATGACCAAAAGATATTGTGTGAACTATGAGAAAGAAAAAGAAATTCTTGAGCAAGTAAGCATGGTAAAAGTTTCACTTTGAGATGTTTTGCTTCCTGGCACTTTACTTTGGCATTGAGCCAATGAGATGAATGGGAACAATAGTTTTATAAATTTGGGAAGTTTGGAGAAATTAATTTTGAAGTGAAATTACTTGATTTTCAAATTCTATCTGTGATTCAAAATTCCATATATTTGGAAGCACTGTTAAACAAAGGAGAAAGATGTGTTAAAATTTCAGAGCTTAGGGAAAGGGAATATAATGTCATCTTAACCTTTATCCATTTCTTTTGCATGAATGTACTAAACTATGATAGAAATTTTTATATTCTGGTGTTTATAAAATTAAAAGTTTCCATTGATAGAGGAGAAATATCTCCTTTTCCCAGTTAGCTTCATAGAATAAGTCACTCTCAATCTAAGAATTGGTCTTTATATTCTTTTTAACATGAAAATAAAATTGTCTGCCTTTTCACCAAATTATATGGGTCTTGGGTTAATCTGAGGGCCAGAAACTGTGATTGTGATTATTTTATATTTATGGATCATGTAAAACTTCATAGCTTTATGGAATGGTTTCCAAATAATACAATTCTTGTAGGTGATTTTTCATTCGTGAAATTCTGATATTGAGCACAACATTAAGTTATGAATGTTTTCTAAAAACAGAAAAATGAGCACAAATGGACGGGTGGGCTTTTTTTTTAAAAAAAGAAATATGTGTAACACAATGGAGTGTCGCGCAATTTTCACAAGGGGAGAGGTTGATGCAAATGCAAGTCTCCATTGTAACCTTCACATACTAAAGTGGTGGGCTTGAAAATTTGATGTTACCACTTCTCTTGGTCAGACTATTGGAAGCTTATGATTGCCAGCGTTTTGAAAGGGCATTCCTACTTTGATGATTTTTTCCATGTTGAATTCTCATCATGAGAGATTTCTTAGTTCCTTGGTTTCAAACCATTCTAGGCAACCAAGTGAGAACATAGGCTGAGGTTTTTCTATTGTATTCCCAATTTTAGTAGTGACCCAAAAAAGCTAATGAATACATGCCAGGAATAATGAAATTGGTAATTATAAAGTATATTTATAATTGAGCTTCTCTTCTAGAAGCTAAAATATTTCACTTTGAATGTAGAGAATACTGTCTGTATCCTGCAGGTTCTTTTAAACCACATCTTTTCTATCCTACTTTAGTTACAAAGACAAGAAGTAGATGTTTCCATGCGGTGAAGTAAAAGCTTGATCACTAAAGGCGAAAATTAAAGAATTCTTTTTAGCCCTGGCTGGTGTAGCTCAGTGGATTGAGCGCGGGCCTGGGAACCAGAGGATCGAGGTTCAATTCCCAATCAGGGCACGTGCCTGGGTTGCAGGCCAGTTCCCGGCAGGGGCCAGTTCCCAGCAGGGGATGCACAAGAAGCAACCATACATTGATGTTTCTCTCCCTTTCTCCTTCCCTTCCCCTCTAAAGATAAATAAATAAAATATTAAAAAAAAAAGAATTCTTTTTATAAAACAAAATTACTAGTAAGGACAAATAATGATTTTTGAAACAAAACTTTTACTATCATATGCATTTTATAATTTATAGTTAGAAATATAAAAATAATAAAATGGCTAAACAGGAAGAAACCATGATTGTGTATGCTCTTATAATAGGGAGGAATGTTCCATATCTAGGCCATCTGTGTACTTTGGGAACTAATTCTTTTACATTGTCCCTGTTCATCTAGTTTCTGCTGTTGTAACAACCAGAAATTCTCCCTCATATCAGAAATCTAAATTACTGATAAAATAAACTGTAGCGTAGGATTATGAACAGCATTAATTCGATAGAGATATAACCATGTAATTTCACATAGAGACAATGTACTTAAATATAAGTTAAAGTATTTGAAAAAATGAATAATATGCTTTAGTTTCATGCAGTTCTGTGCTTTGTTCTGTATGCATCATAACCAAGTAGAGATGACAAAGCAGAAACTGGCAAAACTGGAATAATGGTCATTACAATGGTCTCTTTTCTACTATTCCATTGCTATGTTTTACTCTGTTGAAGCTCAATTCACTATGGAACATCCTGAAAGTTAATGATTGTGTTATTAGAATGCAAATGCATTTTATGTATTTGTACAGCTCTACCTTATTAACAAGGGCTCTATTTAAGTTCATTGGACAATTGCTTCAGGAAATAATGTGGGAAAGACAGGTTAATAAATCACAGATATTGCCACTTATCTTTATCAATAACTGGCTACTATCCTAGTTCCTAGGAATACATTATTTGAGTACAGACATGGACATTCTAAATATAAGGACACCATGGGCTTAATATGTATAAGAATATATATGGCTTGAGTGTTACATTTTGCTTCTGTACTCATTTTTGTCAGTTTGGAAATGTATAGTTCAGCTAGGTGATGTATGGAAATGTAAGCATAAGTCCAAACTGTATTTTCTCCCACTGGTGAAATTTCAAATAGATTTTAAATTGTTTGCTTGTATAAACCTAAAATAGTTATATTCATCTGTAGGGTTCATCCTTCAATGTGTTTATTCTTATATGCACTATGAAAAAAGTGTTTTAATTTTTCACATAAATGACAGAAGAAAGAGAAATATCAAATTATGAAAAGACAGCTTTATATTATCAGTAACATTTATTTAAAAGCATGGGATCTCTTCCACCGCAGTGAGCTCTTCATTGACAGAGTTGAGCAAATTTTTGGTGATGGTAGTAGAGGAAGACTAAAGAAGATATTACTGTATTTATTTATTTATTTATCCATCCATCTGGCTAGCTATTATCTACCTGCAATATGCTGGTACTTCCAGGAATGTTATATACATAAGTAAATATAGGAGACATTCATTTTTCTTTTATGGAGGCTAAATCTAATGTGACTTTTTAAATTAAAGAACAGGTATGTAAAAATACAGTCTGAGATCACAGTGATCAAGATGGAATTGGTATGCTATCTTAGTTGGCAGAGTTGTTAGACCTCTCATCAAGGCAGGACACAGAGGATTAACTGGAGGTTCAGGCGAAGTACAGGAAGAAGAGAGAGGCGGAGGCAACTGCATGTGCAAAGGCCCTGAGGAAGGAGAGAGCATAATATCTCTGAGGAGGGGAGGACAGAGGGACTAAAGAATAAGGCATAGACAAGGATAGTAACCAGTTATAGATGGAGAGAAGTAGGTCATCAGTGATTTCTGAAAGCAGAAGCAACAGGACTCACTGATTAATTGTATATGGAGGGTGAAGAAGAGGTAACAGTCCATGTTCATTTCCAACGTATTAACCACGTTGGCAGATTGTGATGCCACTTAAAGAATCAGGTAAGCCTGGAAGGGAAAAGGAACAATAATCTAATTTTACAATAATGTAAAATAATCTCTCCATTTTACACATGTTAAGTTTTAAAAGGACTATGAGATATCCAGTATATTAAAATTTGTGGAAATGGACGACGGAGAGACTGAAGGCACAGAAGAGAATAGGAAATTCCAGTATTCAGAGGTAGGCATTGAGGAAGAGTCTACAAAGGAAACTGAGAAGAAGAAACTAGTGAAGGAGGAAGAAAATCAGTCTATGGTGAACCAAAGCCAAAAGGGAGATTTTAAGCTGGAGGAAATTACTCTGGCTGGGTGGCTCAGCGGCTGGGAGCATTGTTCCACACACCAAAAGGTTACAGGTTTGATCCCCAGTCAGGGAACATACCTACATTATCTGTTTGATCCCCCATTGGGACACCTACAGGAGGCAGTGTGAAAGATGTTTCTCTCTCACACTGATGCTTCTCTCTCTTTCTCTTCTTCTCTCTCTAAAATCAATGATCATATCCTTGAGTGACGATAAAAAAATGGAGGAAATTGTTGACTGTGTCATTATGTAGAGAGGTTGACTGAGATAGTTACAGGAAAAAAACCATTGAATAATAATTTGGTGTTGGGATTCACAGTAAAATAGGGGAGTGAAAGAAAGTAAGAAAATAGAAGACATGTTTTGGGAGAAAATGATGGGAGTCACGATAAAGACCGAGTTATTTTGTTTTGTTTTTTGATACTGTTTTGATTTGTTTTATTTTAGGATTTGAGCTTATTACCAGAAAGTATTTGGCACTTATGGGGCATTCAGTGAAGCAGGAGAGGGTACTGGTGCAGGAGAAAGGGAATCAAAGTCTTTGAGAGAATGAGAAGTGAGGGGTCCTGTCCACACATGGGTGTGTAGGGAGAGTTCTGTGTTAGGAGGAGGGGAGCTCCCTCAGTCTTACCATAAGCAAGAAAAGAGTGTGTACAGATGCACGTGAATCTGAATTTCAAATTGTGAAAAGTTTTTTTCCTTAACACCTTCTATTTTCTAAAGGAGTATCAGTAGGTCATTATAGTTCTTAGCACATAGTATTTTAAAAACTGATTGTGACATTTCTTGTTATTTGAATAAGGATGCAATCACATGTGTTAAGATTTACAATATACTAAATTATATACTACCTAGTACTCTTTCTTGGATCAGATGATGTTCTTAATATCTTTTGAATATTTACAGAAAGATTGTATTCACAAATAAACAGATGTATTCTATTAATTTACTTTTTAAATTTAATTTTATTAGTTTACTTTTTTCCTTTAGTTTCTCATGAACTTCTCTGTGTGTGTTTACTTGATAAGGTATTTTGAGATCATTCCTACTAAATAGAGCTTCCTTCTCTCTCTTTTTTTTTCTGCAGCCACATTGCATACCTTTTTATTGTTTTAAACTGATTATATATGTGGTACTTTATATACAATGAATTATTCTGAGCTCAGTGCATGGTGCATATACAAAAAAATTTAGTTATTTTTCTTTTATTCCATATTTTGGATATATTATGAGGCTCTAGCCCCAAACCAGAAGCATGCCATACATTTATCCATCTTGCTTATCCAGTTTTGACCTTCATGCCGTGTTCTAATAACTAAGTCCATGTGTTAATCCCAATCCCAAGTCTTGTCCCTCTTCTCTTCATCTTATTCCTATTTGACTCCTGTGGACATTCTTTGATTGCTTCGAATTATTATTTTTTCCTTACTTGGACTAACCCTCGGCTTGTCCGTTGCCAGTACTGACTTAGGCTGGACTCCTCAGTTGAGATAGATAGATGCCAGAGGTTCTTACAGCTAACATTTAATAAAAAAGAAAAGGAGGCAGAAAAGAAAAGTAAGACTTTGGGGCTATCAGGCCTCAAATTTCTTAACTGGAGAAATTGCTGCTTCTAATATTGCATATGTGGTTCTTGGTCCAGCGTTAGTGAAAACATTCTTATAATGTACTTAGTGGTAGATGAAACCAAAAAACCTGGATCGATATGTGCTTCCTCAATAATGGAAGACTTGTCCTTTGTTTCAACAGAGGCAATGGAGAGTTAAGTAGATTTGTAGCAATAACTGTGAATCATGACTAGACTTGAGTCAAGAGCTTGTATTACTAATAGGAATCTAAAATCTTTGTATATATGCATTTGCATTTTTGCCAGGAGAGAGAAAATTGGTGTAATGCTATACTGATTCAAATCTGTTTTACATCCTTCCTTTTAAAACAGGAGAGCTTTGGCAGCCTTCCCAACTAATGGAACATTTCCAGAGGCAAAAAAAAAAAAAAAAGACTATCAAGATTTGGCTTCACTATCAATGGAACAATCACTTAAGAAGCATTAGGTTTAAATGACTTACTCTAGAATGTTCATTCAGACTTATCTGATACCAAGACCCTCCAAATCTCCTTGAAAATATGCATTCTGAAATTGAAAACATGAGTATTCAGAATCAATCCATGATACATTACTCTGAAAGTAGTAGACAAAAATAATATTGGAAATTCTGTAATTTAAAATGATAATCATTATAAGGGCTGGAAGAGAAAAATTACAGTATTATCAGGGAATGTTATGGTTATGAACTTTTATAAGTAATCTTTCCCTCCCTATTTAAAAATTATCATAATGAATATTTTAAAGTAGTCATGACATTTATAACTCTTTATACATTTGGTGTTCTATCTAAATGTTCATAACAGATTAAATATGAATAAATATGAGTTAGTTCAGTTTATTTCACATAAAATAAAACTTTTAAAAACAAATGACTTAACCCCTAACTTATATAATGCTACTGAGTACAGCATGGTTATAAAGAGAAACATAATATTAAAAAAGATTTAATAAAACATAATATTTTGAGTAAAATGTCTGAAAACAACAAAATAATCCATATTTAAGTACAGTAAATAGAGAATAACCATTGGATACCTTATTTTATTGTAAAAATATAGAGGGGTTTGAATTTTTTCTTTGCTTCTTATTAACTATGAACTTGTACATTCTGCTTCATCTTCCTGAATCACAGTTATCTCATCTAAAAATCAGCTAAATTTCAGTATTAATCTATAATTAAATTTATATGAGAAATGATAAATAATTAGATAACATGTTCAGTGTCTGGAATACCTTAATAAATGTGAGTTTTCTAAAAATGGCAAATCCCAGAGGTGGTAAAACCAGTGTTTAAAACACTTAGTATTTAATAGCTAGATTGAGCTTTTAAAACTAGACATGATCATCCAGTCCATTTGTTCCTTCAGTAAATATGTAGTGGGCAAGTCTTGGTTTAATGGGTTTTACTAGACACTAAAGGCACAGAAACCTAGTTTTACGAAGAAAAGGAAGCAAAGGAGTGAGACAGAATATTTGTTGAACTGGAGGGAGAGGCTGTTGTGAGTGTAGGTAAGGCAGCCAGGGATGGCTGTGCTGAGGACATAAAGGCCTAGAAGCCGCGAGAAGCTGAGCGAAGTGTGTATGTGGGTCCAAATTGGAATGTGAAATTCTAAGGCTGAGGGCAGTGCCAAAATTCAATGTCATAATTAGACTTCATTTTATTTTACTTTGTGTTGAATTTATTGGGGTGACATTGGTTAATAAAATTATATAGGTTTCGGGTGTACAGTTCTATGATACATCAGTTGTGTGTTGCATTGTGTGTTCACCACCCCAAGTCAAGTCTCCTCCCATCCCCACTTATCCTCCTTTCACTCTCTCCTACCTCCCCTCACCCCGCCTTCCCTCTGCTCATTACCATACTGTTCGGACTGTTGTCTGTCTGTGGGTTTTTTGTAGTGCCTTGTTTTTGCTTAATCCCTTCACTTCCTTCACCTTTACTTTGCTTAAGCACTTGAGCTATGCTGACACTAGGGTGCAAAGGTCAAGGGTAGCAGCATGGAGACCAGCTTAGTGATGCAGGTGGGAGATGATGATGGTTTAGGCTGAGATCATACCAGTGCAGACAGTTAAATGTATTAAGCTCTGGAAACATTTCTCTTGTAAAGCCAATAGTGTTTGCTAACAGATTGGACATGAAGTATGAGAGAAAGAAGAGTCAGTGATGCTTCTGCAAATATGGTCTGAGCAACTGGAAGGATGAAATTTCCATTAAGTGAGATAGAAAGTGGTGGAAACTGGGTTTTTGTTTGTTGGCTGGCTATCTTTTTCTGGGGGAAGGGCTTGTATTGAACAGAACCTTGCTTTGGGACATTTAGATTGAGATGTCTATGCAAATGCACCTATAAGGTCTGTCCAGGAAGCACCCAGACCTGTACTCTGAAAACTAGAAACATTTATTGAAGAAGATATGAGAAACATTGATGTCCCCTTCAGAGTAGGCACCTTGGGAGCTCACACAGTTCTCCCAGTCACCATTAGCTGTCCCATCATATTTCCCTGAATCTCATCGATGGCCTAAAATATTTAGCCTTTCAAAGGTGATTTTAGTATTGAGAAAAAACAGAAGTTGCAGACCGCCAAATCTGGGCTGTAGCAGCGTTAAGTCACCTGGGCAATTTGATGTTTCACCAAAAAACTCTGAACTAGACAGGATACATGATCAGGTGGGTGTGTTGTGGTGATGAAGCTGCCAGTCACCAGTTGCCATGGCTGCAGCCTTCTGAATCACCCAAGCAGTTTCCATAGAGGAGTGTTCAAGCTTAACATAAAGTCTGATACAGATTCATTCCTCTACTCATTCAGTCATATTGAATGCAAGGGCCACACAGTCTACATGCTCACTCAGTGTCATCTACCACCCCCACTGACTAGAACAGTGAAGCTGTCATTGTTCACACATGTGCATTCCAGTCGACTCTCCTTGGCTGCCAGGTTACATTGATATTGCCCAAGCCATTCTTGTTCTATTACCAATGTCTGGGCTTTTTCTGGACAGACCCTGCGTAAGTTTGGCATTTAGGGAAGAGGCTTGTATTCCAAATTATGCCTATAGGTATGTAATTTGATAATAATAATGATAGAGTGTATATGGAAAAGTTTTAAGCATAGAGCAGTGGGGAAATCCAGCGTTAGTAGGAAGGGAAAAAGTTGAAAAATAAATAAAGGATTGAGAAGAAGTAGCCATTAGAGCAGAATGAAAACCAGGGAACGTGATGTGATGTAGTTAAGTGAGTAACTGTTTCAGCAAATAGGGTGCACTGAATTGTATCAATTGCTTCTGAAAGGTCAAAGCAAGGACTAAATGAAATTTACCATTTAGTAAATTTACCGTTTACCTAATTTACCATTTAGGTTTTAGTAATATGATAATCATTTTAAAATTTGATGAGAATGGTTTTGCTGTGGTGAGGGTTCAAGAAAGCTTGCTAACAGAGCAATTAGAATGGAACTATTGTGAGGAATTTCATTGTGTAGAAAAAGAGAAAAGGTACACAATTTATTATCAGCTATTTGAACATTAATCACGAATATTAGTATTAATTTGTAAATATGTTTTAATTAAATCTATATAGGTAATATCCAAATCATTCATGGATAATTTGATTGTAATTAAATTTTATGATTTGCAAACTGTCTGAAGTATTTTTTGCTTTAAAGTTAACAATTTATAAAAGCTAGAAATACCACCCTACCATATGTACCAAACTTTAATTCTATAATCATAATATGCTAAAAATACCTTCATAACTGAATGGTAGACACTGGATATTTGACTACTGTTTTTAATGGACTTTGTATGGTCCATGTAAAAACCGTACTCTTATTTGTTTACAACAATCTTACTATCTTAAAATTATATTAAAGGATTTCTAAGGCTTTGATGGGATTCTTCAAAATGAGTTTTCAGATTTATTTCCTGAGGAAGAAGTTAAACTAGTGGGCTCTGCCATGGACATTAGAATTCAGTTTGCTATTTAACCCGTGAATACTTCTCAGGCAGTAGTTTCATATTTTAAAGAACTGTTAAATTTGTATATATAAATAAGCAATGTTTTTTATCAGATATATTTCTTAGTTATAGCAACATTAATTTTATAGTTAGATATGTATATTCCAAAGACTTGTGTTAAAATTTTCCTTAGTAAAATCTGCTCGGGTTACCCTCAAAACTTAAAAATAACTTGCATTGCTCTTGCAGCTATCCTTGTTCACTCTTGAATCACACTTTTTAGTGGGAATTAAATCAACTGGTGTTCAAACCACTTTTGTTGAGAGCATGAAGGGTTCTCACTATCTCATGAACACTTAATTTAGGGTAAACTGATTTGCATGAATTTTAACCCAAGAATAGTGACAAGTATTTTATCTTATGTTGCATACTAATTATATTTTATGAAGTTATTTGTGAACGTTTTAAAATTAATTGAGAAGACTCCACTTGGTTTAGTAACAACCACCTAAAATGAAGTAATCCGTACTTCCAATTTAACTAAAAGGTGTTGTCTTCATTAAGAAGTGTTTACACTATAGCAATGTTGTGTATGTTTTGGAGACAAATGAATAATTATTGGATATTATATCATGGAAATAATCTCATGTATATTTGAAGATGCCTAAGCTGTCATTTACAGTTTAAAATGAGAACATACTTTTTACAAGCAGAGTAGACCCAAGCTGCTGAATTATTTTTTAGTGTGGCTGATTTCAAGTGTCCTTTGATTCCATCATTAATGTCTCACATTTAGTAACTTTATAGGTTAAAATTATTCTACATATTATATGTTTTGAAGCATTTTGAATAGTTTAATATATTGCTGAGACTGTAGTGTAATTGGTTCCATTGTTGATCAACAATGAAAAAACACAAAACGTGTGCTTCTTCGCAGTAAACACCTTCCAGGCAATGTCGAGTCATGACAGGCAAAATGTAATGTGTATTAAGAAGTTTATACGTTTTTTGACACAGGATTACCGAGCATTTTAAAAATTCTAGAATTTTAAGAGCTGTCAATATGGAACATCATCATTTATGCTTTTGTTTTTCCCACTGAAAGTGTTAAATGTTTGATGTTCTTTTGATTCGTCAGTTTTTTATGATGCACTTGTCAAAACAGGGAGCTAACTTGGGCCAGAGTGTTGTGAAGGTGCCAGCACTGGCATCAGAACGGCATCATTTTACATCAGGGCATTGCTGTGTGATGAAGGCCAGCTGGTGCATTTAAGTTTCTTATTGGAAATTCTCATCTGATCATTATTGTGATTTGTGGTTTTGTACAGGAACACTTAATCATTCTTATGTAGCAAGCACTTCTGAAGCTGCTGAAGGCTTTCTCTTTTGCTGAGTAATTTGTGCTATCAATGTGATGGTTTGGAAGAATTTCCAGTTTGGTGCATTATCGTTTGTTTGCACAGGAATTAATGCAACACAGTGGCTGAATTTATAGTACTAGTTTGCAATGGACTATTGGGCAGTACTGTGTTCATGATGACGTTATTAGATAATTTGGATTAAAGCAATTACTGTGTATCTGTTTGTCCTAATTCTCTTTCATCATCTCAAGAGCCAGCAGCTAATCATATGCTTTCTTGCAAAGTCAGTTAACTGTGCCTGGTGTCTTGGGTGTATTCATTTATTTAAAAGATATTGGACCTTAATATTTTGGCATGTTTCTTTAATGATAGTAATGTGCCACAAATAATTTTACACAGATTATTTCTGTCTATGCTGTTAACAAATACTGCTTTAACATTTGTGTTTGGTTATAAATGGAAGCTACTGATGCTTAGCATGGTTCAGGAAAATAAGTGCATAAAATGTATTGCTTTTATTTTATTTATTGAATATTAGCTTAATTATAGGAGTTATATTCTCAAACACTGCATGTTTTGTATCATATATATATATATATATATATATATATATATTAGATTTAAATCTAATACTTTTGAGGTAAATGACAGGTATTCACATAAAACCAAGAATAAAAATACATTTTTGAAAACTTTATGATTATTTGATAATGAAAAGTACTCTTTGAAAAGAAAAAACATGATTTCATCTTTTTTACTAATAGGAAATAATAGGAACAATTCAAACACAGGAATGAAAGTACAAAATGTTAGGTAATCCCAAAACCCTTGTCTTTGACATTGTTTTCCTCCCTTTTTCTCACATCTGTCTTCCAACATAATCAAATACTTTAAAAACATACTCTTTTTTTGTGAATGAACTTAACACTCCCAAAGTGTCACAGAGGCATAGGGACACAAGAGCAAAATAATCCATGCTAGTAAAATTCTTGACATATTCATGAAAATTTTAAGGATGCTTTGTACACAAATATTTATGTATCAGAAAACTTAAGAATGTTTTACCATTCTTCTCTGTCTCACATCTTGGAGATCCCCCTCAATCTTCCTTCTGAATTGGATAAATTACATGTGGGGATTAGATACCAGGAAATGCCTGTGCCTCTGATTTATTCTAACTTGTCTTACTTAGTTATAGAAGTTGTGTGACTGGAACTGGACTGTTCCAGATAATTTCAATATGGTTTATGGGTTTAGGACTACATCATTTTATGATATATTACAAGTTCTCAAGTCCTATGTTACTCTATTTTCTGGAATCTTGTTTCTGGTGTCTATAGTTCTATGTAGATTTTTATGGGCGTGCAGTAAATTTAAGAGCATATAATGGCCCATTGATATTGTAGTCAGTGCTCAAAAGAAATAGAGACATTCCATTAAAAAGTATCAAATTTCTGTAATAAAGTTAAAAAACCTGAATATTAAAGGGGAAAAAATGAATGAAAATCTGTGTAACTGATAACTGTCCAGTAAAGGAAAATTCCCACACAAAGATTAAAAAGGCTCAATGAACTCTTCAAACCAGAATCGCATAAGGTGATGAACATGCATGAGGCAACTGTTGTCAGATATTGGAAGTTTGTACAAGGATCTGATCGCTAAGATCTCGAAGAGAAGGCGGATCACATCAGCTGGGCATCAGAAAACTGTGCAGATAGAATGTGCTGTGGATTGGACTGGCTAAGTTGGGAGGCAGAGATCAAATTTGGGGTTGCCAGGGAAACAGATGTTCAAAGACTGGGCACTAGAAGGAATCTGCATAGGAATCTGCAGAGGTAGAACTTCCTGATCTGCGTAGGGATAGTTTTTCATCCTGCCAAACATGGTACATATACACAATGGAATTTTATGCTGCAGAGAGAAAGGAGTTCCTACCTTTTGCAACAGCATGGATGGAACTGGAAAGCATTAAGCTGAGTGAAATAAGCCAGGTGTTGAAGGACAAATACCATATGATCTCACCTCTAACAGGAAGCTAAACAACAAAGCAAACAAGCAAGCAAAATATAACTAAAGACACTGAAATAGAGAACAGGCTGACAGTGACCAAAGGGGAGAGGGGAGGGAATTTCAGGGGAAATAGGGGAGGGATTTAGAGGAACAAATATAAAGGATACATGGACAACAACTGAGAAGGGTGGAAATGGGAGGGAGGTGGGGAGCACAAGGGGTGGGATGGGATGGGAGTAGTAGACAGAAAACTGTACTTGAAAAATAATTTAAAAAAGAATAGCTAGTTTGGGGCAAAGTGTGGCATGTGAGAGCTCTGACTTAAATGGAGACTCTGAAGGTTACAACATGCTGGTGGGTATCTTACAAGGCAGAATCAGTGATCTCTCTGTGGATCTGTGTGGGCTCAGTTGACACTCTAGGTGAGTCAGGTTTGGAAGTTAAGTCTAAGTTAACACTTCTACAGTCTTCTTACAGTGTGATCCCTAAAACCCTGGGACCTCTAGTACATTTCAACGGGGTCAGTGAAGTCAAACTATTTTATTGTAATAATATTATTGTAATAAGTTCTTTGCCTGCTGACTAAAACTGTGGTACTCTAGCATAAATTGAGGCAGTAGCAACAGACTATGGTAGTAGTTGCTTTATTTTCACTGCCATGAGATTTCAGCATAAAAGAACAGTTTCACTTAAGAGTATCCTCTTTAAAGTAGCAAGATATGTTAATTTTATTTGCCTCAACCTTATATATGCCTTTTCATAATCTGCACAATGAAATTGGAAGTATGCATAAAAAACATTCTGTTGCAAAATGAAGTTAAAGTTGTTACCACAAGGGAAGGAACCTACATGATTGAGTTACGAACAGAAGTAGCTTATATTTTTACAAAATAATTTTATATAAAATGACTAACGGAGAAATTTAATTGTATTTTAAAGATTATATTTATTTTTAGAGAGAGGGGGAGGGAGGGAGAAAGAAGGATAGAAACATCTATGTAACAGAGAAATGTCGATTGGTTGCCTCTCAAACACACCTCAACTGGGAAATGAACCTGCAACCCAGGCATGTGTCCTGACCTGTAATTGAACCAGCAACTTTTCACTTTGCAGGATGACACCCAGCCACATTGGTCAGGGCTTGTCTTGCTCATTTAAAAAAAACAATCTCAATGAATGAAGTAGGTCTGTTATTTCAAAGGAAGTACCTGAGAAACAGTTAATAGTAAAAAAATATTTGAATTAATACTGGCAAATATTTTCCAAAAGTGATAAAATGTGAAACTAATAATTCTAAGAAGTCCAGTGAATATTCAGCAAGAGAACAATTACACATTTCACTAAAGAGATAGAAATAATGATTAACTTCAGAAATAATGGGGGCATGAAGACAATGGAATCCCATTTTTGAAATGCTCAAAAAATGTGTGAAACCAGAAATACTCTAAAAAATTAATCTTCTAAATTGAAGGGGAAAAAAGACATTTCCCAAAAAACAAGAATGACAAGTTCATTGCCCATAGACCTTCCACTAGAAAAAATCCTGAAGGCCAGTCTTCAAGTTAAAAGGAGTCCAACCATGTTAAGCCAGGTGTATAGGAAGGAATGGAACATGTTGGAAATATTACATATGTCAGTAGATGTATGGATGTAGATGTATATATTTTTAAAATTTTTGAATAAAGTGATTTTAGAATATAAATTTCAGTGTTCGTTATTGAGTTTATGCACATGTGTATTTCTATGTAAGGAATTTTCTTATATATTGTTACATATATATATAAGAAGGATAGAAACAAATAAAAGTGTCAGTTTTACATGGATATTGGCTATTCAGTATTACCTCCTGGAGTTTTAGTTAATGAATTTTAATCCCGGAAATCTTTGGCTGCTTGATGGCATTAAAAATTGTCTTGATGTTAGGGAGCTAACTCTAAATCTGTTTAATATATCTCCTGCCAACAGTGATAATTCAAGGATAAAATTCTAACTGATAGAAAAGGTTAGCTTCTTCTAATGAATTCAGAAGAAACATTTGTGCCATTCTGATAGTTAACATATTTCCAAATAACAAATTAAAATAAATTAAAAAACTGTGTGTGTGTATCTTTGTTTATTCACATTTATATTGAGCTGTCTAAATCGTGTATTTTTATCCACCTGTTGACAATAACAATGAGGTCATTCTGCTTAACTCTTGTTAGTAATGGTAGGAAATTTGTAGGACAAAAAATTACAATCACGGAGAGGGTCAGGTGGTCTGTTTTCATGGGTCACAGAAGAAGTAGAGCTAAGGTTTGGGAAAATCAATGATTAAGATTTGATAATGCAAGTTACTAGTACAAGAGTCAGGGACATGAATTGGAGATTATTTTGACTATTGGGAAAAAAGCAGCAAATTGTGCTTGACATGAAATAGGCATGAATGCCTGAATCACTAAAGGACTGATATTTATTCAATATGAACCTAAATAGACTAAGTAATATACAGTAAATTTTGAAACTAGCAATGATGAAATGTTTACATGTTAGGATTCTCATGGTTTAATGAGAACCGTAGTCATTGGTGACTGTGGAGTTTTGTCTTGTGATTCAACATATTTCCCATAGTTGGATTTTGACATTGATTCATGCTTTGACTGGAAATAGAGTAAGTCATTTCCAACAGCTACCTAGTGCTTTCCTTTTGTTTCTGAGAGTTCACAGATTCTATGGAAGTTCCAAAAATTTTTTCGTATAGCTTCTAACATGGGAGCATTATAATGCAGTCTAAGATGACATCCTGTCATTTAGATACAAATTCAAAGAAAATGGGTTTCTAGTATTACACCTTTCTTCTTACATCCTCTCTCCTACATCTATTCTCCCTGAAATATTTCTAGTTAGAAGTAACGTTTGTGTTACCTGTAGAAGATTCTCTAATTTTAGGGGTAATTATGACGCAAATATTGACCTGAAAAACGTGCTAGTTTAAGTTAAAAACTTAAGCAAAGACAGTGGCATGTCTGAGTTCACCCTAATTGCAAGATTCCAAGTTATCCTGACACAATTTCCTCGATGCTGGAAAAAGTCACAAGATTACTTTCCCTATTGATAATATTAGCCATGTACACATGCAACTTTTCCTACAGAATAGAAATAGCTATATGTGTTTTAAATAACATTTTATTATAGAATTTAGACTAGCATCAAACAGCTGAAGAAAGAATGATATTCCTAAACAAGCTAAAAAACTTAAAATAATCTACTGCTCATGTTTACATACTGAGGCATGCTTCTCTAGCTTAACATCTTTGAATTTATGCTGCCAAATTAATAGGAGTTTTAGCAGATAGTGTGTTGAAAGAGGGCAATATAGTAGAAGTTTTGTTGTAGTTTGTGTTACTGTTTATATAAGAGGCTGAGTTTCTTCTATTCATACAACCAGGAGCGTTCCCGTGATCACTGGAACTTTCAACAGTTCTTAATGTATGTAAGAACTATGTATGTACTTAACTCATAAGTACATACAGAACGCATATGGGGCAGCAAACAGTTCGTCAATAGTAGAGCTAAATAGCAACCTTGGGATTGAGATAAAAACTGGAAGTGAGGCAGTTTGCAATTAAAGACCTATGTTACTTGCTACCAAATTGTTTTCTAGTAATAGACTTAACCATCATGATGTGCCATGTTATAGTCATGTCTGAACTCCCTGAATGCTCAGGGAAACTACAAGAATTAGGTACCGTTGTGACTCCCATTTCACCGAGGAAAATAATTAGGGTCAGAAGAGCTGACAAAGTGAGGAAGTAGATTTTGGGCACGCTCAATCTTCCTCTAGGGTTATTTTCTAAACAATTATTTTACACTTATTAAATGATTGGTGTATTTTTCTTCATTGATTTATTGTTAAATTGCATGTATAGAAACCCTCAGAAACTCTCTTTTGGAGGCTTCTGCGTAGATTTCCTTTTATAAGAATTAAGGAATAACTAGCAGCACCCAAAAAGAAAAATGGGTCCAGGCCTTGAGGACGAATTTGAACCATTAGTTTAAATACCATCAGAACTCTTTGAATCTGTTTCAATTTTCTTTCTCATAAGAGAATGGCATCTCAATTTCTCTGCCCACGACTAGAAGGTTTACATATATAGAGTGTCAAGAGACTAGCTAAATGGATTAAATGGAATACATGTATTTTTTTTGATGTTTGCCAAGTTATTCCCCAAAAAGTTTCTTCAGTACTTTAATCACCAAATTATGAGAGTGCCCAATTCAGCACATCTTCATTTGAGTTATATATTTATGTTTAATATATTTGTATATTTCTATGCTGGCAATTATTTAGGCATCTGTGTTCAAGTATTTTGTGTTCATTTTTTTAGTTTATAGGTGCAGTTAATGTATTTACAGTGTTATTTTGAATTTTACATGCTCATACTTTGAAATTTTTGTGAATTTCATGGGTACAAATGTTATCAGTTCATATTTTCTGTTTCTGCAGTGGACTTCTTTCTCTTTTTTACTATTTCTAGTTTCTTATTGCCCAATTATATCATTTGCCTCTCTTTTCATTTTTTTGTCAGTCTATTAAATATATTCTGAATGTTCCAGTCATCATGTAAACAAACATAAAGTTCTAGATTTACGACTGCCAGATTAATCACTTTCTGGAACAAGAATGGTTGTTTCTCTTCCAATTCTACAACTTTTGATGGATCCTATTTCCTTATATGCAGGGAATTCGCTGCTCAGTCCTTGAGCTGTTCTACAAGATCATATGCAGCCTTATTCGAATTATTCTTTTCTCATCACTATCAGATTGACCAGACTGGATTTTTTAAAACCTGATCAGTCCTTTGCCTGCCCACCATAATTGTTTTTCTCCTGCAGTTCCTTGCTTATAAATATTCACACACAACTTGCCAGTGATCAGTGTTTATCCTATTCTGATTGCAAGCACAGTTTACCACTCTCTGATCCAAGCATTGATTTAGCTGTCCTGACTAACTGGATGGGGCCTCTCCTTGTCTTTCTAATTCCGAATGCAATTGCTACACTCAGTAAGGAGGTTGACCTGCTAGAGAAGTGCTTTTATTTTTATGGCTTTGTATGAGTAGCTGTCCTCCCCTATCCAAGTCTGCCAAAGCTCTTAAGATTGATTATTTTTTATACTCTAGGGTAATGAATATTCTGAGAGAGCAGACATATGTATGCATCCTTCTGAGTAAATTCCAAGTGTTTTATATTCAGTGATTGTTTTATGTTTCTCACCTGAAGTTATTTCTCCTTCTTCTGTATCTCATAGAAATTTATATCCCTCATTGTGGCTTTTCACTATTATATGAGCGGTAGCTGCCATCTGCTAGGTCTGCGACTCACTTTGTCTTTTGTAGTTTTTCATTCTCCATATCAACCAGCACAAAGCCTTGCTTTGATAGTAATGTAAAAAATTAATTGATATGAATGAAACTGTTAAAAGAGTAATCCTTACATTATAAAGAAATTTGCTTCTCAAATCAAACTGTATTTTTCTTGATATTTTTACAATGAGGATATACTACTTTCATAATCAGATAGTTTCATATGAGTTATTGAATTTGTTCCCTAGGAGTAGCTTTATGAAAGAGTTCCAAAATAATTCAATCTAATTAGGCTAAAATATTTCAGTTATTATTCTAGTGTGTTTTTTATTGTGCTTTATTTTGGAAATAACCATTAAAGGAAAATAAGAAAAAATTTAAACATTTTGTACCTATTTTATTATTCAAAGTTTGTATTTACTTATCATGTCTTTTATTTTTATCATAATATATATGCTATACTTATAAAATAGTCATATTATAATGATAACAGTGTTACTAGTAATTAATAAATATCTCTAGACCTCAATGAGATGTAAAAACTATAGTCATATTTTAAGTAAAGGTGGTGTTTTGCATCGTTATCTAATTATGTTTTTTTCTTATTCTCCTATATTCTTTGGTAATTTAATTGCTTCCCCATTTAACCTATTTTTCTTGTTTCTTTTATATGTATTAATTAGTTGGAAAGAGTCACAAGCTCTGTTTTCTAACTTATGCACATCTTCCTTGATCACTCCTTATTTATTTCTTCATTTTTTCCCACTTAACGGGACTCAGGTAAACAGTGTCAAGTGAGCAAGCCGTGTTTTCAATGAGTGCATTTCGCACATCCTAAAATTGTTAGAAAGTAATTAATGCTGTGCAGAAAGCATCTGTTGGATGCCTGTGATATTTTATGAAAATTAATATCTTTGTAACTGGTTATGATAGAGTACAAAATATCAAAGATTTAAATAACATTATTTAAGCTTGTCACTCTTCTCCTTTCCTCCAACATATTTAGTGACTTTAAGTTCAAAAAAGGAGGGAGGACTTCCTTCTTCCAGTCACACCTTTCATGTGCCGACGTGAGTGTCCTTCACAGATGTTTGCAGAGTGAACGAATGCATTCCTTGGTTCTAGGGATACAGCAGTGAACAAAGAGACAAACCCCAGTCTTCATAGACTTTACCTTCTAGTGGAAGGAGAAAGAAAACAAGCAAATTAAATAAGCCCTCACTTAAATAGCTTCTCCTCAACTTGGACATAATCACCACATTTCAATCATAAAATTTCTCCATGTCCCACTTGAACCTTTCGCCTCTTCCCTGATCAGTCTCTAGAACACTCTATGCCTCCTATCTATTTATTGCATTATATGATTAAGGGAATAAAGGAATGGATCACAGCTGTTGCTTTTTTGCAACAGAACCACTGTGGGGTCAAGGACAAGAGTCGAGGCCTCGAGAATTATTAGGAAGCTACTTCCAGGGGAGGTTATGGTAAGTGGGTCAATCTGTAACATATTTAAAGAAAGACCCAGCTACTTTTGCTTCCCATTTTGAGAAATAGTGCAGAGTCGATGATATCTCCAGGGCTTTAGCTGGAGTGACTAGAATTATGGATTTGCAGTTTAGTGGGCGGGAAGACTTAAGGAAAGAAATATTGGGGGTGAAGAAACCAGGAGTTCAGGTTGGGCCTTGTATTTGTGCAGTTTTGTTCTTTAAGAAGGAACAAAGGGTATGTGCCGGAAGGGAATAGTGTGATTTAAGGGCCCATTTACATTTAGTAGTCCATGAGTTTAAAGTGAGGCTAAATGCTGAGATTTTGTGCTTTCCTTCAAACATGCATGTCAGCATGGGCCAACGGCAGAGCTGGGGTTTTGCAAATAGTGTATGATGAAGTGAGATGGCGAGGAGTGATTTCAGTAGTAGTTTGCAGACTCTAAACTGGCCAAATAGAGGAGGGATGGAGTGAGCAGAGTGAGGGAGATTGAAAAAATTGCTGGTTGGGCTCCAAGAGGGAGCGTGCTTGGGCTAGAGATCATGGAGCCCATAGAGTGTTATCGGTAATAACACAAACTGATATGGAAACATCGCGAGATGAGTGTCTGGGATTGGGTAGAAGAAAATATCGTAGTTATCAATGATATTGAAAATATATACAGATATTAAAATCACCAAATTGTTTTGAGATGTGTGACAGTGTACCAGGAGCAAAAGCCATTGAGACATGTTTAGGACCACAGAGTCTATGGATGTGACTATAAAAAGGAGAGGTGGAAAAGCCTGATGATGTAAGATTCAAATACGGGTGTTTTTAGGGGGAAGTGGCAAAGAGTGAGGAGTGAGGGAGACATCTATTTTGCTCATGTTATGAGTCAGATGAAACAATGAAAAACCTCAAAGAGGCTGAAGAAGCAGTGTCTTTAGGAGACTTGCAAGTTCGTTTAGAACAAGAACACAAAGGAAGTGAACAAACTTATAAATTATATTTGCAAAAAACACTATTAATTAGTAATTTATATCTGCATGTTTTCAGAAATATATGAAAATATGTTTATGAGCTACTGAAATGCCATAAATTGTATAAAGGTCTGTTTATAATATGGAGGTAAGCCTTTTGAGTCCCTATTGGAATAGGAATAGTAAAACAGGCAGGCCAAGGAAATAAATGAGATTATTTGAATAAAAGAAACATAAGGGTTAAGGACAGTTCAATATTTTAAAAAATTCATATATTTCCAGTCAGGGAAGCTTATAGATGTACATTTTTTGTTCCAAATCACAAATATTAGCAAAGGTTTTTGCACATCAATATTTAACACAGTTGATACAAATGTTCTGAAATTATATTATAGTGATGGTTTTCTGATTTTGCAAATTTCCTAAAAATCATTGAATTGTACAGTTAAGTGGGTGAATTTGAAGGTATGTATATTGTACTTCCAAAAACCATTTTTTAAAAGTAAAACCAAGAATCTTCTAAAATAACACTTAAGCAACAAAACTAGGACCAAAAGTTCTAAAAATTAAATGTAGTGCCAGTGAGATTTAGCAGGAAAAGCTATTTTTTTGCCAGCAATTCTCTAATTGGAATAGTAATACATTGTACACTTTGATGCAATAATCTCATTTCTCAGAATGTTTACTAAGGAAAATAAGTTAAAGGAGGCCAAGCAACATGCAGAACTTTGCCTACAACAGCACTTTTCCCCCAATGGTAGTATTATAAATGAATAAGGATGAACATTCACTAAATTATGCAGTATTTGTACTGTAGAGTTTTGTGCAACATGCTCACCTTGAGACTTCAGAAAACACGTGCAGTAGTAGAAACGGATAAATAATGATAAATTGTCATTTCAAAAGTACAAATAAGTTAATATTATTAGGAGGTAAAAGAGCACTTCTAATTTCTGAAGGAATTTGTTCTTTATACTAGGATATCAAGTCTACTATTAAGTGATACTTTGAAGTAAGTTTTAAAGACACTTGGTATATTTATATTATCTTAATAATCACAGATTGAGAAAATTATTATACACTTTAAGTCAAAATATTGGGGGATTTTTTAAAGGTGATGTTGGCTGTTTTGTACTGAACGTTTTCACGTGTGTATTCCACAACTGTTTCCTGTCCGTCTGCTCTGTGCCAGGCACTGTTATAGGTTGTTGAGGGGACATCTGTGAGCACAGCGGACATCATCCCTCCCCATGGGGAATCTACATCATAGTATAGAGAGAAAAGCTGTCATCATTTAAGATAATCAAGTCTAGGGAATAAAGTACTATGCCACGTGTACAGCAAGGTAAGGGGGGTCTAGCACAGAAGGGGGAAAGAGAGTGGTCAGACTGTGGCACTGCAGTCAAGGAAGCTTCGTTGGGAAGATGATATTTGAGCAAAGATTTGACGTATCGAGGGGGCTGGTCAGTTGGCTCTCTATTGAAGAATAATTCAGGCAGACAAAAAAGCTAGAGCAAAGGACATACAACAGCACCTTAGCAGGACATGCTGGCATGCTCCGAAACGTCAAAGACACCCACCAGTGTGGCTAGAGCAGAGCGAGTCCAGGGGATCCACGTGGATAAGCACAGAGAATAAAGAGAAGGCATGATTACGGGAGACTTTGTAACAACTGTGGTCTGAATGAAATTGGGAAGCAGTGGGGGTCCTGAATAGAGGAGTCAATGGCTATGCTGTTTTTGAGTTTATTCTGGTAACTGTGTCCAGGGTAGAGTGATGGGTTTGGGAAGCGGAGAGGGAGAATAATACAAGTGGAGGCATGGTTCTGTTAAATTTTGCAATAATCCAAACAAAGCTCCTATTATGTGATACCAGTGAAAATTAATTACTGGTTATGATTTGGATGCATGTTGAAGCAGATGCAACAGGGTTCCGACAGGGTGAATGTGTGGTGTGAGAAGACAATGCTGAGATTTTTGGCTTAAGCATCTTGAGATGTCCTCACCTGGGACAAGAAGGTTGTTAGAGAAAGAATATTGGGAGGAAGGACAGAATGCAGTTTTGAACCTGCCAGGTTTAAGAACCCTATTTGTTATCTAGGTAAAAATGCCTAGTGAGCATTCAGGTCTATGAATCTGAAGTTCAGGGTAGAGGTCTAGACTCCACCCTGAAAATTGGACAGGTCTCAGCAGATAAATATTACTTCAAAGTCACTGAACTGAATGTGACCACCTATGAGCAAATGAAACTGAGTTCCAAGGAAAGAGGCCTGTGGCAAACTCAGAATTTGAAAATTCTATGAGGGAAAGGACAGACTATCAAAGGAAAACGAGATGGAGAATAAGTAAGGTAGGAAGATAAGATAAATAAGAGAGTGTAGCTCTCTGGAAATGAAGAGAAGTCATTCTCCAGGTTGAAGGGACAGTAACAGGCCAAGTCCGGGACAATTTTTGCATCTTCATAATAATAGTACCAAATTATAACCCATAGAATAAAGTTGGAGATCAGGGGCACAGTAATATAAACGAATTAAATGTAATGAAATTTTGATGATGAATGGGATATTTAAATAATCTCAATGCACTTTCAACACAAATAATTTTGTACAAAGATTCAAGTGACCAAGTTAGCATCACTATTAAAGGAACAAATTAAAGTCACAAGCTACATACTATGATGCATGAGAATACATCATTTCCTCTCAAGTTGAATAAGCAGAATCTAATCGTCAAGAAACATCAGGTAAAACCAAATTGAGAAATACTCTATAGTGTATCTGACTTATAGCGTTCCAAGGTATGAAGGTTATTAAATAAAAGCCCTGGAAAGACTGAACTGTTCCAGATTGAGGGAGACATTTTTTAAAATGTCAACTAAATGAAACAAAATAGGATTCTGGGCCACCCTGATTTGCTGAGAGGACATTTTTGGGACAAGTAGCAAAACTTGAGTGGAGTTTGAGGTTCGATGGACTAATGCATCAGAATTAATTTTTTCATCCAGATGGTTGCTTTGTTGTCATGTAGAATGTGTGTCTTTGTAGCTGATACAAGCATGAAGTCTTGGGGATCATTGAGTATCATGTCAGCAACTGATGTTCACACCTTTGTCCCATCCTCTGTTTAATGTAGAAGGACTCTTCTGTCTTTTAAGGAATACTTTCTAGTATAGTATTGAATTAAACTGTCTTTGCAACAACATTGATATCACCGTAATTTGTACCCAGTATTTAATAATACTGTACATATTTAGTGTTAAATTATATAGTAAAAAATAAATCTTTCAGTCCTTTTATTTTATATTACTTTTATTTTAACTTTACACAATATAAATTTAATTGGTAAAATATTTTCAAATTGTAAGAAAAAGAGTACTTCTGGCATTTATTGCTGAAACTACCTTTCTGTGTTATTCTTCAGATTTGTGGCTTAACCTTTATTTTAAACTGACAATTTAAAATAAGGAAGTATAGGATATATATTCAGAATATGACCACACTTGTATTTGACAAAACAAGACACAAAAATATTTCAAAATATTTAACATAAGCAAAAAAATAAACAGTTGCTGTACACTTAACTTTGATGAGTATTTTCCACCCTGAGTCTCTTTTCACCAAACTGTCAAAAATTGACCAATATTTTGAAGTGAATTTGAGTCTAATGTTTTCATGATTTCATGGTCTTCTTTTTGTCAAATTTTAATATAGTCTTTCACTAAATAATACCATTGAGATCTAATATACACTCACTTTGAATTCTTACAAGTCTCTTTCCAGCTTCTTCTATGCTTGGAGACTTCCTTCCAAAAATACGTCTATATGACCAATGGCTGTAACTGGCCGTAAATTGGTTCTTTATTTTGGATATTAATTCCATGCCCTTGTGTGGCAAACTTTAAAGAAAATTAAGTAGCATTTCTGGAAGATTTGTTAAAATAACACAAGCACACAAACTATTGAAATGGAATGCAATCAATGGTTTTTTTCCATATGGAAAAAAAGAGACTATCAGTATGTTCACATAATTTCATACAAACTAAATGATATAAACAGCTTCCACATGTCATAATTTTACATAATGAGGATTCTAAAATGGCTCAAAATTGCAATAAGTCACTTTCATTAAACTATGAATATTGAATAGCAATTATTGCTTAATAGACTTTTTATAAGACACTATTTACAGTACAGCTGGTAAGTTGCTATAAATTCTGTTTGAATGTATCATGCAAATATCAACACCTGTGATACTTTCAGAGTATTAAGCAAAATTCCGTAGGGTATTCTTAGTCTAATCTTTTCTGTCCCATGGCTTTTGAATTTTCCTTGCTTATTGACATTCTTTTTTATAGTTGCCTCAAATAGATTAGTATCCATTTGTTGCATAAAAAGTATGTAGTTTTCTGTGGATGTTGGGGGTTGTTTTGAGGGAAAAGTTCTCTCAATATTTCTAGAGGTCATATCTGCTTTGCCTTAACAGGCCAATTCATTAAAAAATTACTTCAAGAAATAGAAACACAAAATGCTATAAACTTAAACTATGGATTTAAGAACTACATTTTTATGTGTGGTTATGGTTTTAGAAAGCTAAAGGAGATAACATTTAAATGTTTATATTACATCTTTAAAATGTCAAATGATGTTATATTGGTTCTTTATTTCTATGCAGCAAATTATTTGAAAACTGAGTGGATAAAACCACAAACATTCTCTGATTTAAGATCATCTTGTGAGGTTGCCTACAAGCTGTTCTGGGAGTTGGAGTTGGCATCCTTTCAAGACTTGCCTGCAGCTGAATGCTCCACTTCCCATCTCACCCACGTGTTTCTTGTCAGGCTTCTGCAGCTCTCGGATTGTTACACCAAAGGGCTCAGCTCTTACCCTGCCTGGGAGCCTCACCATAGGACTGACTACTCCCAACATGGCAGCTTAGTCCTACAACGGGAGTGGTACAGAGAGAGAGGGCAAGAGAAAGAGCGCACCCAGGTCAGAGGACAGCCACGTTCTCATAATCTAATCTTGAAAGTGGGTCTCTTCACTTTTGTTGTCGTTTATGTATTAGGAGCAAGTCATTGAGCTTAGTCCGCACTGAAGGAATGACACTACACAAAACTGTGAACCAGGAGGCAAGGATCACTGAGAACCATCTCAGAGGCGGCCCGTCCACACATGCTGAAATATTTAAAAAGATGGTTATGTGTTACAGTTTTCCCCCCTTTATGGTAGTAGTTTATCTTTCAGATTATGGGAAGGGTAATGTTGCAGTGTATGAGAAGGGGAAAAGGTCCAACATACATGGAATCAATCACCTTTAAATATTTCTATGTGTTTACGCAAAGTTAGTAAATGATGTTTTTCTTAACATCACTTGCTAATTCCAGCACAAAATCACAACAACAACAAAAAAGGGTCAGCATTTGGTTTTCTGTCTCTCTTGTTCACAGATTCTGATTGATAATTTTTCTGTGGGGATTGACAAGTGTTCTCTACATTCTATGAAGGCATAACCTGGTTGGCCTAGCTTCCGATGTCTATCCTGAATCCATTTTAACTGGGCCCAAACATGTCTATTTGTATTGGACAGCCAGTGGCTCTGTTTTGGGGTGCGGGGGAGGGGAGCTCTGGTAGCTGTAGCCAGCAGAGGTCATTAGGCGGTTCTAAGAGAGAAAGCCGTGGAATCTGGGCATATACTTAGAAGGTGCCACCTGGAGATGATTATTATATCAAGGTGACCAGAAGGATACCTGAGTCACCAAAAGTAATTCTTCTTCCCTGAAAATCATTCCTAGATTGCTTAAACAATAGTAGAAAAGATATTAGAGACTAATATGGTTACTTTCTTGTACATTATACATACAACTGGCCATTGTATTGTCCCCTCTTTTCCCATTTATTTTATTAAATTTATTTTAAATCTTTCCTTTATTACTACAGAAAATGTCATTTTTTAAACTTCATTTAATCAATTAGTCTGGTTATCAAATAAAATTTGGAAGAAAGTAAAATGAGCTAAGAGGTTTTTACCTTATGTGTTCGTAGCTTATTGTAATTTCAGTAATTGGTGCCATTCTAGTATAATGGCTTTTACAAAAAAATAAATGAAATTCTATTTACCCAGCTTTTATTGGTAATATATTTGTTGGGACATCCCTTTTTCTTATTACACATAAACATACAATGGCTTATTATTTGGAGTATTATGATCAAGCATCTGGTTTTGAGCTATTTTAAATGGGATTGAGGGGGTCAGATAAAAGTAATTTAAAAATCAACCTGATTTATTCAGTTCATATATATAAATTAGAGCTCCCTGTCCCCCAGCCACAAACCAGAATACATATTTATCTAGTAAATAACGTCTCCCTTCAGGTTTCAGTTCAGGTATTATTTTTTTGTCACAAAACTCAGTATTTCCTTCTTTGCACTGTGCTGTGTTTGTTGACCACCTGAATGTCATCTCTTATTCTCTTGATTTCCTACTCCTTTTCTCTTGTTTGCTAGATATGGGTACTCCCCACAGTATCTCCTTTTGCATTTTTCCCTACATTTTCTCTTTCAGAGATTTGTGTCCACAATTGAAACTGTTGGCTGTGTATTTTTTTTGCTTAAATTCTAAAAGCTCATACTTATGTTCACTTCTGGGTTCCAGTTATGAGCCTGTAATTACCTGCTAAACATCTTTTTACCAGACGGACCACCAGCATCTGAAACCCAAGAGGTGTCTAACCAAACCATTACGAGCATATATTTATACGTTCCCTTCATTTTGTAGAAATATACTTTTTCATTACCAAACCAGTGGTATGAGAGATAAACCTTATGATCCTCTCACTGAGATGGAGAAGATTTTTTTTTTAAATTCAATACCCACTTGTGATATAAATATCTAAAAAGTGGGAATGGAGAGAAACTCCCTTAATCTAAACTTTCCAATCCCAGTCTTCTCGTATGAATGCAGTTAGATCAGCTCCACCCCTGTAGTAACTCAGTATGAGCGCTTTCATTTTGTTACACACCGTATCTAACCTGCCAAAATGCCCTTTCAGCTCTGCCTTCACAATGGGTCAGAATGCACCTGCCTCTCGTCATCCTCACGGCTAGAACATTCGTTCAGGCTCCCCTCGTGCCAGGCCTTGTTAGTGGAATAGCTTTCTCAACTACCTGTCTTCCTGTTACACCCTTGTCTTATTTCCGTCTGTTCTCTACACAGCTGTGAGAGTGACCCCTTCTAACTGCTTACACTCATTCTGAAGTTCAAACTCACTCACGAACTTCTGTTACCGAGGGTAAAATGAAAATCTTTTCAGTGGCTGATATGACCTCTTGGTGGGATCTGGGATTTTGCCTTACTTGCAGGCTACATAACCTGTCATTTTTTCATGGCTGCTGGCGGAAGACTTGAGAATCCTGGGTGACTGATGGAGACTTTACTACCCGCAGTAAAAACAATAGCCAGAGCTTATTTGTGTGTTAGAGTCTTCCTGCCCCTAAGTTCCATGATCCTGCCATGGATACCAGTGCATGCGCTGGGCTACCAGACAGGAGAGGAGCGTTGAGTTTGTGGTCTCATGATGTCCAGGAAATGGAAGAAAGCCTGCTCTTTGCCCAGGGTGAACATTACCCCATATCTCAGGGTGACTTGCTGAAAATTCCATCTTAAAATAGGTAACAAGCAGCCAGGCTCTATTTGTANCTGGGTGACTGATGGAGACTTTACTACCCACAGTAAAAACAATAGCCAGAGCTTATTTGTGTGTTAGAGTCTTTCTGCCCCTAAGTTCCATGATCCTGCCATGGATACCAGTGCGTGCGCTGGGCTACCAGACAGGAGAGGAGCGTTGAGTTTGTGGTCTCATGATGTCCAGGAAATGGAAGAAAGCCTGCTCTTTGCCCAGGGTGAACATTACCCCATATCTCAGGGTGACTTGCTGAAAATTCCATCTTAAAATAGGTAACAAGCAGCCAGGCTCTATTTGTAGAATATCCAGCAAGGACATGTGGTCAGTACCTGTGGTGGATTGCCCCATGTAAGACCCCTACAAATCTGGACTCCCATTACGATTCTGCTTTCCGTATGCTCTTGGTATTCCTTGCTTATATATCTTTTTACTCTCCTATTTGTTTTTCTTCAAATAGCTCAAGCTCCTGCCCCTTCCTGTGACTGCTTTTTCTTGTTAAACCCAAGGTAACTTTCCTTGAAGTTTCCTCTACTTGGAATTTTCATAGCTTACTCCACCTTTTCTCAATTTTTATTTTCTCAAATATTAACATTTTGGCCCTCAGCATCCTGTTTAAAACTGCAATACAGTCACCTTTCTCTCTTTTTTTTCCTTGCAAGTACTCATTACCATTTAAACTGCCTCTGAGAGGGCACTGAAGTAAGGCAGTCAACATTTTGCCTTGGATTCAGAAATTCAAATTCTAGGAATTTATGCTACAGAAATAATCATAATAGGCCTCCTACAGGCACATCAAATAGTGTTTATCACAATACTGTTTTATGTAGTAATAAATTATTATCACAAATACACATAGATAAGACTATTTTTTAATAAAAATCCACCAGACAGCTGACATGAAGCTATCTTTGGGTGGTGATATTATTTGTGATTTTTATTTTATTTATGTGGCTCCCTAACTTGTGCATATACCATATTATTTTCTGCTTATTTCCTTTTCTTCCAAGCTTTTCTTCATATTATTTTTATACTTTCAATTATTTTCCTCCATTTTTATGCATTATTAAAAACTATGAAGAGTTTCAGATTTCACCCTGACTGTGAGCAGACGCAGTAGCCTGTCTCAGGTCGATGGATTCCATTCTCACCCAGTGTCAGAGACAGAGAACTTGGTAACCAAGCAGCTCAGGGCATCAGCACGTCAGCCCACTCCTCTTGCTCTGAGTCCTGTGGGGCAACGTGGGGGGCCCAGTTAGATACCTGCCCATGACACTATAGGTTACATTACAGGAGATAAATTCTGAACCTAGGTTTTAACCCAAGATTTTTACAATGAGTTGTAAGCCTTCCTGCATTTTGCTCATTATCTGTACTATTCCAGACAGTGAACAAATTTGCCTGTACTTCCCTAAGGAAACACATCTCTGTGTTCCAAGGCGGCTACAATACACTGATCCTTGAAAAGAGTGTTTGGATCAATGGGCCCTTGGTGCTATGTTTGCAGGAAATGAAGAAACGGGAGGCGGCTCCCATGGAGAAGAGGTTCCTGATGTGCCTTACATCATTCCGGGTGATGATGATAATAGTACATTTTTCCCTTTGGAAGGAGAAATGAGGTTTGCTGAGAGAGCAATTGAGAAACAGAAAGAGAGAAAGAAACGGAACTCTTGTTCTTTTAGCCAGGGAGGAATTCTCTGTGGGAATGACTCAGAGCCGAGATCTAAAGGACTTGTAGGAGATTCATAAAAAGCGATTTATACAAACATGCCAGACCGAGGGCGAAGCGGTGTGTAAGCCCCACCTGTGAGGAAGCAAATGAAAGAACTGAATGGAACAAGCACGGCTGTGGTGCCAAGTGTGCGGGGAAGCTGCGGCCTGGGCCGGGCGGAGGTTGCCTGGTCTTTTCAGGCCCAGTAAAGACTTTGTTCTTTATCTGAGGATCAAAAAAGAAAGCGTTGGAAGTTTTGCTTCTTTGTTTTTTGTTGTTTGGTTGTTTTGTTATTTTCACAGGAGAGTGACAAGTAGGTTTTTATTTTGAAAATCTCTTCTGACTTCCTCATAGAGAAAAGATTCAGGGAACCCATTAATATTATTTAGTGATTTAAGTTTAACATTGCAATGAGGTTTGTTCATATCTGAATTTTGAGTAAAAATTGTCAGCCATATTCACTCTGTGTATATTGACTTAATTATCATATTGTTGCTCATATTTGGATATTATCAGGATTAGTCTGAATTTAAATGAAAAGTCTGAAATTACATGAGGAATACCTCTTTTGTAGGAACAATACAACTGAGTCTTAGTATGAAAAGTACTGAGTTTAGGAATTTTCTTGATAAAAGAACTGTGATGTTATGCCACTATGACCAAAGTATAACTTATTAATAACTCATAGAACACCTTTAATTGTGTGTCTCTCTATAAATTATGGATTTATTAAACATTGTAAGTTAATGTAACAAGCTAACATATTTTAGATTTATTTGTTTCTGTGGTTCAGGCATATGTGTGTACCCTTAAAAATGCATGCCAAATGCATCTTTTTAAAAGTGGTACTGGTGATGACTATGAAATATGAGCTTATATTACTACTTAGGAAACATCACAATTCATATTATCTCACTCTATACCTCTATATCCATGTACTTTTAATGTATGAAATGTACAGAAGAAGTGCTGAGAAAGAAAATAAACGATCCAAAAGTTCAGCAGAAATCAGGAAGACCCAGTAATAATGAAGAAGNTTCTTGATAAAAGAACTGTGACACCTTTAATTGTGTCTCTCTCTATAAATTATGGATTTATTAAACATTGTAAGTTAATGTAACAAGCTAACATATTTTAGATTTATTTATTTCTGTGGTTCAGGCATATGTGTGTACCCTTAAAAATGCATGCCAAATGCATCTTTTTAAAAGTGGTACTGGTGATGACTATGAAATATGAGCTTATATTACTACTTAGGAAACATCACAATTCATATTATCTCACTCTATACCTCTATATCCATGTACTTTTAATGTATGAAATGTACAGGAGAAGTGCCGAGAAAGAAAATAAACGATCCAAAAGTTCAGCAGAAATCAGGAAGACCCAGTAATAATGAAGAAGGTGGATCAAATTCCTAATAGTTATTTGAATAAGGCCTATGGAGAACCCGATATCGATTCATCCTGTTCTTTAAAGGAGCTTTAATGTTCTCGTGTAGCATATTCTGTATCAGAAAATATCTCGCAAGTGGTTAATATAAGAGAAACAAACTTTTCAGTGCAAATGAACACAGAGCATAAATTTAGTGTTCCAAATTTAGTGTGTCTAGCAGTATACAGAGAAGAGATATTAATTACTGCCAATTATTCATGTTTTTGAAAAATAAATACTTTTGAGCACTTACACAGGGTGGGGAAAATGTAGGTGTACAGTTGTTTGTATGGAAAATAATAATAACAAGAATAAACTGTTTTGTGTACTCACAACTATAAACTGACTTTTGCCATCCTCTGTGTATTAGGGAGTATTCTAGTCCCAGGGGTACAGAACTGAATAAATATGTGCAAATCTCTTCTGCTGTGAAAGAGCTTATATTCTGTTAGAGGTAGATTGATGATAAACAAAGTTAAAATCTAGAGGATGGATATTAGATATTGGATAACCTAATGCAGTATAAGTTGCTTTTTATCTACATCAATGGATTGCTTTAAAATGATTCCGGTTTCAGTGCTAAAAGCAATGAAAACGTTTTCTTGCCACTAGCATGACTAATCTGGAGTAGTGCAAGTGCTAACGGCACGTGTGGGTATAGGAAATCCTCTGCGTGAGTGAGAGCGTGTCTAGAAAAAACGGGAGGAAGGCATCAACGGATCAAACGGCCCATTCACTCTGTGGCAAGTGACAAGTTGATGTACTGATATTTTTTAGTTGCGCATCTAGAGTTAGTGCTTTATATGTAAAACAATTTTTAAAAGTGATCTTAAAAGAAATCTGCCAAACACCATGTTTGGGGGCAAATAGAAATTGATCTCATGGAAGCACGCGCATGTTCATTTTCTTGTCCATACTTCATCTTAGGATCATTTGGAAGGAAATGAAAATGTTTTCTGAAAGTGCCTTCTATGTTAATCTAAGTGTCTGACCTTTTTATAATGCAGTATTTTTTTAGTCCCTTCTCTTTGATTTATCTTCTCTCACGAAACGCTGCCCTTTTTTTCATTTTTATGGTGCCAGCAGAATTATTAAAGAGCCGTCAATTGAACTGTGGCTGTCATTGTCCCTCTTTACAAGGAGAGAATATTAAACAGGATTTATGTCAATTTTGTTGGAAGAGCTCCTTTCTACAGACAAAACACTTGTTGCTTATAATGATAGACTAAAATACTATAATCGAAGACGATAAAACCTACACAAATCCAGCATAAACAGTAGGTGAGGGATATTGACATCTTTTGTATGTGTGAACATTTATTACTTTGTGTTTTATGGCTGAATTTTAACTGCCCTTCTCCCTTCCCCCCACACCCACCGCTCTGAGAAAAGACTGTGTGTGTTTTCATAATACTTTATTTTTTGACAGATCAGTCATGCTTTTAGATAACAGTGTTTTTCCTAAGGAAAGTCACTCATATTTATCTAGCAGTAGAAGGATTAATTTGGCAACACTGTAGAATCTTCAAAAATAAGAGAATTGGCAATTTACTAAAAAGTGTCCAAAACCAGCATAACCCCCAACTTTGCATCATGACCAATATTCCTCATCGAAATCTCTTAGTTTGCCATTGTGTAAAGCAAAAGTTTCTAACAGACTGAGTCAAAAATCACAGCGATTTGCTATTGCTTTTTCACTCTGTCTATTAATAATGTACACCTGATATATTAAAATTTTTCAAATATTACATTGAAATCTTTTTGAAAAGTATTTTGTTACATGGGCTAAGACTGATAATTCAAGCTGGATGTGGTGTAAGAATCACCTAGAAGGAGAAAAAAAACAGTACCTTATTTTTCAGTTATAAAGGAAAGTAGTACTAACTGAAGCAATACATACTAAGAGCACTAAAGAACCAAATCGATTCAAAAATAAAAAGAGGTTCTTGGTTTTATGGAACAACTGCATAGAAATGGCAAAATTGCTAATAAAAATGTAACCGGATTCACAGCTTCATGGGAAGGACATTTAAGTAACTGAAATATTTTTGCTCTTTCATTTGGTCTTATCAAAATCTTCTAGGGAACATTTGTGATCCCAGCTCAGGAGCAAAATTGATCAGTAGTCTCTGTGTCTTTACAAAGTTGCCACGTTAGGGAGGAAAACATTCACAATATTCAACTCCTGGAGCACTTTGACATCTCTGGGCATAAAATGAAAATTTAGAATATGCATGGAAATTTAGCAAATTGCTCATGCATGCACTGGGAAAATTTGGGAAATTAATTCCAAGCTAGTGCTCTCAGAGCCCCAACCCATCAATTCAAAACACAATCCTGCAAATGTGTTTTGAGCATAAAGGTAATATTCTGTTTTAATTGAAGAACAGATTCTTCAGGATAAAGAAAGAAACATCAAAAATTATTAGCATAAATGAACCCTTAACAGAGTTTATAAATTCTACTCTTCTGTAGCATATAAACCTTAAGCAGAAGGTAACTCAAATACTCTTTAGCATTTTCCTTTATATCAACTTCCTTGTTTAGCTGTAACTCTTTACAAATTTACTTTGAAATTATTTTAAAGTTGTGTTCAACACAGAGAGAAAAATAGTAATGGACAAGGTAGAGATCAACAGTAGAAATAGTAACACCAAAATTATAAAGAAAATTTTTATTTTTTTGGTAATAATAGCAACCTATGATACAACAATGCTGTACTAATTTGTCAAATTAACAACACTTTTTAAAAAGGGTTTATTTATTTATTTTTAGAGGGAAAGGGAAGGAGAGAAGGAGAGAAATATCAATATATGGTTGCCTCTCATGAGTCCCCTGCTGAGAACTGTCCTGCAACCCAGACACGTGCCCTGACTGGGAATCGAACCGCGATCATGTGGTTCGCAGGCCCGTGCTCAATCCACTGAGCTATGCCAGCCAGGGCTAACAACACTTTTTAAAACTAATAGTATTTAATTATTTTTCAACTACAGTTTTCTGTCTATTACTCCCATCCCATCCCACCCCCCATGTTCCCCCCTCCCTCCCATCTCCACCCTTCTCAGTTGTTGTCCATGTATCCTTTATATAGGTTCCTCTAAATCCCTCCCTTATTTCCCCTGAAATTCCCTCCCCTCTCCCCTCTGGTCACTGTCAGCCTGTTCTCTATTTCAGTGTCTTTGGTTATATTTTGCTTGCTTGTTTGCTTTGTTGTTTAGCTTCCTGTTAAAGGTGAGATTATATGGTATTTGNGGCCAAAAGGGGGTCTGCACTCTGCTGAAACTGCATGGCTCTCCCTCCTAATGGCTACAGGGGTCTACATCTTTCTAAATAGCCTGGCTCTCTAGCAGGCACTCTCTCTGAGAAGCAGCTCCCAATTCTCCATTCCAGCCTGGTTTCCCCCACTCTGCTAAAGCCACATGGCTCTCAAGCAGCCCTCTCTGAGCCCAAAACTTGGCCACAGCTATTTAACATATCTATGAAACCAGTTAAAGGTTATAGATATGTTAAATGCCATTCCAGAGGTTAGCTACAAAACTGTTGCTATGCAAAACAGCTCTCAATGGCCCTGCTTCATTTATCCCTTCTTCCAACTGACACCTGTGGGGGGGTAAGGTTGAGGACATGTTAATATTTCCTGGACACCTTGAGTTCTGGACCCCANGAAAATTCCATACTGTTTTCCATAATGGTTGTACCAGTCTGCAGTCCCACCAACAGTGGACCAGAGTCCCCTTTTCTCCACACCCTCTCCAACATTTGTTGTGTATTGCTTTGTTTATGATAGCCATTCTCACCGGTGTAAAGTGGTATCTCATTGTGGTTTTAATTTATATCTCTCTGATAGCTAGCGATATTGAGCATCTCTTCATGTGTCTCTGGAGCCTCTGTATGTCCTCCCTCCAGAAGTGGGAAAAAATAAAAAAAAATAAAATGTGTTAAGTGGATAGTATTAATATTTTCTTAATATATTTTAGAAAGCTCTACTGTTTCATTTTAATCATAAATATCTTCATTTGGGACCTAGTAAAAAAAACCAATAGTAGAAGGTTGTTTACCATCCAAATGGGGCTGGCAGGAATGATTCATTAGAAATTTCAGTAGTAAAATATTTATCAGACATAAATGGGATCCTGTCTCTACAAATAATTTTAGTTCACACACCAATTTATCTTATGACATAGGACTCCTCCATCAGAACTTTCTACCTGCTGGCTGTGAATACATCGGAGGTGACGGAGCTATTGCAAGCCATATACATATTGATTGAGACATATCATGAAGTATTTCCACCATTTTCCAGAAAGGTTATGGGTTAAAAAAAAAAGTTCCTTTCTGTCGTTATATAATTTTTTAATGAGCAAAAGTAAAAGTGTAACTTTCATCAACTAGGAGTCCAAGGACGGTTTGTTTGTTTGTTTGTTTTAGTTTTAACTTTATGGGATGTTATGACTAGCTGAGGTTGCAAAGTATTCTGACAAAGAAAGTCTTTGTTGTTTTTCTATGCTCTGCACAAAACTGTACCAGCAGCATAGTCTATATGAACTTGTAAAAGGCTTTTGAGCTATGACATACATGTTGGATTATCTTTCTTTAGGGAACTTCCACAGACTACCTTATTTTTCTTTTGTGGGATGTAAGTACTGTACAGTTTGAAATGAAATTATTCTCGAGTTTTCTCCCTTGACATTTGATAAAAATACTGAACCTAGAGATGTACTAAAAACTTTAAGGCAAAAGCAACAATGAGGACAAACAGAAGATTTTTGACAAATGTCATGAAATCATCAGTTGGCTTGATAAGAACCAGACTGTAGAGAAAGTAGAATCTGAACACTGGCAGAAAGAATTGAATAAAGCTTGCAACCCCATCATTCCCAAGCTGTACCAGAGTTTGGGAAGTGTGCCAAGGGTAGTGCCTAGGGACTTCTGGTGGTGGTCCATCATTGAAGAGGTTGTTCTAGAAAAAACATTGAAAAACACAAATTTGTAGCAAATTCCATGGCATTTTTTAATGTAGAGCTGCTATAGTAAGTGGGTTTTCTTGACATTTGATTATGGAATAGGTGCCGGGGAAAGGAAGGAACATTGCATAAGCATGGTATTATAGGTGAAAAATGCAGTGTCTTAATAGAAAAATATCTAAATTGGAAAGAACCTACATGTATGTTCAATAGGGCTATTGTCCCTTTAAGTATAATTCAGAGAGTATATTTCCAGAGGTTGAGGTAAGAATTTATTAGTTATTAAATTACTAAAATAGAACTAGAGGGTTTTTTAACTAAAATGCATATATTATTATCTTTTCTCCTATTCACATTTAGTGGAAGAAGTTAGGGATTGTAGGGAAAGGGCAAACGTTAAAGAAACTTCTATCAGCAGTTGCCCTGCATTGAGATGGAAGCGACCAAGTCCTGTCAAAGACGGTCGTCTGAAGCCTAATTCAAGTAGGTTGTCAGACAGAACTGATCTCAAATATTTCCACGAAGATATTTCAAAGGAGATATGGAGCATGTAGCCTGAAGAAGATGCCAAAGGCGACAATTTTTTGTTAAAAGCCGCGGAACTTTCCTCCCATCCTTTAGAAAGCTTAGGTCCTGCAGATGCGGACATGCGCACTCTGGCTCTGAGGATCCGGACACGAGCCCACAGAATTCTCATGGTTATTGAGTGTAAAACTCAATGAATTATTCATGAACGGCACTTTAGTTTCTTCTCATCATCGTCTATATTTAGCAAAGCCACACCAATTACCCAACATCTGCATTTCATTCCAATCGAAGGGTTTGTAAAATTTAGCTTCACCAAAAGGATTACTGTAATGTGATTTATTTTCTCTTGGCGACAACGAAAGAGAAGCTATTTAAACAATAATTTCCCACCCCCAAATTTCCAAAGCTTTGAAAAAGAATCTGTCTACCAATTATTTACTCAGGTGGTTATATAAATTTACATGTGTAGCCCTGAGAAGAAAAACATTTGATTTCCTAGTAAGGTACAGACGCATTTTCATACTTGTTTAAAGTGAGTTATACAAAAAGTTAATGCCTTCATGTGATTTCTAATAGTTATCTTAAAGTAGAACCTATTTTTGAATTATTTCATTATGTATATTAGGGAATTTGTAAGCATGACATTAACTTCAATGTATATTTTGTTGTGAATTATGTTTCTGCTTTCTTTACTTTTTTATACTTTCAAGTCCAAAGTTGAGGTCCTATTAGAGAAGTTAATTAATATATTTAAAAAATATAGATTATTCTTGGAATTGCTAAATTGATGTCTCAGGTGAAACCAAGAAGGTTAGGAATTACATTCCATACTTTCATTTTTTAACCATGTTAAAACGAGATGTGTTTCAGACATTAATATATCTAGGTTGCTTCAGATCTCTGTATTATTTATGATAATAGTGTGTTACAGTGTATTTACCCTCAAATTTCAGTGATATGACACAATGTTAATTTATTATACATGGGTTATAACAAGAGGAGATGTCCTGGGTGAAGGAGGCTCTCTTTTTGTTGATTTTGGGACAAAACTTTTCTTATAAGTATGCCTTTAGAGTTCTGTTTTCTACAAATGCCGTAGTAGCACACAAAATAGATCTGTATACCTCTGAAGTTTGTGGGGCAGAATTACTATAAGGGTATTATTTGATCTGTTGTTGGGAAGTAATTAAAGGAACTCAGGAGTACTCATATTTGTTACCAAAGGATGCATGTGCAAAGGAAGAAAAAAGTAATTAAAATTTATGCTGAAACTAAAGCAGAAACCCTAAATGCTTGCAAATGTGCTATTCTTTAACCCATGAAGTACTCTTTATTTAAACTTAAATGTCTAGATAATATATTAATAGGTTCAAAATAAGCTAGATGCTCTCGTTGCACAAATCCTAAGTAATCCAAGATTGAATTTTATCAAAGCACTGTTAGGGAAATAAACAAAAACCAAGCTAACGCACCTTCGAAGAAGAAACACAAAACAAGTACACAAATGTTATTATTTATCTGAAGTCTACAGCGGAGTTCCGGGAGATTAGGTTACCCAGTTGAACTTCCCTTCAATATGGAAGACAGTGGCCAGCTCCCAGGAGAGCATCTTCCAGGATAGTTTAACATAGCCTTGTGATCCCTCGTCTAGGGACTCACTAACCCTTCATTCAGTCTGACAGTTCCACTGAGCAGACTTTGGCCAGTAAGAGAACAGTAAACATGATAAATCACTAGCCATCTTTCTACTCCTTGCAGCAGCGCTAATGGGGGAGTTGGGAAATGCATAGCGTCTAGTGTGTGTTTTATTGCCTCTAAATGCTCAGAGGGCGGGGGAACTGTGAGAAGGGCAAGAGAGACAATGGTACAGTATTTTTTAAAGGAAATTGGCGTGAGATTGTAGGTTAATTGGATTTTACTGCTTTAAAAAGTCCAGTGAGAAACAAAAACTGTAGTAAATTAGCAATGTTTTTAAAAGAGTGAAAATATTGTTGAAAAGAAGCCTGTATAAATCACTCTTCCCCCTACAGTTGTGAAGAGCCAAATTGTTCATTTCCTGTTGCTTGCTTCCTAGATGAGCAATAGAGAACATGTTGAAAATTCTGAAATATGAGGTTGAAAGAGTCCTTGGTAAACTGAAACAGCTGAAAGAAATCATGTAATATGCTCTGGCATGTACTTTATGGTATAGCATAAGATAATCATTAGGAAAAGCAAGGCTCTTGCTTAAATGTGTTTCTATTCTAATTGACTTTTAATATCCAAGCCAAAATGATGTTTAAGGACTTAATTTACAAATTATTGATAGAAAGCATATTTGGTAAAAAAAAATAATGCTGTAGAATTTCTACTTACTCATTCATTCATTCATTCATTCATTTATAGAAGGGATGAGAAGGAGAAAGAGTGGGAGAGAAACACCAATGTGTGGTTGCCTCTCATGTGTCCCCTTCTGGGGACCTGGCCTGCAATTCAGGCATGTGCCCTGACTGGGAATCGAACTGGCAACCCTTCGCTTCACAGGCTCATACTCAATCCACTGAGCTACATCCGCCAGGGCTGAATTTCTACTTCTTAAGAGTATGTATAAGCAAAGTAAATAGGAACCATTCTTAGTGCTTCAAGCAGGGATGGACTTCCCTCTTTTCTTCTTCCCTCCCTCCCTTCTTTCTTTCTTGTTCTCTCTTTCATTTTGTCTTTTCAGTGACATTTACCAAGACCTTAATTTGTGCTAGGATCAGGGAAATATACTAGAGTAAAAATGATGAGTACAGAATAAAAAGTGAAAAGAGATTAGTAGAGAGGGAAGACCACCTGTAAAGTTTTGGAAAAGATTGATCAGTAAAGTACACAAACAGAAAACTAGCTGGCAATGAAAACAAAGTCTGTGGACCTCACATTCTGAAATAAATTCTTGGTATAGTGCAATGGCTTCTCTCCTGCCTACTCTGAATGCCAAGGAGAATATATCCATCCCTATGCTACGATGCTCAGTCCATTCACCCACTATCACTCCCCTTGCCCCCAGCGACTGTACTCCTAAAGGCAAAAACACAAAGAGAAGCAAACCCTTTGTCTCCATCATCTGCTCTTTTACTAATTAAATTAAGAGTCAGATGAGGCGTGTTGCTATGGCATTTTTATTGTTGATCTGTAAAAATGGCAACTTAATGTTTTTCTAATCTTATCTTCCTAACTGTAGCACTTAATTTCTTTAACATTTAGGAAAGTGAAAAAATAAAATGATTCTACTGGGACATAAGATGAGATTAAAGTACATTATCTCCTCACAGAAACATCAGTCATGTCTGGCTGTGGTCCCAGGCCTCAGACTACGCTCACATTGCATAGCCTTGCAAGGACAATACCTTAAGTCCCAAGAAATTACTGTGGACCTCACGTTTGTCATTTAAATGTAAAGGGGTTGATAGGAGTAATCACTGGGCAAAATACACTCTCAATGTTGAACTTACATATAGGATTCTTTAAAGGCATTCCTTCCAACTAGGGTCTCCATTACTGAAGCTCTTTTGTTGTGAGAAAGGTAAAATCTTCTTTTTTCTAAGTAGCCTCCCTTTAGTATGTTGAATCCTGGCCCTAAAGATATACCTTCACCTTCATTACCGGAATCTGTGTGTAATGTCTCCTATGGTAAAAGGGAGAATGCTACTTTATATGATGAAAAATGTGATTGTGTTAAACATCTTGAGAGGCAGAGGTTTCCTGAATTATCAGAGTGGGCCCTGAACACGTTCACAATGTATCCTTATAAGAGAGAGATGGGGAATTCTGGCAAAGACACAAAGAGGGGAAGGTGATGTGAAGATAGAGCAGAGAAGAATGCAGCCACAAGCCAAGGAGTGCCGCCAGCCAACAGGATGGAAGAGGCATGGACCAGATGCACCAGATTATCACCTTGAGCTCCCTGAGACAGTACAGTGAAACTGCTTTTGGACGTTTGACCTCCGTAACTCTGAGAAATTAAACCTCAGTTGATTTTAAGCCAGAAAGTTTTAGATAGCTTGTTATAGTAGATATAGGAAACAAATACATTCCCAATTTATTCTATCTCTGCAAGCATGACCTAACCAAAGGGAAATCAGGAATATGCCAGAAAGTTTTGCCTCGTGGCTCTAGAAAACGCTTTGGTCAAATTTAATTTATATATAGTACCATGTGATTAAAATGACTTCTGATGCTGCCCAACTGCTTTGTTCTTACCTGTGAATGGAGAGTCTCAAAGAGGCTAGAAGTATTTATAGGCCACACAATGTAGGCCTTGGTTTAAGCCGCCCCATTGTCTGTCTCCCACACATCAGAGCTCAAATAGCAGAAGTAGGGAACTGGTCAGTCCGGTCACGTCTCCTAGTGGTTCAGTGGATGTCATGAGGGCAAGACAAAGACTCAGAATTAGGGGAGCTTGAGTACAGGATGGGTCTAATGAAAAGATAGCTATATGGGTTTTTGTTAAAATAGAATTAATGAGTAGTATTAAAGGGGTATAAGTGATGAGAGAATGTGGGTCACAGACTGGTGGTAAACGTGTTCTACGGGAGTCAAACATTTTACAATACAAACGGTGTCAAAGGTGGGACTGCAAAGATGGCTGGAAGTTGGCTCTGTATTGTTCTATTGGCTCTATTCAGAGCCAGATTAGCTCTATAGTGTCCTTATTCTACTTCCTAAAACACAGGAGAACCTCGCTCCAAGCTAGACTTATCTTTTTATTCCCACACTAATTTAGAGATCCTTTTTCAATGATTCTATCCAACTGTTATCTCTGGATTGTGAAATAGTTCATGGGCACATTGTTGGGTACGTTCATGAGTAAATATATGAGCAGTACTTAGAAGGATGCATAGATAATATTTATAAGTTAGAAGATAAAAAGTTATTGCAGGAGCTAGTGGTGGGGTTTTGACAATGCCTAACTCATTTCCTAAAACATGGTGGGTAGCTGTAAGTTGCAATATATTACAAATAAAAATAAGTGTTTTAAAAGACCTCTCTAATAACCTTTGATATGTGTACAAGTTATTGAGATAGCATTTCTGGAAGGATATTTCTTTGTCTAGCAAATCTTACTTTACTCCTGATTTTACCAGACTGCATTGACACATGCCTGGAAGTATATACTTTCAGGAGAGGAATTAAAATCTGGTAGAGAGAAAAATACTGTGAAGTCAAACACTTAGACATTTGAATTTTATTAGTTACATGAACATGAAAAGCTAACGTATGGAGAAAATTTTGTGTTCCTGACCTTTTTTCTCCGTCTATAAATCAGGCTCAAGCAGAGCATAGTAGCTTCTTCTCCCCTCTAATTTTATAACTTTCCTTTTCCTATGAAACGGTAAGAAGGAGGAGGCCAACAACGAAGACTTCCATGAAAGCAACACATGGAGGAAAAGCTGTTTTCCTTTCCTGGATTTTGGATGACCTTTAATGATTGTTTTCTTAAATAAAATGTGACCTTTAATTGTTCAAGGCTTCTGAGAAAGCTTTCAAGTCTGGTTATCGAGCAATAACTAAGATATTTCCATCTGTTTAGAAAAAATAAATCAAAATAATTTTTCAAAATCAAAACATACTTTTATATATAAAATATATTTTTAACAATCAAGCAGTCTTCCCATGTTTTTCAGTAAATGTTACGTTGTTTCATTGTCATTCTCTTTTAGGTAGAATATTTTTCCCTTTTAAGCTGCATGTCTGTCACTGTTATTTTTAAAATGTGAATACATTTTTCCCAAATATAGAATCCCCTTGACCTTTAAGAATCACGCATTTTTGTGAACTCAAATCTTAGTTCATACTTTGCTCAATGCTAACACTATTGAACTGTTTAAGGTTAAAGTGATATCATAGTTAATGGTTGAAAGCTCATTTTATTTATGAACATTAATAATTTAAAAAGTGAAGAATTCTTATTTTAAACATGGGCTGTAGACTTAGTAATCATACTCATATGCTCATATCTGGGGTGAAATATATCTGTCAACACGTTTAGTAGAACCAATTCACGTGTTAGCAAATTGGCCTCTGTGCTGAGTTTCTAAATCAGACTCACATAAATGGTGGTGTATTACTTATTACACCATATTAATTTCAGGTTTAATTTGCCAGATATACTCTCTAGATAACACTTATTTGTGATGGTGAATCTTCCTTTCAAGAATATTTGAAGCAGTTATAATGTCCTTTTTTCACTTGTTAACTTATTTTATATTAGAAATAGTTTCCAAAGATCATTTTATTAATCATGCCTATCAATATGTCTACAAATGGGCTTTTTGGGTGAATCTCAGCTTTTTATAAAATACATAGAGCAAGTGGATTCTTTATTCATACTGCAAAATAAGCTGTGCTAGTTTATTTTATGTATTTAATAATGTTTTCTACTATGAATTAATGTTTACTTTTTATTTTTAGAATATGTCTTTTACTTACAATTGATAACTTATACTGTCTTGTTTCATTGCTCAATTTACTGTCCTACAGAGTCAGATAAAGCAATTAGTGGTCACTATAAATTTAAGTTCTGTATAGAACTTTCTATCTTTCAAATAATTTTGTTGCCCCCAAAGCTAATATACTGCACCTGGCCAATACATCTGTTTTTTCCTAAGGCCCATGACAAAAGAGCAAGGGTGGCCTTGTTTGTTGAAGTGTTTTATGTTGAATAGATAAGAAGTCAAGACTTGGCAGTGTGTCTTAAGGAAGAACTCCTCCACAACTCTGGCAGACCTTAAAAATAAATAACTTCCCAAAGGAATTAAAATGTTAGGTGTACTGAGTAGACAGGAAATACATCAATTTGCCTTTAGCTGAGATAATTCACAGACTATTTCACTTGAATGACATTTTATCCAGATACAATGAAATTATTCCCTTAAAGCAAAGTCATTAAAAATTAGCATAGATGCATAGACAAAGAAGCAAATATCCCTAAAATCTTAAGATTTAGATACTGATGGTTCCCTTCTAAGATAAACATATAATAAATAATGGGCATTTCATTTGGTTTCCATATTTAAGGCCTAAAGTTTATAAAATATGTCAGATCTAAGAACCTGCATGGTTTTGGGAAAATATATAATATGAATTATTTTTATAATTTTTTGACAAGGTTCTTGATATTGTAATAGAGGTATTATTTAATTCTTAGGAATATTTTCATGGACATCATGCCTGTTTAAACACTCTTTAAACACAGGTCTGTATTATCTTTGTCTTTCATTAGTTTTCACCAGACAGGGCTCCCTCCATATCTTTCATCTGCTAGCTTGAGATAGCTGAGTTTTGCAACTTCAGCATTCCTGGCATTCTCTTGCTCCATTAAACATCATCCTTCGCACCATAATGATATATTAGTTTCACTTGGTAACACTAAACCAAGTCCTAAAATTAAAACATATGGCCAATATGCACTGTCTATGCTTCTAATTTTTGTTGCGTGCCTTCAAATAAGCGGTTTTGGTAAAGATTTATAGCCTGATGGAATGCTCAAGACCAAATGATCCATACTGACAAAGCTTAGCATTGTACAAATGGAGAAATTGAGACTGAGGGAGGCGACGGCCTGCCCACCCTGCTTAATGACATGATCACACACGAACTTAAACTGAACTGGAATGAGATTTCTTTCTGCTAACCATTCTGGTACTATCCGTTATGCTCCTTCCAAAATCAATGTAAGTCTTAATACATGAAAGTCATGTTCAAGTTATCTTTTTAAATCGTACATGATTAACTGAACATAAAACCAAGTATCATAATTGATTAAGCAGATATAGCTGAAATTAACATTGTAGTTACTAGAAAAATAAGAGATTGATGCGCTTTCACGCGTGACGGATGCTGGAGAATCCCCCTGAAAGTGGGACCCCCTTTCAGGAAGGAATCCCCCAGAGTGAAAGGTAGATCAGGAGCTTGAGAAGATGGTTCAGGGAGCAAGGAGATGCTTTGGCTCAACTGCCTCCAAACAGGCCCTGTAAAGAAACACTAGCAGTGGTGTAAGTTCATCTTTGTTAGTTTAATTGCACAGGTATTCAAATCATAACAACAGGTATATTGGTATGAAACTACTTAGTGCCTTGAATAGTGGAATATAGTTAATGTGTGTATAATACATTTCATAGCATATATTATATATATTACAAAGATATATACATATATATATATTAAAAATCCTGTTTTGATAAAGTACTTTTTAATATTTAAAAGCCTTAATTTAATAATAATTTCTCCCAAAGTGTCTGAAAAGCAGTTTGTATAATTCTATGCCTTGTTTTGATTACACAAAGTGAAAGAAAATTGCAAAAGAATATTTTATTTATTCCTTTCTGCTCCACCTCTGTAATTTATAAGTTTTGATGTGGTATAAAATAATGTTTAAGGTTTTCCAGTCATTGCTTTAATTACCGTTATAATTTTGTGCCAAGTAATTAATGAGTAATAGGAGCAGGCTATTTCCCCCCTTGTTTTTTGTGAGATAAACTCTGTGGTCAGGCAAGATTTTAAAGTGGCCTTTTGGCAGAATTCACAAAATTGAAATGAAGAAAATGTGTTTGGAATTATAATATGCTTCATGAAAGTCTTTGGAGAGAGACAAGCATGGGTGGCAGGGAGAGAGGGGAAGAGAGAATGATAAACGTTTTTTAATGCCCACTTACATTTATCAAAATGTGAAGTACATGGTTTAAATTTTTTCTATAATGAAGATTTTTACTATATTTCTTAGTCTTTAAGGACACTTTTGTGTACATTTAATTTATTCATGAAAATAAAATGAAGAGCTAAAATAAGCAAATGTTTCTAGTAAATGATCTTTCTGCCTCCTGATATAGACATCACATTACTTTCTACAAACAATTTTAATGAGTACTGATTTACTGGCATAGTTCTAAATAGTCTTATTTTTAAGCCCTTTACCCCTTCTATATAAATTGTGCACAAAAAATAGAGCAATAAAGGAGTTTAATCAAAGTGGAAAAACAAATAAATGTAAATGCAGGTAGCAAAAGAGAACAGGTTTTCCCAAGTTATTTTTTGATCAAAGCCTAATGGATCTATTTTGAAGCACTTCTACACAATAGAAAGAGGATAGCCTATCGCTAAATCTATGAATTTGGTCCTCTAAATGCTGGTGTTGTTGGAAAACTTTAGTTCTTTATGTACTTTTCTCTAAAGTAAACTGCTCCCACTTTCTGGCACATTGGGTACGCCCAGCGAATTAGGTGTCTGAGTTCTGACACTGCTCCTGACAGAGTACCAGGTGGCTCTTTAGACAGTCCCAGACATGTGAGTCCTTTATTGCTGAGCAATTGTTTCCATTTCTGGATCTATCAAAAATACGTCACAACTATAAATTAAAACAAAAATCCATAGGGTGGAATATAATCTATATGCAATTAGAAGAATATGTCTAAGAACTGTATTCTCATTTTATTATAGGGCAGCCTTGATATCCTGATAAGAAATGAAATGGTATCATGGGTATAATCTCTGGGGAGATCAATAGGTTGAAAAGGGGAAAATCGTTTCTGATTCCAATTCATCTTTAAGATTTGGAATGACAGTGGGGAAACATGATGTTAATATAAACTTACTAGTTTTTTAAGTAAATGCTTTGTGTGGTTGTTTTATTTTTTTAACAGTGTGAAAGATCCAGGCGTGGGCCACAAGCAGTGGAGAGGCTCCATGTCGTCCACCTGCAAGCAGTGCCCAGGTGCCTATTCCAGCCCTGTTTGTGCTTCGGATGGTCATACCTACTCCTCACAGGTAAAGGAAATCAGAGTCATTTAGTGTGAATTACCCAGTTCGAATTTGTAAGTAAGTGCTTAAATCTCTTAGTTCTCCAATGTGGTCATCCAAATATTTTTTTCAACTTAAAAAAATGTGAACAATTTCACTGGTTTGAAATATGATTCAATGTATATTTGTTTCTCCTATTAACAATTTTTCAAGCTTGAAATACTGAAGCTGTGAACACTCTGAACCCTCTCAAATATTAAAGCCAACATTATTTTTAGAGAGAGGGGAAGAGAAGGGAAAGAGAGAGAGAGAAACATCAATGTGTGGTTGCATCTCATGAATCCCCAACTGGGGACCTGGCCGGCAACCCAGGTATGTGCCCTGACTGGGAATCGAACTGGTGACCCTTTGGTTCACAGGCCCGTGCTCAATCCACTGAGCTTCACCAGCAAAGCCAAGATTTTTTGAAGTGCTATGGTAGAAGAGGTCAGTACTGTTGCCATACAGATGATAATGTTAGCAATTATTATTCTATCAGTAGAGGTAAGCTACAATCTGTTAGTATCATTACTTCTTTCATCTCATATGTTATTTTCTATATTACTTTCTTTAAGCCTCCAAATATCTTTTTTTAACAAATGAGAAAACTAAGAATTAGAAAGATGTAGCAAACTTTATGTATTTAGCTGACATGGATGGCAAGATTTAAGGTCTTTTCTGACTCAGTGTCTGTTCTCTATATTAATCTGTGTCCTAATCAGCAAAACAAACAAATGAGCAAAATAGAACCAGAGACATAACAATAAAGAACAAATTGACAGTGACCAGAGGGGAGGGAAGAGGCAGGTAATGGGGGAAAGAAGTGGAAGGGTCAAGTCAAGGAACATGTATAAAGGATCCAAGGACAAGGACAGTGGTGGGGAGAGTGTGGATGTAGGAGGTGGGGGTGGGTAGGATAAAGGAGAGGAATGGAGGGAAAATGGGGATAACTGTAACAGAACAACAATAAAAATTTTTAAAATATGTGTCCTTATTTAAATATTTTGGAGTTTTTAAGAACTGTATCTAATAAGACATTGATAACTTGTTTTTGTTTGTTATTGTATGACAAATGAATAAAGGCTCACAACCTCTTACTGAGTCTTTGGGGACAGATACACTTGTGAATTTTGAAAACCTATATTTTAACAAGTTATTGTTACTAAAATATGTTTTGAAAGCACATTTTGTGGTGTTCCGAGTGGAACCTTACACTATAATTAAACATGTTAACATCTCTTTAAGGAACTGTGTGACTATTCACGTTAAATACAATATACGAAGTCTGTAAAATAACCTTACCTCTGTTCCAAAAATCTGTGGGCTATTTGAACATTTTGTTCTGTGGATACCTCTTTATGAATCATACCTTGTCTCAGTGACTATTTCCCTACAGTTTCCACTTGCATTTTACAATTGCTAAGCTTGATTAAGAGCACTACAATGATAAGATAGATTAATTCAGTCAATAAATATATGCTTAGTACTTACTGGAGGCCAAGTGCAGCGTCTCCTTAATTAAGCTGCCATGTGTCTATCTGCTGAAGTGTTAAGATGCATAGAGAGGTGTGGATATTGCTGAGAGAGAAGGGAGTATGTCACTGGTCTTCTCAAGATGACCGGGATCTTGGTGAACCCTAACGTTGCAAGATTAGAAAATTCATGTTGTCTGCACCGGGGAGAATGAATCTATCTCATATTATCACATCATACAGGATGATGATGTGCAAACCATTATACTGCTTTATTCGATTACAGCCAAGGATGCATATTATAATATCCAAACTGGTAAGGAGAACTACATGGGAAGCACATTTGAATACTCATTTTATTTGATAAACATTGATAGTTGAACAAGGTACATCAATAGAGAGATTGGTTTTATTACTGGCCGCCAGCTGAGACAGATGTATGTCTTTCTCAATATTGTAAATGTGTGTGCCGGCGGTACTGATACGTGTGTATCCTGAGGGCCTGGGTCCCTGAGGAGGGTTGGCCTTAGTCTAGCGCCAGCTTGTTTGGGGCTTTCTTCAGGATACTACGAAGAGGTGATCAGTTCTTTCGCAATTTAGTTTCAAAGTACACAAAGTTACAATCACAAGTGATTTCCATCTGTTCAGACCATATGGGAAGCCTTGTTTGTCGATTTTAAGAGAAACGTCATTGGCATGCTCCTCCTACTCAGGACTAAGTGCACCTATCATAAGTAGATTAATTCCCATATATTTCCAGCTCCATGGGATTTCCCTTTTGTTCTCCTTTGTTTTGGGCACCCTGAAGCCCAGATTACAAATCATATGTAAGCCTATTGGTCAGAAGGTTATCAGAAGGTATCCAAATGAAGACTTCAGTCAAACAACTTTCTGTATTTTAGAAACTATACCTCATTACCCAATGTGAACAAGATGGAGTGATTATTTTATCAGAGTTCAAACTCTAAATTTGTCAGCTTGTGTAGAACTCCTAAGCAGAGTGTATAAAAATGTCTACACAAAAAGACAAAGGAGTAGATAAAGAACTATGGACAAGTGGATTCATTTGAAAAAAATATTGGGACCTTTGTGATGTTCACGAGAGGTATTTTTGTAACATTGATTTTTTTTCCTGTTAAGAAAAACAATTGACTTTTTCAAGAAGTTGTCTTAATCTTACTTTTTAAGAGAACCAATCTATTTTGAATTATTTCAAATTGAGCAATGCCAGAAAAATCAAAACGTAAGTCTGTTCAAGGTTATTTGAGAGGTAATCATTCCTGGAATTGACACAGAAGATGAAGGTCTTTGTTTCTTTACTTGAGGCAAAGTCTATTCTGATTGTATTGTCAAGCTTCAGTAAGAACTGGGCATTGTTCCCCGATACATCTGTATTAGACCGTGGATGTATTTGTCACTGACTTCTGTAAATGGTGTACTACATTTGCTGAGCAGAAGTCAATAAATAATATTAATGTTTTAGAACTCAGCAGGGCGTCTGTAATATAAATTCCCTGGGGACAGCACATCGTGTGATTCAGAACCCTTTTCCATCATACTTAGCCATGCAGTGCTTGGCTACTGAACTAAATGATGGTTAATTCCTTCAGAATGAACATTGTTTATAAGAAATGTGTGTGTGTGTGTGTGTGTGTGTGTGTGTTCAGGAGAGATGAATGGAAAGTTTACACTGCAGTTCCCAACTCTGGCTTCAGAAATGGAACTTCGGTTGGTTGTGAGTGGGGCCCTGTGACTTTGAATTGGAAAAGCCCCCGGGTGGTTTTACATGTGTCCATGATTGAGAAGCACCATTGCACCCCTCCAAAGTATTGCTTTTGAAATTTAAATATGAGGGTTTTAAAAACACGAATAAGAATATTAACTTTTGAGAAAATTCCATCTTAAGTTTCAACATTGTACTATTATTTATCTTTCCTTAACTTTTCCCCCATGTTTGAGGCACTCTGTTACTTTCTCTTAATAATAGTTACTGATGCTAATAGCTCTCTGTACATGTTGAAAGATAGAAAATTTCCTACACATCACCATTTTGATGTGGTGCATCTGTTAGCATTTGGTGTTTAACTGTCCTATCTCCCTTCCTTTGAGTACTTTGACCTGAGATAATTTTCTGTTGGAAGATCGACAGAAATAGATGTGCGCTGTTTCTGTGTGAACCGATTTGCAACAAAAGCTAGGTTTCGCTTCAGCTCAGGGGGTGCTACCAGCTTGATCAAGGTGACAACACCGATGTATTATTCAAACCATTGGGACAAGCTCTTATTAAATCACTGAGCATTAAAGGAAATAATATGGGTTAGCTTTCTTATAAAATCTCAGATTTGAACGGAACTCAATAGGACATCTAGGGCAAACTTCTATACCATATGCAAGGCCCTGATAAGACACCATGTTCTATGAGGTAAGTGTCTGTCTTTGAGGGGAGTTCTAATCCTCAGAACAGCTTTCCTCTGCTTATATTGACTTGACTTGAATACCCTATTTCTACCTTCTGTGGCCATACTGATGCACAAAATACATATTCTATTTTCTTCAGTTACTGGGAAAAATGTGAATTTCTAAATTTTTCATTTAAAATGTAACAAGAAGGTGAAATACATTTGCAGAGCAATCTAAAGGACTGAATATTATTTAGCCTTTGTCAAACTGTATTCCTGTTTTTTCATATTCGTTTCACACACACTTATTTAGAGACAAACTTTTTTCACATAGCTCACCTGCATTGAGTCCAGACCATGCAACGTTGTTCCTGGAAACACAGCTGTTTACGATGTCCTAACCTTTGGTTACGTTAAGCCATATTTAATTAAACTGTAGTTATGGTATTATTGTTGAACTCATTTTTAAAGACCGGAAAGTAGAGTGGTGGTAAGGATAAAACCCATCTGACAGAAATGAAGTTTGGAGTTATTTCTTTGCCTAAAGTGTTCAGTATGTTATATGAGCTGTTTCTTCGGAGTTCGGCCAAGGGAGAATTTCCAGTGTAATTTTTTATTTTTCAACCAAAAAATACGAATTCAGGAGAAATTAATGAATATGCTCCTCTTCTGAAAGATATTTTATTTGGGTTAAAAATCATTACCAAATAAATGTGAAATGTGATTTTTTAATTTGAATTTTAAAATTAGAAATAATCACTGAATTACCATAATGTTTAACTATTTTCTAAAAAAATATTGAGCAAAAATAAATTTGAATTATTTTGCTCCCTAATCCTGGATTTATTTTCTCCTCAGGATATTTGGTATGTATGGAATATAACACACAGAGCAACTTAGTGTTTTATAATTTATTCATTCATTACTAGTGTATTGAAATTGCACACAGACAGGTAGAGGAAATAATACCATATAGTGATGCATGCTTTTTGCTTTTCAAAAAGGAAAAGCAAAAATAAGAAAATTATGTTTAAACATAAAAACTATGTGCCATTTCTATATAGGATTCTTATAACAAAGTAACCATAAATGCTAGACTTTTTATGTTCCCAGCTTCAGTCTACATGGGTTGCTGTCAGGAAACTCAGTGGGCAGGGCGATAGAATTTCATGTTAATTCGACCAGAGATTCCAGGTGGCTGAATTAGCATTGACTTTGAGTTCCCCGAACTCCTTTGCGTAGGCTGTCACTCAGAGAATACAGCAGCCAGACCAGCCTGTAGTTACTGTTAGGGGAAGGAAGACAAAACCCTGAATGCTTAATATAGGTACCTACAAATTCTTTTCATCTTGTTGGTTACCCAGGAACTCGCTCAGAGGGTGATGTGGATGGACACTGGACCCACAGTGTCTGTGGTGTTATGGATGACATGAGACAAATTCACAGGAACCTCAGAAATCCTGTGGAGAAAAGGGGATGGCATGGCCACTCTCTTGAGTGAGAGAGGGTCAGCCCAGTCTGGGCTGGCTAGACAGGCTTTTATTGCTTTTCTGGGCACATTACATTGAGGATGGTCCTCATTTACTATGCACAGGTACACTTTAGTTGTTAACCTTTTACAGAAAACAAAGGAGAAGATGTTGCTAATTACATCAAAAAAGAAGGGTATTTGCAAATGTAAGGGGAAAAGTGGTTGAACTGGTTACACTCATCCTTGGGAGATCTAGCATAGATTTCAGGAAGTTACTTTAAAGGTATGTAGTGAACATTTGTTCCCTCAATTCAGGGTGAGGGAGTTTTAGCCAAAAGCAAGCCTCAAAGAGGCCTAGGTACAATGCGGGCCTGATTCCCCACAGGAGAACTGATCCACGGGTGTGGGTCCTGTGAGCCAGACCTCGATTTCCACTGGCCTTCCTGAGTGGGAGCTGGGCTACATTTCCCCCCCCACACTGAACGGTCTCCTCTAAGAGGGTACGTTCCCTCCCTGGAGATGGAGACATTCAGTGACTACACTGTCTTAGTAAGGTCAGGGAGATAGAGTCTGAAATCTTTTTCAGTAGATTTTTGAAGAGACCCTCCCGGTGCTTAGACTATCAGATGCCCCCCGCAACGTTCCCCTAAGGCATTGAATACTTTGCCTATACTTTCATTATTGAGTAGATTCTTTGATAAAAATGTTGGTGTTGTCTCACTACAGATAATCCCCAAAGTCAAACATATGACATCACACAAATTAGTTTCAAAGGACACAGTGATGTGCCCTGAGTCAGCTGATGGAACCGGAATAGCAACGGCACCATCAGAAAAAGTGTCAGGAGAGACTTATAGCTGATATTGGTCCACTGGGGTTGTGGGGCCCCGAGGCAGGGAGAATGCTGCAGCTTTCTGGATGGCTTCCAAATCATATTGATTTAACTGACATAAAGGACCCGGTAGAATGTCCGAAGGAAGAACATGCTTCTTCCAATACCCCGGGAATTCAAGTAGGTGCTGGGACTACACTTTAGTGACGGTGCCCAAAGAGATAGCAGTTTTCCTTGATTATTGTCCAGACTGAGCATTGTAAATCCATCCAGACAGTCCTAAAAAACTTAGGATCCAGGCTCCTAAATTTTGTCTGGAATGTATCAGTCATTTCTGCTGGTGTAATAAGCTTGCAGTCAGTCAGAGTCATTTGAGACAGAGGCTTCTGACTTTCCAACCAACAGGGCATCAGACAAACCTTTAGACACCAGAGAATGTACACACCTACTGGTGGCAAAATGCAAAGAAGTTTTCCACTAAAAAGTTTGACCTGTAACCCTTGGCTCTTCCACAATGAGGAAGGCTCCTCTCTGGCACGTATCAGACAGCAAAGTACAAACATATAGTGCACAGTGCCTGCTGTACATTCAAATGTAGAAGCAATGACATGCATTAAATAGGTCCAGAGAGCTCCACAAGAAAGCTCATGTTGGCTTGCCTTCTGTGGGAGAAATCCTACCTGAATCCTTGCAGTTGAATTCGGTGTCATCTTCCCAACAGAACCAGACACAACAATAACTTGGGTACCTGAATTCAACACAGCCATAATAGAATACATTTGGAATTGGTTACAGATATATCTTTGTGTGTGTGCTTTTCCTAGGATAGTTGTTTATTTACAATATTTAATGAACTGTTAACTTCTGAAAAGTAAACTAGTGTTTGCATCTCCTATCTCAATGCCCATGTCGTTTTTCCTTTTATATTTACCCTTTCTATATAAACTCACTTTTAATGATATGTTTTAACCACCCCACTTGGCAGGGCCCACCTCCTTACTATAGCCAACACTGCAGGAGTCTTCCTTCCCAGATGCGTATAGCTGTAAGAATAGTGCATGTTTTCAAGTACATTTCGATATTTCTTAAGCATAATAAACAAGGCATTTCCTCAAGTGTTAATTTACTAAAACAGCTAATAAGAAATTTTAAGTATGTAAGCTCCATAGACTTTGAAATGTATGCACATGCTATCACACTTCAGTATTTTGATGTTTGTGGGACAATTGTTGATGTTCACTACACTGAGGTCCTTAAAGTCTTTTATCTTGTTACCTAAATGTAACCTTCTGTCCTGAATCTTTCATCCCCTTATATGTTATTTTAAAATGCATCCCATTTTTACTTACTCCTGTTCTTTTTTAAACCATTCACTGCCATTTATATCTGTAAGAATAATTTCTTCTCACTGGCATCCTCATTTTCAGGAGTACTTAATGCCACGTCCTTCTATTTTCATCCATGTCCAAGTTATTTTTAACCTCTCATACTTTTTTGGAAGGATTTATCTGTCAAAGCCTACATTATGTACTAAGAAAAACAATGAAAATATAAAGTCAATAGTAAGTTAAATGATTTTATATATATATATCTTATCAATCATCAAGCAATGTGTCTTTATAGGTTGTATTTTAATTGACTCTATTACTGATGATTGAAACAGCTATGGTCTAAAATAATTTAAGCAAGAATTCTGTCAAAATAACAAAATGCAATGAATGTATAGCAATAAAATGGTAGTAAAATAAGTATACTAAGCCAGTGACCATTAAAATGTTTAAATTTATTTCCACATTTTGAAGTCCAGGGTAATCTGTTTAGAGCAGTGGCCAACAAACAGGAAAATATATACATTTGTGAATGCTGAATTATGCCCAGAAATCACAGAATAAGAGGTATTTTACTACAGCTGATCTTATACCTCAATGGAATAATACAGTAATATGAAAAAGAGTAAGGCCTTACATATGCACATACTCACAGTCTTGGCTAAGGAGAAAGAATGTTACATTCCTGACATTCAGGAAGACTTTGGATTGAATTAAGTTGAAGGCAGAATGTGAGGTTGCAATCTCATGGGCGTCTGTGAACACACGCTGATACTCATCAAAGGGAAACTATTCGAAGTGATTACTGCATCCAGTTCTGAGTCCGCAATCTGTGAGTTGAGTTGTTTTTCCCTGGCATGTTCTATTGCTGTCCTGCAAGACAGTATAAGATCTGTCCCAAATGGGAAGCTTAGGTTGAGTATTTTGATATCAGTTTAATTTGGGAAGAAACATAAAAGTGTAGTTATAATAATCAATGTTTGAAGACTTGGAGATCCTCTGATCCAGAGAACATGCTACATCTAAAGTATTGTGTTCAAAGTTAAGTATATTTTTTTCCTGGCAGTTCTTCTTGGCCAAGTAATCTAGTTGCTAACTGGAGTTATATTTTAACCACTTCATGACCACATAATAAGGACTATAAACTTATTAAAAATTCACAGTGGGTTGACATGTCCTTACTGCCCTTGCCTCATCTCACCTCAGTAAGCTCAATTAGGCCTTCACAATTTCCAATTTCAAGATGCTGACTTGAATTCCTTGCACACCACTGAGCCTTAGAGATTGCTTAAATTAGTGACTCATATTTTCAGGATTCCCTTGGTCGTCTTCTTATTTTGACTTAATAATCTAATAGAGAATGTAGGAGAATAATTCAGCCTCATGTCACATGGATTTTCGCCTACGGTGAGGGCAAAAGTATGTAACATTTTGCGGGGCAAAAGGAAGGTTCCCAAAATAAGCAGGGTATTATTCCTTAATGTAAAGGAGAATGAAACAGAGAAAAACAAAGGCATAGTGTCCACTTTAGCGCATAGTTTGTTACAGATTGTTGCTCGGGTTAAGCCTCTGCTTGTGTATGTAACACTACAGGTATGATGTGTGTGTGTAGACAGCAAATTCTAATGAATGAGGGAATGGTTTCATGGACAAATTGTGGGGGTTTTTGGTAAATTATTTGCTTAATAACATTACAAACAACTAATAATCAACTTTTTAGCAAAAAACTCCCATTTTAATAAATCAACTAATATATTTTTGTTATTCAAGTATTTTTTTGCTTTCTTTTTTTTGAATAAAAATAACACCTGCTAAAAATCACCACGTTGAAAATGTGATTATAGCATAAAACCTTTGAAAGGGAGCTAACATTTCACATTTCAAAATTTTATATTAGCTATAATTAATATCAACTTTTAGCTTTGTCTCTTCATATGCCACTTAAAATTGCTTCTGAACTTTTCAAAAATTATGTCAGGAGTCAGAATTTTCTTATGACCAGACATGGTTCTGAAATATTTAGTTACAGGGAAGAATATTAAATTTGAAGTCTGAAAGATTTTTCTTCATAACTAATTTGGCTTTCATTAAAGCATTCACAATTTCCTAACCATTTCTACTTTTGATAAGCTATAGAGAATTTTTAATTACATTTAAAATGTATTGTGATTTTATATGACAAGGTCATTTTTTCAAATTATTGAAATATTGAATAATGAACAATAATGATACTTTTGAAATAGCTTGATCTTCTGAAAAGGCTCACTAAACTGCTACAAGTATATTCTAAGTGCAATAATATTTAATCATTTGTTGTAGGGCTAGTAAAGAATTTTGCCAGAGAGAGTTATGTGACCAGAGGAAAAAATGTTGTACAGATGTGAGTAATCTGATTAGTCATTTGGTGTATTCTGTTCTTCTTGGTATCAGTTGAAGCTGAATTAAATTATTCACTGGTGCATTTGTCAATGGGAGCCAGAAAGTCTGCCCTATTTAATTTTAAAATAATTTGTCCTGACTAAATTACGGTGGTAGCCACTATGAAATCATATTACTTCAGAATTAGCAAGATCAATTTCTTTTAGGGTAGGAAGATAATTATTGCCTCTTTAAAATATGGAGTAATTTTACATTTTTAAAAATCATGACAAATGTGCACTTATAAAATATTATCTTAAGAATGATTTAAGAATACTCAGGCTTAAAATACTAACAAAGAGTAGTGTTTACAACAAAATCAAACCAAAACAAAACTAAGCGAAAAAAATCTTTCATGCCATAGTAATTTTGATTATTTGCCTTTATATTCATTCAGCTTTTGATAATAACATTTACTGAGGAGAGCCTGCCTCTTCATTGCTATTGCTGTTTGATTCTTAAAACTCCAGATTAGGTGTTATTGTCATTATTCCTATGGAAAAATTGAGGCTGAGAATGTTTAAGAAACTAGCCCTGAGTGTCACACTGAAGAAGTGGCACTATTAGGGTTTGAGTTCAGGTGTAATGCTCTTTGTTCTGATTCATTCATTTATCTTTTCCCATAGCACATGTAATAGATTTGCAAGTGTACTATTGTCACTTTCTTGATTTCCTACTGTTATAACTAAATATAATTGAATTGATATTTTTTCTTTTCTTACACAGTGCAAACTAGAATATCAGGCGTGTGTCTCAGGAAAACAGATCTCAGTCAGATGTGAAGGCCGTTGCCCATGTCCTTCAGATAAGCCAACAAGCACAAGCAGGAATGTCAAGAGAGGTGAGTGATGAAAGCTTACTTATTTTTATCCTGGTTTCTATTAACATGTTTTTCAGTACATGTTGTCATTATGTTCATAATGAAGCTTCATTTATACATGGCCCTAGCAGTAATTATATTGTAAGTGAAGTTTTCATTTGCTTTAGCTTCAATTGTTATAGCAGGTAATGCTTTTCTATAGATTTCCATTTATCTTAATTGTATAGCTGGATGCTTCTTTCCTACATGCTCACCATAGATAAAAACTCTAAAGCAATGCCTTCTATGAATTATTGTTTTTGAAATTTGTTTTGCATCCTTTTTTTTCCTTTTGTAGCAAGCAACTATTTAGGGGTAACATAAGTGGTAATAATTTAGTTCACTGCAGAATTGGTCAATTAGTACAAATAATCTCTTAAATTCAAGATTTCTACCCCATATAGAGTATGTATGTATGTATAAAATTTCCTATTAAATAATTTAATAGTGTAAACATTCTATTGATTAGATCTAGTATTGTGAAATCTTTATTTATATTGGTTTGATATGTAATACATTAATGAAATATATTGAACTTGATATGTGTCATAGTATATAATTTGACTTTTCATTGATTATTGTGGTTCACATGGCATTACTTTTATATTTAATCTATCGTTTATGCTTTAAAAATATCTCCATGTCTGCTAGTTTTACTTCTTGGCAGCTATAGATAAATAAGGAAATGGAAAGAATTTTTTTAAGTCAGTTGCAACAAAAAGCAATACAATGACTATTTCAGAGAACACTAATATCCATATTTATTATATATTTTATAACCATCTGAATTGTGTAATTTAACAATTATCATTGGGTCCTAATGTAAAGAATTTCCTTTTTCTAAAAAAATTGAATAACAGATATACAGGTAAGAAAATATGAAGTTTATTTAATGTAAACTATATATTTTCTTAAACATGGTATACTTGATATTCCATATTACAGTCCCTTCATGAATGTTTTATTACAGATATAACTTACAAACTTCAGTTATGCCATTTACGTAGGTTCTGGCAGGAGTAAGGCCTGCATGAGTGTGGTTGGTAGGGTAATAATATGGGTGTAATAATTTATAGTTTTAATTTGAACATTTCACCTAAAATGTCACATGGTGTACTTGAGTGTGATATTGTTATGTTACAGAACTCCATGCTTATGATTTTATAACAAAAGATTCTGTAACAAAAGGGGCATTATTTGTGCGGTACTCTACATTTGCCTTTACCCATTAAGCCATATTTAAGATAAAATTTAGAATCTAAAAGCTATGTTGTAGCATGGCTTTTAGAAAAGCAACTAGTTGGTTGTATTATTCAAAAATAAATTGATTTGCAAAATAATTGTAAGCTAGTGTTCAGATATGAGGCAACATGCGGAAGGATGCCAGCTGGTGGGAGAAAGCTCCCTTCCCAAAGCCTGTTCTTGCCTCACCCTACGTAGAGTCAGTTTCAGAGATTTCCTCTGGACTCCCCACCCCGTCTCCCAGTCCGGTCACTCCTGGGTCCAATCCAGTCTAGCTCAAATGAGGATGTTCGGGCTTGATCTTGAATATATTATTCACCCCCTTTATAATTAAGGGTAATTATAGTTTTCACTGAAGTACTTCAATATCCCTTGCATTCCTCAGCCTCACTCCCTATTTACATAACTGAATGCATTTTTTCTCTGCAAATCACTTTAGTTCTGAAGTAAATCCTATCTTGATGTTCAATATCCATATCTTATTATTTTCATTAGAGGCTATTGAAAACTTGTAAGTAGGAGTAATCATAATAAGTGTATACCTATAATACATCACAAGCCTTCAATACGAATTCTTGATTTTAAACTCACTTTGGAATGAGAAGGTATGTTTGACATGGTACTCATTTGTTATAAGCCCCCACAAACTGAAAAAGAACTCAGTATGCCTTTTATATGGAAGTTAATACATGCCCGAATAGGATCACTTGTGAATAAGCAATAATTATATTTCATGTTGCTCAAAGTTTCTGTACAATGTTTATATTAATATGTCAAGAAGAAAACTTCTCTTAAAGGCATCCTCAGAGGATAAAGACCATTTGTGTCAAATTGTGTGTAGAAAGACAGGCAAGAGGAATTTAAATGAATCCTGCTCTGGTGGATTATCAAGGCAAAAGAAGCACAGAATTGTCCTAGCTCTTGTGAAAAGCACAGAATTTTCCTGGCTCCTGGGGAAAGCACAAAAAATTATGAATGTAATTTCTACATGGTGCCAAAGGTCGAAAGAGAAGGGAAATATAGAACTTAGTTCAGTATCATTCCTAATCTTTCAATGGCCATGTACATTAGAAGCATGCCTTCAGTAGACTGTGTAGCACAGGAATTTGATTTAATGGCATCTTCGTTCTACCAACCTACTGAAGTACCAAAAATGAAATATTTCTGAAATCTTTATGACTTTCTATATTTGAGGCCAAATTGACACCATAGTAAGTTTTGACTGTGTTAAAAGATGAATGAATTCTTTAAAGTGTCTTGAAATATATGAAAATAATAAAAATACATTTTCTTTAATAGTAGGAGAAAACAAAATTTTCCTCTCTTCATGTACTCAGTAATAGAGGTGTATAAATTAATACAAATGTATATATTCAGGTAACCCAAATAAAAGTAGGTAGTTTACATATTTTAAATTCTAGAGTCTGACTTTACCTAACTAGATGAGCATACTCCTCTTTAAGTAAATTAATTATACAGTTTTGTTCTTTTTAACTCATAAAATCAAGATTACAAATGCCAGTGCTTCCAGGTCCCGTTAGTGTATTCTTTCCATGAAAAAAAAAAGTTGTTGACCGGAAATACAGAATAATCATTTGGATAATTAATCAACTTCGTTCAAAGACTATTCACAATTTAGCTGATGTTTAAAACCCCTCATATATTTTATATAGTTAGGTTAATATGAAATTTGTAGTTGTGAACATGGACCATGAACAGACCATTTTCCACAGGTTTTGTATATTCTTTTGTTATGTTTTGTTTTGGGTGGCAAAGTTATACCCCGAGACTGATTCTGTCTTTGCCAGCAATTTATTTAGCACAGGTTCACTGTGGGAATTATAATCACCAGCCAATAATATACAGCATAATTTTTCTTAATAAGCCAATAAAGAAAAAACATATTCCACACATATGACAAATTTAAACATATAGTCATTCCAGGCAAGAGGTGATAAAGAAATAAAAGTCCAAATTTAACAAACGTGTACCTTTTTATACAAGTTTAGTTTCTTGGGAGTTGACTCCACCAACCATGAGCTGACTTCAGCTGTCAGCCCCCAAACGAAAGTCCCTGATTGCTAGAGCGCATTATCTAGGGGAAGGAAGACAATAGTGTTGGTGGACAGAATGGGCTGTTTGAAGATACCACTCCAGAGAAGGTTACACAGCTTAGTGCCCCTGCCAACCAGAGTCACCTTGGCCCGGGCAGGGGCAAGTATCTCAATATCTTCATAGAGCTGTATAGGTAGCAAAGTATGCTGTGCCCAGGCCGGCACTCAAATAGTCCTCACAAACTTTCAGTATCTATAGTCTAAATATCCCCTTGTTGTGGTTGTTTCTCCACGTGCCCTTATCAGTAAGTCCCCTTTGAGGACCCTCAGCAGCTGCCCTGCTGGGTGCTTATAAACTTTCATGGATGAGATAAGAACATCCTTACACAACTTCCCACATCAAAGCATTCCCACATCAAAACCACCTGTAAAAACATGTTTGTCTTTGTTACAAACAAGTGAATTAAAAGAACTTAAGTCATGAACAAGTGGATTCAAAATCATGTTAAACCAATACATAATATACAAGGGTGGGCAAAGGTAAGTTTATAGTTTTGAGTGTGCAGAACACAGAGTTGTTATTTAAAATGAACGATTATACTATTTATTTGTATTACAACTCTAAACCTCTTTTGCCCACCCCTGTATATACTGGTACATATAAATTGTAATTCTAAAGCTAGAAGGGAATTTCGGGACCAGAGATAAAGAGCCTTGGAAAGGACCTTAGAAATATTTACTTTGCACTTAGTAAATCCAAATCCACAGGCATCTACAGTAGATATATCTTAAATGGCCTACATAGCAGTGGTTCAAGGTCACAGTAAACATTTGACCTCTGATATATTGTAAGTGCTCCATTAGGTTTTTCACTTGAATGGTTAGATTCAGAAGACTCTCTCAATTGGCATTTTTATTACAAATTTGAGTATAATAGGGGCCAAAATATTTTTCTTATTGGTTTTATGTAGGTATTTTGGTTTTATAGATCTAATTTCATAATTTTTAATTCTATAACTTTAACATTTTACCCCTACCCTAAAATACATCTAAACACACACACTTGTATAAGTGAAAAGCTTTGAACAGAGATAGCCATAGAAATGGAAGAGAACCTATAAAATATTTGAACGTTATCAAGATGATTTTAAAAAGTACTTTTGAGGATGTTGAGAAAAGATAACCCTTGCCCACTACTGGTGGGAAAGTAAATTGGGCTAGCATTTATAGAGAAATATGAAAGCTTCTCACAAAACTGAGAATGGAACTGCTATATAATCCAGCAACCCCCCTCTTGGATATACACCCAGAAGAAGTGAAACCAGTGTCCCAGTGCGACACCTGTGCTCTCTCGTGTTCATTGAAGCTTTATCACACTATCCAGGATATTGAGGCAACCGAAATGTCTATTAACAGACAGATAAATGGATAAAGAAATCTCTCTCTCTCCTTCTCTCTCTCTCTCTCTCTCTGTCTCTGTCACACACACACACACACACACACACACACGAATATTATGCAGTCTTAAAAAAGATTTTGCCATTTGCAACAACATGGACAAAACTGAAAGAAATTAGGCTAAATGAATTAGCAAAAAAAGGGAAAAAAACCCTGCATGATCTGATCTCTCTTGTATGAGAAATCTTGAGAAATTGACTGTATAGAAGCAGGGAGCAGAACAGTGTTTACTGTGTACATCCAGGTGGAGGGATGGGGAGATGGTGGTTGATGGGTACAAAGTTGCAGTTACATAGTTTGAGGAAGTTTAGAGATCTCATGTACAGCACCATGACTCTAGTGAATATACTGCATGGATACTAGGAATTTGCCAAGACAATAGATTTCGGGTTTTATCACCACACATCCCAAAAAAGGTAATTGTGTGAAAATTGTGTAATGTATGTTATTTAGCTGGACTGTAGTAATTTTACCATGTGTAGGTATAGCAAATCATCATGTTGTATGCCTTTATATATAATTTTATTTAAGAAATGTTTTGAACAGCTAAGTCTAGGTAAGAGAAACAAAAGGGAGAAAGACAATGAAACCCTGAAAGCTGTATAGGCACGTGGCACACTCAAGAAAAGCACCTATTCTACCTGTGCTGGTATGCAGGGCACCGTTGAGAGACATATGGTGCAAATTGTTCATTATCAAAAGACAAAATCTTTGAACGTAATTCATGAGAGTCAGGCACGTGATGAAGTTGAAGTATTATAGCAAATAGCATTTACAAAACGTTTTTTTTTTAATTCCATCTTTACTATATTTTTCCCATTACCATTTAGCCTCTTATATGCCCCTCCCCCATCAATCGCCCACTGTTGTCCATGTCCCTGAGTCCTTTTTCCTTTTTGCTCAATCCCTCCACCCCCAACCTTCCCCACCAGCTGTCATCCTGCTCTCCATCTATGAGTTTGTCCCCATTTTCATTGTTAGTTCAGCTTGTTCACTAGATTCCGCATAAGAGTGGAACCAAGTGGTATTTCTCTTTCTCTGACTGGCTTATTTCACTTAGTATAGTGTTCTTCGGGTCCATTCAGCTATTGCAAAGGGTAAATTTATCTTTTTTATCACCAAGTAGTATACCATTGTATAAATGTCTGTAGTTGTTTTATCCTCTCGTGTACTGATGAACACTTGGGCTGCTTCCATAGCTTGGTGATTGTAAGGAATGCTGCAGTAAACATTGGGGCGCTTATGTTCTTTTGAAGTAGTGTTTTGGGTTTCTTTGGATGTATTCCCAGAAATGGGAAAACTGGGTCAAAAGGCAGACCTGTGTTATTGCGCTACAGACCTGTGTTATTGCGCTACAGAGGTTATGTTTTTTTGGTTTGAGTGAGGCAGGTTATTTACATTAATAAGGCTAATTTTTTTTACTTCAGAAAGAAGGCAATGAGGTCCCAGGAAAGGTAGTAATTTCATTGCAGAAATAATAGGAGAGATTGCATTTGGATAATATTGCTCTGGTGGAATTCACAAAGCTTGAAATTCCATTCGATATGATGAACAGGGAAAGGAATGCATTAAAGATCATTATAAACTTAGTAATCTGGGTAATTCATAGATTGCTAACAAAAATACCAGCCTATGTTTCTGGGTCCATTGTTCTGAGTTTTCAGTATATTCTCACAATTCGAGTTTCCTTTTATCAGAAGGTGAGAATCGTGTGACTCATCCCATTTCCCTTTATGATTTTTCATATGAGTGTCAGAATTAAATAGATGCTCAGTCATAGTAACTCTGTTAGCCTGCATACTAGATTTGCTTGCTCCTAATCTTGATTGTGTGTGTGTGCGTTTTAACTGTTTTACAGACTGTTGCCTTGTTTTCTGTGTGGCTATCCTGTGGGGTGACATACTTTATTGGCTCAGGGTGTGGGTTTTAGAATCCTGGTTCTGCACCGGCTGCGTGTCCTTTGGCAGTATACTCAGGGGTATGAGTCTCCATTTCTTCATCTGTATAATATATAGATAAATCATAGAAGTTATGAATACACTTCAAACTAAACCATTTTTGCATTTCTATGTTGTTTAATTGATGATAATTATAAAATATTGTTGAATTCTAATAAACTATAGAATTTCCCATACAATAAATATCACTTATAATTTTTGTATATCAGGATGATATTTTTTTGTATCAGGATATGTATTTTTTTGTACCCGATACAAACAGCTCCCAACAAAAGTTGGGAAGCTTTTGTCTTTTCTTATAGTCAATAGTGTTTATAGACTTTGAAAATTACCTGGACATCAAGAGTTTGAAACAACTCAACAGTAAAATTCTGTGACATAGGCGATATTATTATTGGTTAATTTCTTGACATATCTTTCATAAGCATTAATCTTTGCTTTGTGTGTATTTGTATAATTTCTTGATAAAATTATTTTAATTTATGCTTTCTTAAATAAATGTCTACTTATTTAGATATTAAATATATTAACCTAAGTTATACGTCTTAAGATTTTTGTAATTGAGAAACCATTTTAGGTGATGTAAGATTTTTTAAAAGATTTTATTATTTTTTAGAGACAGGGGAAGGAAAGAAGAAAGAGAGGGAGAGAAATATCAATGGGTGCTTGCCTCCTGGGGACCTGGCCCCCGACCCAGGCATGTGCCCTGACTGGGAATTGAACTGGCTACCTTTTGGTTCCCAGCTCATGCTCAATCCACCGAGCTGCACCGACCAGGGATGGTTTAAGATTTTTAATAAAGTGATCCTGCCAGTGAGTTGAAGTTTGACCTTGAATAAAATAGCAAAGCACTCAATTTTTCAGTCTCCTATTTGTAATGTGGTTAAAATAAATCCTCTGGGTTTGAAGATGAAATTGAAGCAGATAAAATGTCCTTAGCACAGTACTTAAATTATAACTTCTATTCCTCGAGGATCTCTATTTTTCAAGAGTGTGGCATTTCCCCCACTCGGAAGCTAACAAGTTAGCCTGCATAGTTTCGTCAGTGCTGACAGCAGACAGGCAATGCCTAGATCATAGAGAAAGGGTTTGATTGCTCACAGCACAAGGTTCATGTTCACATTTGTTCCCCTTGACTAGTCCCATAAGAGCGATGTAGAACGGATGCTATGCACACGGTGCGTTTCAGTCCCGGCTGAAAAACACCCGAGGTTAGGAAATCCACAGTCATGAGGAGGCTGAGAACAGCCATTTCCCACTTTTGCTCCAAGGAATACCTCCCCCTCGATCTTCCTGGAGAGCATCGGATCCCCACCCTGCTCTGTGGGTATATACTATCTCAACCTTCCAAGTCTGTTGGCTCTAGAAATATCTTTAAAATAGTGCAAGAGCCCTCGTGTAAGAACACAAGTTGTTAAATTTTTTGTTGATGCAAAACACACTGGTGGAGAATCATCTCTCAACAATATTAACAAATCTCCCCTGCTTCCTAGTTACTGTTTGCTGTTGAACTCTTTGATTCTGCATGACCTTGTTTTTCTTCCCTCTTTCTGAACCTGTCCGTGTTACCTCTCCTGAGTTCTGGTACCTACCCCAACTACCAACCTGCTTCTTATATGTTCTGCAGTGTCTTGGTTATAGATGGTAGTCATAAAATCATTGTTGACATTAAATGAAGTTGTATTTATGAATTTTTTGCTCAGGAATCTAAGTAAGATGTGGTAGCAGTGAATCTTAAAGAAGGGGACATTAAAGTTTTCTGTATCATAATTTTCAAAGTATAGCAAATGTCCCCTGTAGATACTTTGGTTGAAAACTTACTGTTTCAATGAAGACTTAGTGGTAAAAAATTATTAATGCAGCAAATTCTTCATCTTAAGGTAAGAGCAGAGTTTGAAGGTAATTTTGAAAATGGAAATGACTTTATCATTTTATACAGAAACATTTACTGAGTAAATAGTATAAGAGCAAGAACTTAGAATCTAGAATCTTGGTTTGATTCCTATTCCGTTATTTAGTTACAGTTATGTGCTATGAACACCCAGGAAATTGTTACCATTACTACTTTAAACAGACAACTATTTGCTGGAAATAAATGGCTTCAGTTTTTGTCTGAGAGACATTCACAGTTATGTAGTAGTTTGTAGGTAACTAATTTATTTTCTTAAAACAATAACTGAAAATACAAATAATGCTGTTTAATTCATTGAATATTAATTTTTAAATATGTCATTTGTTTATTATTTAAACAAATAAACCATACCATATGCATAGAAATATACTGAATTTTGAAATTGACTTTTTATTAAAATTATGTATTTATTTAACATATTTACAATTCAGACACCTACAAAGTACTCTTCATTTGATGCAACACACCTATCAAGATGTTTTTCCACTGCTCAAAACGGTTTTTGAACTCCTTGATTTTGAGACCATGCAGTGCTTCTGCCCTTTTTTATTTGTTTCTTTTATCCCTTCCACATCAGTAAAATGTTTCTCTTTGACAACTTTTGTCATCTGGGGAAACAAAAAAGTTGCCCAGGGTGAGATCGGATGAATAGAACAGGTGGGGTATGGGAGGCATGCCATTTTTAGTCAAAAACTGCCTAATTTGTGTTAAATTATTCAGCATGGTATGGGCAGTTGTGCTAGTAAATCACTCATCATAAAATGGGCAAATGTGTTGAGTCTTCAAAAAAATTCACTAAAGCTGAATGCAGCCTCTCACAACAACACCGGCTGGTACGCTAGTATAGATGGGTACTTAGAACATTAGCCTAGCAGGGGAAGTCTGTACTAAAGGGGCCCCACATCCAGAAGATAATTCTGTTTTCTGGGGGTGTCCCTTCATATGTATATGTATGTATATGTATATGTATATATTTGACAGTCAAGGGAATCTTTGCTTTAACATGAAGCTCTTCTCAATTATAGTTATTCATTTCACAGATTAATCTATGGCACTTAAGACTGTTGATTTTATTAAAATATTGTAATGCATTTTATGCTCTATTTTTTTTTAGAATAGAGTGCCTACCACTTTTATTTTGGAACCATGCCTTAATTATATTTATTTTACTTATGTTTACTGTAAATTGTAGCAAATACTGTTCATTTGCTTAATCATTAAAATCATTAAGCAGTTTTCTTTACCTTTAATTAATGATTTTAACTTTAATGTGATCAGTCAATAATCACTGCATGCCAAATGCCACTTTGAAAATTGTGACATTTCATTCTCGATATGCATGCATATAAACCATTCATCTCCTTATGTACTGTTTTGGAACAAACCTCTCCATTATATCCATTAATTTAAATAATATTTCCTATTTCCCATTGATAGTAAACTTTCTACCTCTTTCTCATGCATATTAAAGCCTTAAGGACTGGAGACAGGAAAATTTTATTGTCATTATAGTTATTATTATTGTGATCTTTGTCCAGAATGTCAAAGATCAGGTAATTTAAAATAGAAGTGTAGCTATATTATTCCACAGAATCTCATTAAATAATTTTGCTCCATGTTCTGCAAACTGTGACTTCAAACACCTTTAGCATATGTCTTCTTTATAGTTCTCAGAACAGACTTTTAACTAATGTTAAAGTTGCAGAGACTGAGGCTTATAGCTCCATGGTCATGCTCCCATTATGTAGAACTGCAGTGTAAATAATTATATTTATCTAGGACCTCAGTTTTGTATGTGATAAATATACTTGTTTTAGTGGCGGAATCATTTATTTGGTTATATTTGTCTTGAGGTATTATCAGTCTAGAAATAATGGGGCCATGTAATATGGAGTTGCTAACGTAATAATAAAGAGCAGGATGTAATAATAAGAATTAATGAGGATTAAAAGCTTTTTAAAATATAATCATTTATATATATATATTTTTTCATTCCATCAGGTGATAATCTGATTGAATATAAAATACTTTCAGGAGTACATTCTTCTAAAATTATCAATTTTTACAAAAATCATCAACTGTATTCTTTGTTTTATATAGTTAATATTACTTTCCTTCCTACTCAGGAAAACAAAGTACTAATTTTACCAGGTAATTGACAAAGGATAGCTTGTGAATTAGCAGATGACCAATAGCTATACAAAGCTCAAAGACAAAATGATGATGATATATTAAATAATAAGAGTAGTAGTAATAAGAGAAGAAATAATGGTTTTCATGATATTTAATTGGATTTTTATAAATATTTTTCTGGATTATGTTAGAAGGATTAATATCTACTTTTCCCATACTGGAAAGTTGCACTTAAATTGTTTTATATTTGATATTCTGGCTCATATTGTTAGACTCAAGGAGAAATTTTTTGAACATATTGATAATGCTAATTATTTATATGATATCTTCTTTATGTGTACTCACGGGGAAATTTTCTTTCTAGATTTGTTTTTGGTTTCCTAAATTTAAAAACTGTTTTTATACAACGTCTTACAATAAAACCATATTTATCTTGAATAAATTCTCTTTAAAGTCAGGAAACGTATAAGAATATTTTCAGTCATCTCAAAGTACTATTAGAAATATGGATACGTTTTCTAAGAAATAGGAATAAATAAATATGAAGATTAGAAGACACGAACACATTGCTATCTCCAAATAATATTTCTATGAACTAAATGAAATTTGAGAATTTAGGAAAATAAAATATGGGAGTATCTCATAGAAAATTAACTTATAAAGTGAATAGTATGCCTCCATACCAGAAATAATCAACTTGATAACAGAAGGAAATACAAGTTTTAGTTCCATCTCTATGGAAAGGCATGAACCAAAAATTTAAAGAGATAATACTATAATATTTATTAGAGGATATGAAAGATCTGAAATCTTGAAAATGTATATATACATTTATCAGTAAAAGTATTTTACATAGTAAAATATGTATTCTCCCCAAATTAATCTATAATTCCTTTGCATATCTAATCAATATTATAATATGCATTTTTGAAGCTACACAAAAGTCTTATTCTAACATTTCTATTTACAGTCAATTTTAATAAAGAATAACATGGAGAAGGATCCCAAACAGTTTCTAAGATAATAATAAAAAGTGTAGTCATGAAAGCAGAAGCAGAACAGATAAATAAATGAATACAAGAGAATGTAATGATAATTCAGAAACAACTAATGTGATACAAGACCTTGATATATGTGGAGAAGTATAAAGGTGGACATTTAACTTACAATTTATATCTTGAACTATAGTTGTATCAAGAACCTAAATTTGAAAAGGAAACTATAAAACTAATAGAAGCAAACATAGGAAATATTTTTGTGATTCTATAATATAAAAGAATTTTTTAAAAAGATCCTGAAAATGAAAACTGAAGATGAAAAAATTGGTGGTTCAGACTACATCATATATAAACATGTCCATTCAGAAAAAGGACATTGAGTTAATATATATGTGACAGAGCAGAAGATACTCAAAATGTTCAAATATGACTCAGTATTAATAATGCTGTGAAATTTATGTAAACTAGTAAGAGAAAAAAAACAATTGTATCATACCAAATTATCTGCCAGCCCATGAACTTCACAGGTTTTTCCTCTTTATATTATTTTCCAATTTAAGATGCTACATTTCAGTAATTTTTATAGTTTGATTGCCTTCCTTTTTTCCCTTTCCAAGACTCCTAACTTTACCTTCAAATCCCCCAAGCCACAAAAGACATATCATGTGCAGCGAGTAGGAAATCTACCTCCCACCTGCTTTTTCTAAATTTAATCATTGTACTCATTTTCTAAGCTTCTATTTTCGGCTTTTGAGGGAGCCTGACCCAATTCCAACCTCCCTCCTGCATGCACTCCTGAAGTTACTCACATTGTCAGAGTTTAAGTTGCTGCGCTAGAAAACACAGCTAGCAGAACCAAGGAGAAAACTTAATTTGATTAAGCACAATATGTTGAGCAAATGTCATCCCAACTATCAAGGGCACACAGTGTAAATGTTTAGAAGGGTGGAAAGGAACAGAATTATCATCTGGGAATTACAAAAGTGAAGCTAATGAATCCACGGATGAGAAAGCAAACCCTTCTACAAAGAAAAGGCAGAAGGTCAAAGGGAACCCCATCCCAGACAGGGGTTGAAAAGGATTGTAACTACTGCCAAAACACTCCCCCTTGGGCCGCCTCTCCTGAAGATTTTATTGCAGTGCATGTGACGATAAAAAATTCCCATCAGGAAAGTCAGCACATAGGAGAATAGGCTTTTAATCTGCAGAAAGAGCTTTAAGCAGCCTCTCAAAGCCTCCAGTATATTGTAGGTCGCAAGCATGGGGTCCCAGGTCAGTGCTGCTGGGAAGTGCCACAGGTTGGAGCAGCGGGCTGGGGATGGCCACCACACACACAGCACAGGCAGGGCAACGGGGGTCCCACACTACAAAGGGAATTTATTTAACTTTATTTAACCTTAAACAAAGTTACTGCTAGGCCGTGTGGGCATAATTTTTAAACATTATAGACGTAGGGGGTTGCCATTTAAACAGCGCTGACTAGATTTTAAAGGGGAACTCAGTGAGATAGGATGAGCTTTTCCTGTGGTACACCTAAGTGAAAGTGTTCTTAGCGTTGTAGTAAAGGGTGCTGAGAAAGATTTGGAGAACACACTCACACACAGATAGACTGAAAATTGCTTCTTTCATCTGAACCAACTGAGGGAAACACTCTTCCTTTGTTCCTGGAGGGAGTAATCGTCAGGACACTCTCTTATCCAAGTGTTTCATTTCAATATTCACTCTTGAGTGATTATGTTCTGTGGGCCTCATTCAAAGCAACCCAATTTGTTACCTACTGCATTTATCAAAAAGTTTGTGTGTACTGTGGTTCCTAGTGGACTCTGAGTCAGAGCTGTGACTTTCAGATAATGCCAATGGCTGCTTCATTGTCAGGGTAAGGAGGACTGATTACTCCAGCTGCCTGCCCAGTGAACCAAAACCCATAATTGCCAGTTGTTGAGACCCTTCCGTTAAAAATATTTATCTGTCATAATCCTTTAAATAATAATTTTATTCTCGACTTTATTGCCCTTAAAAGGATCAATTGAGAAGCACCAAGTGCACATATACAATAATTTGGGGAGTTATAATGAAATGGATTTAAACATGGAGCTCAGTTTTCTTCATTTATCGGAGTGTGCGTGCCTGTGTGCACACACAGACGCACAGAGAATGAGGGATGTAATGGGAGTCTCTGACAAGCCAGTCTCTCCCCAACGTGCGCTCTCAGAAACGCTCCGTCGTGGTGGTGCAGTGGAAAGTGCCTCTGCACTGCTCCTCCTCCTCCATCTCCCTGGCTCCGTGTTCTGGAATGAGCTGCCTTTATATGCATCAGGTTGGTCGTGGAAGGCTTGCACTCTCCTACCAGGGATTTTACAGAATTTAAAGAGAATGTTCAGTCCTTCTGTTTGTAGTATTTAGACTTCAATAATAATCTTGTCAACTCTTTATGTTCTGTTTTCTTCTCATTCCTAGAATATTTCTACATTGTGAATGCCATTGTGCACCAGTAATAGCCTCAGAATAGTTCCTCTCTCCCCTCTTGCAAGGGAACTGAAATCTGTAACTGCCAGTTGAGACCCTTTTATTAAAATGATTATCTGTAATGATCCCTAAATAATAATTTTATTCCAGACTTTGTTGTCCCTGGAAAGGATTAACTCATAATCACCAAACCCACTTGTCCAAGCATCTCTCCTTGTAAATCTGTGTTCCATGCTTTACTCTAGCAACAGTTTGTGGAGGAGAAAAACAACGATTACTGCGAAATCTCTTCAGCCACAGAACTTCTGCCTGGTGGATTATGCTTGAAGACACTTTTGCCATAGGGAAGAAGTGATTGACATTATGATAGTTAACACAGAAAATATTGTAATGTGAACAACACCATCAGAGCCAATAGGCATCCGTGCTATTGTGAGTCATTCAAAGTGTCATCTTCCATGGAGGGTCCTAGAGATTCGGTGCCAATAGGTTTTCTCTACTTCACTTTCCCTTTCTCAGGCGAAATGTGCCACTACCATATGTGGCACATAAATGTGCCAGTGACTTTACAAGAACAGAGAAAGTCTGCTGCACCTTGCAGCCTAGTTGGCTGGATTGCAGTTTTGTTAGAATTCCTTATACTTCATTGGCATTTTATAAGATAAATTCTATCCACCTTGCTTAGTTTAAATAAATGGTGCTTGCTGTTCTTGAGAGATGGTACTAACCACTTTGTTCTTGACACTAATGCATTTATAATGTTCTTTGTTGGCAGGTTACTCATAAAAAATGAAATACTTCCGGCATTTTTGGCTGTGTAGGTTTTTACTAGAGTGCCTTTGGAAAGTTTCATTCTCAAATTCGGTGCCCTATTTCTGAAGATGTGTCCTATTTAGTACCAGAAACCCCCTGGGTGCTAATTACAGCTATAACATTACCCATCTAATCTTTCTTAATAAAGAAAAATTATAGCTCTACTATGTTCCCAAGGCACAATGAGTAAATTAGCCAATTCAAAGGCAACAACTGCATTTCAGGTTGTTTCAAGAGGCATGAATTTTTTTAAAAAACTCATATTACTAGCATATATATCTGATGAAGGATATTAAAATGTTATGACACTAAAATAGCCCCTGTTTATCATATGTTGTATGTACTGTTTGTAAAATTTTAAATGAATTCTTCCAGACCAGTCCGTTTTGTTTGTAATTGTTGACTAAAAAAAGGGTTAATACATTTCTGAAATTGTAGCTCAAATTGTCTGAATAGAAAGTTACTGCTCCCTCAGAATAGATGTGGTTAAGATATGAATCTCTATTGAAATAATATTGGTGTAAATATATTATATAGATGTAGATATACATACAAAAGACCTTCTATACAATACCTTCTATATGTATATCTACATCTATATAACATATATGCCTACAGTGTGTGTATATATATATATATATATATATATACATATACACACACACACTACAGTATATATATGTGTGTGTGTGTGTATATAGTGTGTGTGTGTATATACAGACATATATACATAAGTTAATTAATGGTCACAATAAAAAGAAGCCACTAGTGAGCAGGAAGAAAATAATGTATGTATATCTTTCATACTTGTTTGATTTAAAGTAAATTATTAATTTTTGCTCATGCAGTATCTCTGCTTGTAGTCATGTTCATCTTCTATAAAATGTCTGAATTATTCTATTTTAAATTTAAGTAGATGGCCCTTAATTTTGTACTTTATATTAACATAAAATATTTACAGGGATTTTAAATGTATCTCTACTTTATATATATTTAAAATATTTTATTGAATGTTAGGTAATATTGGAAGATAGAGGTTTGAGAAAGGCACAGAGATTTTCTACTCCAAGAATTCCGAGGCCCTGTAACGTAAGAGGTAAAGACAAATGCCATGGGAAAGATGGAGGTTGAGTTCCGCAGCAGCTTAGAAGAAATTAGGATGGGTTAAATGAGAGAGCCATGAGATAGAACCATGAAGAATGTAGACAGAACAAGGGAACTGATCCAATTTATAGCAGTGCTGTTTCACAAGGCATGTGACAAAATAGTGGACCTCCAAACAGTGGACCTCCAAAATTCTGAGCAGCATGTTCTCACTGGGCCCTCCCAGACTTTGTCTCCCAGATGTTAACCTCTACCCTTTTAGCATTACATGGACTTCCAAGTGGCCAGTGTGTGTGATGGAAGAACAGTCCATTGGAAGAAATCTATCAGGTGTGCTCCATACACAGGTGCTATGCTCTGTGCTACAGGAAGATACATAAATACATATATCTCTTGTGCTACATAGTTACATCACGAACCCAGATTGTGAGTGCTAGAATCAAAATATGCTTGCTAAAGAATTGTTCTATTTATGGATTATGGGTTGAAGAAAGTATATTCTGTCTTAATATCATTTACAGTATGTCCAAGGAGAATATAAATTCTCCAACAAAATGGGATGATACAGATGATTCTCACTGGGTAAAATGAGCTAAAGCCTAACCATGCACAACTACCTGAAGGTTAGCATGTATGGCCTAAAAGTTCTACATAATTTCCCCTGCATATGAATAAAAAGATATCTTTACTTTTTTTTCATTTTCCCTGAAGCTTTCTATCATAAAACAACTGTGGAATGACTTTCCTCTAATTGTGTATATTATTAGTAGTCTCTCCATGGGTTACACATAACCCAGGGTGGTTAAAACAATCCACCATAGTACAGAGAAACAGATAGATATAAAATTTCATTTATTTTCATTTTAACTAAAGGAAGAGATTCATATCTTCTTAACTTGTAATATGCAGATTGAAAGAAGTTCATACACATGCATGCTTTATAAATGGATATATTGAAACAGGCAGATCAGGTATATAATTTTGCTGATGAGGACGGGGCATAAATAACAGCCCTACAATACTGTTTACATGGTCCTCCTAACTTACTTTGAAAGTGCATTCCTCATTTCTACAATCATATTATAACTCCTCATTGAATCCTAATTCTAGTGTGTTTGTTTGACTTAAACTTGATAACATGTTGGTCTCTGATATAATTTTGTGTATCTCAAAAATAAAGTTTAATCATCTCCACACTGTTGTTAAATAGAGAAGACACATTTTAATTTACCTTCTAAAAGAGAGTGGCTAAGAAGTAATGATAAGTAAAGTGAGCCGTATAATAGTATTGAAAGAGTAAGATGTTGGACTAGGAACCAAGAAAGTGAGAAGAAGGCAAGTAATACATGCAGGAAAGGACTGTACATGAACTAGGCATATGCTCCCCTTAACTGCTGGCCAGCACACCGACGCCCAGAATCTTTTTTGTGCACAAGCATCTCCTGTTTAAAGCTCTGCACTAAGGAGCCGCAAGGATAACTATATTCGATGAGACATACACAGATATCAAACAATGAGCTACTTCTGATCATTGGGCTATTTTTGAAGTCAAGTGCTTATTTCGGGAAGTATCCAGCCTGGAACTCGCACAGTGCATGGCAGCTCACCAGGCAGGTACATTGGAGTGCTGTCCCTGTGCACACAGCGAAGGGTTTTTATGGACTGTTTCTCTTTTGTATTTTGTGTCTGAGAGCATTTCAAAACACCATTCGGTAACAGAAAGAATTCCCTCTGCTTTTGGACCCACTAATTCAGAATGCTGCTGACCCTGACAAAAAGGAAATAGCGTGTCGTGTCTCAACATCTTTCCCCTTTACCTCGAGTGCTAAATACAGGTTTTCTCCCTCGTCTCCCGAGTCAATACTAGTACATCTGTGCTGTAGTCATTTGAGTAGTTAATTGATCAAAACCTTCCTCCGTATTCCAGTTGTTTGTAACTTACAAATTTTAATTATAAGCCAAATACACATTGCAAGTACATATACATAAAACTGAATATCAGTGATCACAGGCATGGCTACTGAAATTAGTGTAGTAGTTGTAAAGTGTTGCTTGAACATTGAAGTTTTGGTTCCTATCCACAATATGAAATGGTTCTCCATAAGAACGATACCATCAGTAGGTCTGAACTGATGTTAAGAATTAGGGTGTGCAATTCATAGGAAACTTGGTTGTGATTTGATTCTGTTTGCACACCAGATGGCTTCCAGTAGTGATTTGAATAATTTCATTAAAAATGTTCACAGAATACAAAAGGTATGAATATTTCTCAAGTTTGGCTGGGTAGTTAGGAACTGTGGAGTCACTGTGTGTACGGCGTATAAATCATCAAAACTTTATTGATGTTACTTTTCAGTTTGGTGTTGTTGCCTGTGGAGGGATTTCTGCTTATCATTCTTTTTTAAAGCTGAGATACAGATGGATGGCTAGTCTTTCATTATTAATATATTCCCGAGGTTGTAATTTTAAGATATAAAAAATACAGTAAATGTGATGCATGATTAGAAAATCTAGGAGTCTCTTCTTATGTTTTGTCTTAATTTCTTCTAGAATTAGTCTGCTCTCTCCAAAATCTAAGACAAGTGAGGGCAGTTGACCAATGGGTAATGAGCACAGGCTCGGTGTTGATTTCTTCCTTCACAGGACTCTGTTAAGTACAAATGTCTCCATGTTCTTGAAGAGACAGCCCTGCTGTTCCTGCTGTTTTTCCTGAGGACTTCCAATGTAGTGTGCTCAAATGTCTTACCTGTAATTCGTGAAGTCACTGCAGGCTCTAAAATGTCCAGCCCCCCAGAAACCCTTAGTTTGTATGTCACTGGTCTGAAGAGGGGAGTTTAGTCCATTTTCCCACATCTAGAGACCTGAGTGAATAAAAATAAAAATATTCTAGACACCTGAATAAGTAAAAAATTCTCTATCATTGCTTCAGATTATCTTGTGTGTATAAATCAAATTTTTCTAATTTCTTATTTTTAAGGTACCACTTACCTCGACTTACCAGAATAAATTTAATATATTTTATGATTTAACCAAATTTTATGAAAATTTACCTGGGTTAACATATTAGTGTATGCTTATTGGGAAATCCAACTTAGAATCAATTTTCCCTTTAAATTATTCTCTTGTTACATTTCATATGTCCATCTCCATATTTTATATAATAAAGCCTATAGTATCCTGTTAGGTTATTGATCTAAAAGTTCAATTAGAAAGGAAATCTAAGTTTCCTTTCTAATTCTCATACATGTAAGAATATATACCAAAGTTATTAAAATATAAATTTAAAAGTATAATTAACAAATTATAGCATTAAGTTACTATGTTTTACTTAAAGCATTATAATATATATGACATTATAAATTTATATATTATATTACATTATATATTATATTACATTACAAAGCATATATGATATTAGTTATATGAAGGAAAATGAGGTAATGAGGGGGAAAAATCAGGCTTTAAGTTATGTTACCAATTATTTGAAAAAATATTATCCATGGTTTTCTGGTCTATGCCTAAAATATTCAGAATCATTATAATTTTAATGTAGATTAGATAAATTATAAATACTTCCCCAACTTGGAGGGAGGTTCAGTTTTAGGATGTTTATGTGATGATATTTATAATTAAATGTATAGTCTATTAGATTTCAAAGAAAGTTAAAAATGACAGAATATTGTTAATGGTGGGATTTGAATACGTTCATGTTATATATTTTTAACACTGCCTTATACTTTCAGGAAGAAAAGCAAAACTCAAAAAACTAAGGATTACTGTAATTAGCTGAATTAGCTGGAGTGCCTGCTTTAGGATATAGTGAGTAATCTCTTCAGCTATTTATCCTTAGTATTCTAATTCCTCTAATTAGACATACTAAGACAACATGAAAACAAAACAAAGCCAAAAAAAGGAATACAACGTGTGATAACATGTCACTATGTTCAAGTTGATCCAGTAATGTAACAATACACTTTTTGGGAAGTCATCTAACAGGATTTCAATAATGAAGCTGCCTTCTTGGCAGGCATATTTACATCGTATCAAGAAATTGCCCTGGTGGTGAATAAAAAGGGTCTACAAAGGACAAACAATGTTTAAAATCCACAAAATTAGCTCACTAAAGCTGAAATAGAGCAATGTGCAACATAAGTAATGAATTATTTCAATACTTTGACAGCAAGTAAACAGTGGAAGTTTCTATGAAAAATGAAGGCCTAGTATCACGATGGATATTCCCTTTTGGCCCTTTTTGAATAGTTTAATATCCAACACAAAAAGTAGCCTCAGATGTCTAAAAAATATACAAAGTATGTATTTGGTTTCCTCTGGTAACTTCTACTTAAATAGTGTCCTTGAATCTTTCCAACAAACTGCTGATGACATTGTTGACATTAAGTTTTTTTAAACATTCTAAATAATATTTAATAGAAGTTTAAACTATAGGGAGAAAGAATCTTAATATCAATTTTAGTTCTTTATGATCTGAGGTCAAAATTGGGGTAGCCAATTAGTTGAGAAGCCGTTACTATTCTTGGCAACAATTTTATAGACAAACACATGATAACTTTATAGGTGACAATACCTATATAAATCTATTAGAAAATTAACAGAAAACATTTTTATTATTTTGTTTATACATCGAAAATTCAGATTTGTCATATTAATGGTAAATCTTTAGATCTATTTCAACATGTATAAATTGATCCAAATTCACTCAGAGGTTGGGATATTAAAAGAAAATGGAGGTGCCTTTATTCTTGAACTATTATCGAAGAAGCAAAGAGCATAGCAGAGGTGCTTATTAATAGAAATAGCTTTAATTTTCCTAATTAACAGCATGATAAATTGGGAATGGGTGGAAAGAACAAGAGAACACTTAGAATCTCTAATCAAAAATGTTCTCAAGCTGAGTATAGAATTCTGTGGGTTCATTTCCTAAACCACTTTTCTATTGTTTGATCGGGTGTTTGTTTTTTATTCTCTAATTTCTAATACCTTCCAGCAGGGCAGGTACTTTCTGAAATTCACTTGCATAAAAGATGCCAAAAAGGATAGCCTCTTACATCAAATGAGAAAATAGAATTTAGATGACCACTTGGAATGTAGAAAGTACCAAGAGAAAGATAATCCCACCTGAATAATGCCTGTTTAACATAGAGAAAAAGGCTAAGAATTAAAAAAAAATATCATTGTTCTTTAGCTTATCAGGTAGGTGTAGGAGCAAGGCAATGAAACAAACTGAATTCTAAAGAAAAGCAAGACCCCCTCCCCAGAAGAGAGGCCATGGGATCTGTTTCAGAGCCTGTGAGGAAGAGATGGCTGCCTGATACACCCCCCTTTCCTACACATTTTAAAGTAATTTATCTTATAATTGAAAACATTCCTTCAAAGAACACTGTAGGAAACAGGATATTTCACTGGCAAGTTTTAACAAACATTTCAGGAAGAAATGCTACACAAAATTATCTAGATAATGGAAGAGGAAGCAGCACATTTCAACTCGCTTTATGGAGGTCGCATTATCTTGGTAAAATTTAGTTCATTAAATGAAAACAACCCAAGATCATGAGTGAAATCAAAGACTGAAATAAATGAATATTTATGCCACATTAGAGAGCCTGACTATTCCAAATTGCAAAACTGCTGTATTTCTTCCAAATTGTTCAAAAGATTCCACAGAATAACAATCAAATTCCCTCCAGGTTTTTTGGTTTTTTGCTTTTGTTTTCTGGGGGAAGTTGATGAACGGATTCTAAACTATGTGAAAAAGCAAAGCAGAACAGCCAAAACAATTAGGAAAATTGAGGAAGAGATGGAGGACTCACAGACCTAATTTTCAAGATTGGAACTAGCTTTAAATGATACCTGTGCAAACCAGTGAAGAAATCACAGAGTGCTTTCTCTCCTGAGGAAGTTCCCTAGCTGATTTTACATGTTAGTTTGTCCTTTCTCCTAGCCTGTGTATCTCAGGTTCCCAATTAGAAAATATTCTTATCAGATCTGAATAAGAACAAGCTTGGGAAGAATGGAGCCTTCCATGAATGATACAGTGAGTCTCAGCCTTGTTAAAATAAGCCACGGAATAACTTTGAAGCAACAATTTTTAAATGAACAAACATTTATAAAGATTTGTACTTAGATTTGCAAAAAGAGCATATCATTTCAGAATGAGAGTGACCTAATTTGAAAGCAATTTATGCCAAAAGTAAATTTATTTTAGATTTCAATATGCTAGACAGAGACAACACTGTGGGTTGCTATGAAGGTGCTAATGCAGGCGTGTTTAATGGGAGGGAACGTCCAGATGAAGAGATGCAAACGTAGAGCAGACAAGGTGGTGACATAATTATCTGGTGTAAAATGGAAAAAGGAAAAACTGTTGAAGGATTAATATATTTATTAACCTGAACATTGCTGGTTCAGAGAGGTATTTTCAACGCGAAGGGTGACCACGTGAAACAAATGAGATTTTTAAAGTCCGCACGAATACAAACTGCTGAGAGACGTGGATGACACGATCAATAACACAAGTCCTGTTTGTTTAAACAGTCTGAATCTGCAGCAGTAAGAAATGCTGCCTGCCCAGGGCACTTTTTGACCCCTGTGTGGGACCTCGCATAGAAAATGTTTCTCAGCTGAGCATGGTAATAGATTATGGGGTCATACCAGTGCCTGGATGCTTGAAAAGTTATTTTTTTTCCTTTTTATAAGTGACTAGATAACTAAATGCAGTCATACTCTTTACTCAATTTAAAATATTGATGAATTAAAAAGAAATTACAATGTTAAAGTTTAGAAACAAAAGAGCACTGAAAATAGTCCCTTTGCCCTAAGCACAAAACAAAGTCAGCCCTGTTTACAAAAGGAAACAATGTTAGTGAGTAGCAATGTAGCCTGCCATCTGGCAGGGTCTGAACGCTGTCATTCTTTGCAAAGGTGGCTTTAGACTTACATAGCATTAACCTCACAATAGGAAAAACTCAGCTTCAAATTACAACAACCTTGAATATATTGGGCCATATTAATCTGATATACACTCTATAACCCATATCAAGTCAACATCATTAATCCATGTGTGTGTGTGTGTGTATGGTGAGAGTTCACTCTTTCTTTAAAGTTCCTTGTTTGGATATTGGCTGCATTCAAAAACAGGAAAGCTACAAACTGGCGCCACATAAGTAAATTGGCACATGAAAGCTGTCTTAAGTAAACACTTTCACAACATTTTCAGTATTTCAGGTAGAAGTATTTATTCAACAAGGGAAACATCTAGATGCATCATCAGTCTTCTCAGTGGAAGCATTACATGTCAGGACTTTCTAAACGTTTTTAAAAGCAAGATACATTTCTTTAAGGGGATCCCAACCCTTTAGGAAAAGCTCGGGTAGTGGAAATCTATGGTCAAAGTAACACTAGCTTTACTGAAATTATTATTTGTAAATCCATCATTAAGAGCCGGTGTATACGTGACATCCCTTATTCTGTAGGCGTTTTTGTTCTTAGTGTGTTACAATGAAAATGAAAATGTAATCCAGTAATAGGAATGCTTATTTTGCATTGCTGCCCTGCACACAATCACTTCTCCACAATCACAATGTCAAGGAGGAAGCTTTTTATCCTAGAAATACGATTAAACCCCAGGATAAAAAATAATCTGTGTGCCTTGGGAGATAAGTAATAAGGACACTATTAGAGAATCCCTGGTGTAAAGCAATAACTGAGAAAAATTCTTGCCCACTTACTATGATAAGTTACACAATATTCTCTAATTCCTACACATTGCTGAGAATACATATTTTTTCCTCTAGAAATAGTCAAACAAAAAAGTGTAAATTTAAGCTAAATTACATTTGGAAATATATGTGATTTACTAATTAAATGCAAAGAGTTTTGAAGAGTTTGACAAATGAAGATTAATTGTTTATATATGAAACTATCTGGGGAAAATCATATGGTACTAAATTCATAAATTATGACTAATCATTCTCAGTTTTTTCAATTTGTAAGGAACCAAACTGCAACGAGTTCAGTTCTATAATATTTAAAATGTAAGAGAAAAAGAAAACTAAAGGACACACAACCAATACTTTTTAAAAACCTGAAGACAGTGTACTAAATTTTATGCTAAAATTAAGCTTGTAATTAAAAAAAATCATTAGCCTGTTAAGGGAATGTACCATTTCTGTATTTTTCTAAAGTGCCATTAGCTTTAATTAATAATGATTTAAATTCAATGAATTTTAAACATTTAAATCTTACATTTATGGACCATATTTTTCTCAAAAAAGGGACAATCTGTAGTAGATGAAAAGCATTTAGCAATATCTTCCTAGAATTATTTACATTTTGTCATGGAATTTCTTTCCCATCAAGAGTGAAGTGTGGCTAGGGGCCGTTGTTTCTGCTCTCAGACCGGCAGTAGACGCGGGGCACAAAACCGTGTGATGTGTGGGAAACACGGGCGGTTGTAACAAACTCAGTGGATTTACTGTTGTTCTGGGCAAGTTACGTAGCCCAGAGCCAGAGTCCACAGTGATATAGATTCTTAATATCATCTTCTCATTCAAAAACAATTCTGGTTTGGTTGTTTTTTCTGTGTTTTTTTTTTTTTTTTTTTGAGTACTGACCTGAAACCTTTTATTTTCCCTGTGGTAGAGTTTAGTGGTAATTGAAGGCAGTTGTGTTTTATAAAAAAGTAATTGTAATATATAACTTTTTACTATACATGAAGTATAACTTCCTATCAGAGAATTCAGCACAATATTAGTGCTTATTTCATGCTGCCCCAGTTTGTTTAACTCAATGAACAGTTACAATGGTGGCTGTCCTTCAGGTGTGCATCTCTCGCCAGGCAGTGTTCTCAGCCACTGTACCTACCCTATTGTGTGCAAACATCACAGACCTCTTAATTACCTCTTATTCCCTCCTTTTCAAAGGGCAGGCAGTGGTCTTAGGGAGTAGATATAAGTAATTAAATCACTTGTCAATGCTTAAATGTTTAAGGGAATCTATTTAAAATTAATTTCACTTGATACTGTTCTTTACCAACAGATAAGTTAATTCTCAATTTCAGGATACATGCTCCAGCAAAGTTCCATTGTTGGTAAAATGAAAACCAAATGAAAAAAATACCAACAGAAAGACAAAGTTTGATTGCGGACTACTTCCAGCTGTAGATAAACAAACACATAGACCAACAAAATAAAATGAAGTCATACTTTATTACTTAAGCCCCCCCTCCCCCAATATTTAAGTTTTTTTTCGGTTTGGGTATTAGCCTCATCTACTGTCCAATCTCTAGAGGCTGGAGACCAGATCATTTGATTTTCTTGCCACTTTGCTTTCTTCATGACCTCACTTTCCCTAAAACACAGAGGTTGCTCCTCATGTGACAAACCTAATTGCAATGACAAAAAAACATATTCCTGTTAAAGTATCGTGTTCCCAGAGATAGGAACATTCTCATATAACCCAGGTTCAAACACTAATTTAAAAAGAGACATTTCATTTAGTGCGCCTATAACTGGACATGACTTGTGAACCAATAGGTCCATTGCTTGAAAATGATCCTCAATGTATATTCAGAATGTTCTCCACAATAATTCTAGTCAAAACCAAAAAGTAACAGAAGAGCAAAACAGTTTGGCTATTCTCTTTTTTTTTTTAAATGATTGCTTTTTTTGTTATTTGAATGAATGAATGAATGAATGGATTTGACTTGGAAGTGCATTATATTACCATATTTCATTNTATAACCCAGGTTCAAACACTAATTTAAAAAGAGACATTTCATTTAGTGCGCCTGTAACTGGACATGACTTGTGAACCAATAGGTCCATTGCTTGAAAATGTTCCTCAATGTATATTCAGAATGTTCTCCACAATAATTCTAGTCAAAACCAAAAAGTAACAGAAGAACAAAACAGTTTGGCTATTCTCTTTTTTTTTTTAAATGATTGCTTTTTTTGTTATTTGAATGAATGAATGAATGAATGGATTTGACTTGGAAGTGCATTATATTACCATATTTCATTGAGTTAATGATGCACCATCATTTTATATGATGGTGCACCATCACTAACAAGTTGCTTATTTTACTTTTAAAACACCTAAAGAGCCAAATGGGTGTGTATTTGTCCATTAACTTATTTTCTCAACCCAATGATTCTCTTAAAATTCCTGTCTTTCCTTTAAGCTGGTTTTGTTGTTGTATTTCATTTTCTTTGATGTTAATATTGTTACTGTGGTTTATTTCTTTATTTGAATTTTCTGTTTTTCTTTTTTTTTAAGATTTTTATTTATTTATCTTTAGAGGGGAAGGGAAGGAGAGAAGGAAAGACATATCAATGTATGGTTGCCTCTTATGAGTCCCCTGCTGGGAACTGGCCTACAACCCAGGCATGTGCCCTGACTGGGAACTGAACCACGATCGTGTGGTTTGCAGGCCCGCACTCAATCCACTGAGCTACACCAGTCAGGGCCCTATTTTTCTTTTTATGTGCCTTAATTTTAATACTTCTCAGAGCTCCCATTTCCAGATTTGATGGTTCCAACCTCATTATGGATGTGTAGTTGTTGATAAGGGACCACTCAAGAGTGGATAATGCATTTATATTAATTACTATCTGCTTTTCACCCATGTTGGACTCTGATTACACCTGTATATTACCCTGTGACCCTGAACTTCTGGTATTTCCATTTAGGTACAATTCTGCATGGTCCCTCAATTTATAACATCTTGTGAGCAGAGGCTGTGACTGGCCTTGTTCTAGATTACTCCTTCAATTATGTCTGTAAACAACCTTCAAAAAGGAGAGAGCATCTCCATTTAGAATAAAACCAGGGTCACCTACAGCCTTGAAAGAAATGGTGGGGTGGGGGAAATGCAGACAACTATACTTGAACAACAGTAAAAAAATAATTATAATACTTACTGTTCCCATCCTGAAAAGAGGCAAGTGTGCTTGCAGCCCACTACAAAAGATACAGGTTTCCTCAGCCCGGAATTGCTCTCCAGCGATGCAGCACCTTGCCAATGCAGGCATCGCCTACCCTGGTTATGTCACAGAGACCTTGTCACATTGCCCTGTGCGAATTAGGCAGGGCTTAGGGAAAAGGCAAGAAAAGGATGGTGCTCTGGCTACTGTTACTGCTGTGTCATAAACTGATCTTTGTTTTTGGCCCAGAGTCTAAGTTCTTCTGCCAATAACCGTAAAAATGTGGAAGGCTACTGTGTAAGTAGGTTAAATTTTAGACCCTTCAGTCATGACACTATCCTTCTGTCACGGGGGATGAATGGATAGGAAATGATTCACCCAGTGCAATATTGAAGTGAAAGGGAATCGGGCTCTCTACTGACGGTGGGACTCCTTCCTCTGAGCGGATGTTTTCTCCTTACAACCCAGAGCTTGCTGTCTTTTACCAGATCTTGAATAGTGCTTTTCTTAATCGTTTTCATCCGTGTGCGTTTTTAATTTCTATGGTTTCTCCAGGTTTCGTCTGGAGAAAGGAATAAGGATTGCTTTTTCAACATCTTCTCAGACCACATAGACTTTCTATGATTTAAAATTAGTTATGCATTCATCTGAACATAAAGTGTTTGATTTGTATATAATTTCCTTTCTGATCAGCATGCTGATATTACATGCCTCCAGAGCAAGCCTGGCCTTTGAAAGAGAGAGAGAGAGAAAAAAAAAAACATTTGGCAGGCTGGAAAATTGCAGCCTTACAAAACATACAGGATGCTTTATAAAAATGCAACTTGATGGCAAAGAAATTAATTAAAAATCTACAGGGCCAAAATGTACACACACATGAGAATCATTTTGGCAGGAATTCACATAATGAACAATGAAGTTTATAGCACCAATTACCCAGGATATATAAAGAAATTTGGGACAGCCTAGAGGAAAAACACATATTAAAAACTGCATACAAATACACAGTTGAAATTGTATCTTTGAACAAATACAATTTTAAAGCTAAATAGAGATTGGAAGATGGCAATGATTTTTAGAAAAATATAAGCTATTTATATGAACATGGCATTGAGTGATTTTGGAATAAATTTTTTTTTTCATTCCTAAAACCAGAGAAAATGACAGTATGAGCTGCAGTTAAAGCAGAAATTATTTAAGGTTATTTTCCAGATAACTACTTTATCTTAATAGAGGAATTATTAAACAGTTTCTATCATATTATGCAAGAATGTATTTAATCCTTTGTAATTATAAGGAGGCTACAGCGCAGTAGTAAGAAGAATGTGAATTTTATGATACCTGAATTGGCTACAGAGTTATGGAATCGAACTGACTAGATTTGGGTGACTCTGTGAGTGCTCTGAGCCTCGGTTTCCTAATCCTTAAAAAGGAAATCAGGACTTTCATGGTTGATAAGTTGAAAGAATTATATTGAAGGCCTATTATAAGATTTAATTTGTGTTAGAAACTTAGAAATATGCACATTGATTTATTAGGTCACTTTTCTATACACATGAGTGTTTCATGGAAGACCAGATTTTCCTCAGCATTTCATAGGTGTGCAAAATGCATGGTTTCTCACTACCAATACAGTCAACATCCAGGACTCTGTGACTGAGAATCATGTTACAAGACCTTTTGCTTTTTTTGTGATTAACTCTGTGGTCATAGATCATTTTCCCCTAATTAGTATTTCTTCCCTTTATTAGGCACATTATCTGTTCAGTGATGGTCTGACAATATAGCAAAGAAATCCAAAATACAGGAAGCGTGCCCCCTGTATCAGCTATATCTTAGCAGTTTTGAGGGGAAAGGAGTTTCGTGAAGCTATCGTAAGGAAAAGTTTTTATGTCCTTTTCCTAGCCAACATTTTTGTATCAACAAGTATATGTGCCATCAAAATATATATAAACATGTTCTTATTTCCCTGAAAATGCAATTGACACGTAATGAAATTAGATGTTATAACATTGAAATTATGTATTTATAATATAATATATAAAATATAATACATACAATAGCACATATTACTCTAATTTATCCCAGTCATATTTTTGGATACTCTTGGCTGATATTAATTCCTCACTGGAATGAATTGTTATTTTGAAGAATGAATATTTGAGAATAAACTTCTTTTTCAAAAGATTTTATTTTTATTTATGTTTAGAAAGAGAGGAAGCAAAGAAGAAAAACATCAATGTGTAGTTACCTTTTGTGTGCCCCCAAGTGGGGACTTGACCTGCAACCCAGGCATATGCCCTGACTGGGAATCAAAGAGAAAAACTTCTAATTGCTAGGTAATATTATTCTCAGAGTTAGTGCTCTTCAATTTGAAGTAAGCCAGGCTTTGATGTCATTTTATACACATTCCTCACTACCTACCTTTTCGTTGAGTCTTCCATTTACTAGCTATTCCATTTCCGTCTTCAAATTAGAATTTCAGGGTATGACTATGACATTTTGTGTATGAGTTTTCTGCAGGCACTTTCTACACCTTCCTGGGATATATATCGCAGATTCTACCCATACAGCCATTTTAGTCTTTTCCTAGAAACTGGTAATGGTTTTGCCCATTGTGAGGAAACACTGCAGTCAGATTTACTCTATAAAAATGTAATTTAACTTCAATCAGTTGAAGGTTTGAGAAAAATTAAACATAGACAGAATGCATATATGGAGCATTAATCTGAAGCAGTGAGAATAAGCAGCTGTGTTTCCCTGGTTTGATAACTATACTATTTATATTAATTATCTCATGAAGTGGAATGATTGAATAGAAAATTCATTATGTTTCATTAAAGAAAGAGGAAACCAAAGTGCTCTTATTTATTATTTTTAAGTATACACTATTCCAGCCCCACATTTTCCCAAACCAGTAATATTTTTGATGAAAGCATATGAAAAGCGAAATTAAAAAATATAATAATGTCATTCTCTATATATTTGCATGTGGGTATATGCGTTTATGTGAATTTTGAAAATGTAGAGACTTTGAGATTTTAAAATAAATCTCATTTATCCCAGTGAAGAATTATGATCCAATGAGTACACACCTCAAAAAATTTTTAATTCATTTAATTATTATACTTTGATATATTTTGAATATCTTAAAATATATTTTATTGGTTATGCTATTACAGTTCCTTTTTTTCTACCCTTTATTCACCTCCACCCTGTACCCCTCGCCACCAACATTCCCTTACCTTAGTTCATGTATGTGGGTCATACGTATACATTCTTTAGCTTACGTATAAGTTCTCAATTTCCCACGGTATTATTAACCTCCCCCTGTCTACTTTGCACCTAGCAACTATGCTGCTTCTTTCCTGTATCTTTACCACCACTCTCCTTCCCTCCCCCTCCCAGTTGCTAACCCTCCATGTGATCTCCATTTCTGTGATTCTGTTCCTGTTCTAGTTGTTTGCTTAGTTCATTTTTGTTTTTGTTCTTTAGGTTCTGTTGTTGATACTTGTGAGTTTGTTGTCATTTTACTGTTCCTATTCTTGATCTTTTTTTCTTAGATAATTTCCTTTAACATTTCATATAATAAGGGCTTGGTGATGATAAACTCCTTTGAGGTGACCTGATCTGGGAAGCACTTTGTTTGCCCTTCCATTCTAAATGGTAGCTTTGCTGAATCTTGGATGTAGGTCCTTCCCTTTCATGACTTCGAATACTTCTTTCCAGCCCCTTCTTGCCTGTAAGGTTTCTTTTGAGAAATCACCTGATAGTCTTGAAGTCCAGCAAGCTCAGCGAGTCCCAAAGAAGTTGGACCCAAGGAAGCACACACCAAGGCACAATATAATTATATTAGCCAAGATTAAAGATAAGGAGAGAATCTTAAAGTCAGCAAGAGAAAAGGAGACAGTTACGTACAAAGGAGTTCCTATTTTGAATATTTCAATTAAACTAATATAAACAGAAATACATGCCAATAGTAACACTATTTCTAAAAATAGAACCTATTACTAAAATCCGTTCAAGTTATTCAGCTGGGACCTTTTTCTACATTTAAAGTGAAAATGTTAATGTCATAATTCTTGGCATGATTTCTGGGACAGTCACTCTGTACCTGAAACACCCAAGAAGCTCAAGCACTGAAGATGAGAGCATGATCCAACCTGCCTCAAAAATCCATCAGTCGTGGTTTTCTCTAAGTTACTATTGCAGACAGGTGTATGCTTTAAGACAAATCAATGATAAGAAACAGTAATAATCCAAACATTATATTTCCTAAAATTTCACTAAAGTTTTTATATCTTATATAATATATTCATATATCTGATACAGTTAGGAACACTAGTGTTTAAGATTTTTATAATAGCTTATAAGAAATATTTTCAGGAAAAATCATGCAAGTAACCTTTTCACTTCACCATTGTGTAACAGCTCATTTACATGCAAAGTAAAAGCATCATCCCCCATCTGGTGACAAGTCCTCTAAATTATAGCTAAATCGCCTAACAAAAAACAGTCTCCAAGGAGATGACCTTGCTAAAAGAAAAGCATTCACTTATAGCAAACTACACAAAAAGAAGCTACAAAAAATGTGTAGCATTATATCCTGCTAACAGTCAAAAGACTTAAATTATTTATTAGTCCCAACAAAAACTGGAGCCTTATCAAGTATTTTAAGATATTGAAATAAAGGCATTTTCTAATTTGTGGATTAGAATGTGATATGCATGTTCTGTATTTTTATGTATATAATATTTAAATATTAGTAAAGTAATAATTAAGGAAAAGTATATCTATAGGTTAACAATATTGCATAATTTAACCCTAATTTTTAAAAGATTTTATTTGTTTAGAGGGGAAGCAGAGAGGGAGAGAAACATCAATGTATGGTTGCCTCTTGTGAGTCCCCTGCTGGGAACTGGCCTGCAACCCAGGCATGTGCCCTGGCTAGGAATTGAACCACAACTGTTTGGTTCACACGCCTGCACTCAATCCACTGAGCTACACCAGCCAGGATAACCATAATTTAATATTATTTTTAAAATAATACTGCTTTTCTGCAACTCTGAGTTATCTTTGAATTCAGTGTATGGAGTATATTTTAATGCAATATTAGGTTACAGTTTTTACTATGTGTGGAATAAAATTGGTTAAACTAGTTAAATAGTATTTATTGTAGGGAATTTTTGGAATCATGTACTTGTAGTGTTTTATGAACTTAAAAATTCTTCCACTTGTTTCAAACTTAAATGCATTGCTCTTGCAAGTGCCAGTCAGGTTTTATTATTTCAGATGGTCACCAAATGTACTAACCTTTGTGTGTGTGACTTCGTTTTCACCCTACGGTAATTCTCAATAGCAAGCATGCTTTCTAGTAATATTATGCCAGAGGAAAAGCCATTCTTGGCAGGTTTCTGAATGGAATTCAAATGATTAAATATGCATTTTTTATAACTATCTAACCTTCTATGACCTTTAATGTCTGCTTTTTGTCATTAATGATTAATTTGCCAGTCTATAAGATGGAGTAAAATCTGCATGGACCTGCATTACTTTACCTCATTTATCAAATGAGATAGACTATTTATAATTTTTGCTGTTTACAGATATATATGTGACCATAAAATTTCCATCCAGCAGCAAAACGACAACAACAACAGCAACAACCTTCCTGTAATGTAGTGCTTTGTTGGCAAAATATATAAGTTATCAAACATATTTTATGGCTATTCAAATTTTACCAAACCTACAAAAGACAAGCAAAATAGAGACACACTCATAGATAGATAGCAGGCTGATAGCTATTGGAGAGGTGAGGTTGGGGGGCTGGGTAGGGGAATAGAAAGATCGAGCAAAAAGGAGGGAAAAGAGAGTCTCAAAGAAAATAATAAATTCAAAAGATTAGCACTATGGTTTTGTTTGATTTACCTATTTATCCATCTATCAAACTAATGGTTTATGAATTTCTCTTTATTATCAACATAATTGCACTGTGAAGAAGATGAAGCATTATGAAAAAGATAGGTATAATTCTATTTGCTTTTTGTAGAGTATACATCTCCCCAAAGAAAATTATTGCCCCAAAATAAATTGAGTCCTGTTGGGAAATAAATAAATAAATAAATACAGTTTTTTAAAATTATTTAATAGTTCAAGCACAGTCATCTGCATTTACCCCCCCACCACTCCCTACAGTTTTGATAATGCTATACATTTCATCGTTTTAGAGATGTATATTGGTTAAAAACATATTAAAATTCTTGATAAATAATACAGAAAATACATCTATTTAAATTTTTTCAGCTCTGTGTTTATTAAATTCTAAACTGTGGAATCCTTATTAAAACAAAATGTAACACTGCACAGAACTGTGATCTGTGAGGCATGTCTTGAAAATCCTGTGGTAGAATTGACTGTTTAATCGGTGCCAGCAGTGACTAGAAACCAATTTGGAAACAGATGAAATGTGTGTACTCTTTTTTCATCACTTTCTTCAATATACAATCATGAGTGACAATTGTCAAGGACATTACATGTTTGAAATGCAGAAATATGTAAAGATTTTCAAATACCTGAAAATATGTTTGAAAATAAGTGTTAGCTTTTTAGCATGCCCAATGTGAGCTTTAGGTGATTTGAATTATATTCTGAGACACTGATAATGTGCTGTCAGCTCAGTGTATGCCTACTCTTATGGTCTGAATTGTGCCCCTCAAAATTCATGAGTGTAGAAGTTCCTCAGAATGTGACTATATGTGGAGACGGGTTTTAAAGAGGCAATCAAGGTAAGATCAAGTAATATTGGTGGGATCTATTCTGTATGGCTGATGTCCTTTTACAAAGAGAAGACTGGGACATAGTCCATACCAACCAAGGTAATAACGTGCGAGGGCATAGCTAGAACGTAGTGAATCACAAGCCAAAGAGAGAGGCCTCAGAAAGAACCAACCCTACCAACACCTTGATCTTGGACCCTGTCTTCCAGAATGGAGGAAATAAATTCTATTGTTCAAACCACTCAGTGTACAGTTATGGCAGCTCTAGAAAATTGATACAGCTACTTAGCACTTTGATAATATGGTCCAATGGGGTCCTCAGACCTCATAGAAGGTCAAAATGCAGTTCAGCACTCACCCTTACGGCAATCTTAAAGCACCTTTTATCTAAGGTGCTAGTGAAAACTTTTCCTTCCAGTTCTGTAGAGTACTTCATGTTCTGTGGTTTCCTGATGAATATGGGGTAGCTACCAAAGTTAGAGAAGCCTTTATCCTCTGATTAACTCTACACTTAACATGCATTTAATAAAAAAATAGAAGCAAACCTCTGTACATTCAGATGTTAGATAGACATATCTCATTGATCTTTCCAGAAATATAAATAACTCTAGGCAAGGAATAAGAACCTTTAGGGTTATATTATTAAATATCATGGGTAGATTAAAGATTTAGTGTCATGTTCCATTAGTAGAAAAGATCAGCAGACTTTTGAAGTCTCAAAAACATTGATTATAAGGCTTTAGATCCAACAGTACATTATAAAAATCATAGACAAGTGGGATTTATTCCTGGGATTCAAGTTTAATAAATATCCACAAATTAATAATCATGATACACCATATAAGCAAAATGAAGGATAAAAACCACATGATCATATAGATAGATGCAGAAAAAGCATTTGATAAAACCCAGCACGTATTTGTGATAGAAACTCTCAGCAAAGTCGGAATAGAGAGAACATACCTCAACATGATAAAGGTCATATGTGACAAAGTCCCAGCCAACATCACACTAAATGGGAAAAACTAAACTAAAACTATTTCCCTTGAGATTGGAAAAAAGGTTGAATAAGAGATACCACTCATTCAACATAGTACTGAAAGTCCTAGCCAGAGAAATACGACAATAAGAAGAAATGAAAGGCATTCGAATTGGAAAGGAAGAAGTAAAACTGTCATTATTTGCAGATGGCATGATACTATGTATAGAAAACCCTAAAGATTGTACCAAAAAGCTACTAGAACTGATACATGAATTTAGTAAAGTAGCAGGATACAAAATAAATAACCAGAAACCATTTGTATTTTTATACACCAATAATGAACTGTCAGAAGGGGAAACTAAGGAAACAATCTCATTTACAATTGCATCAAAAAAGTACAATACCTAGGTGTAAACTTAACCAGGGATATAAAAGATCTGTAGTTGGAAAATTATAAAACACTAAAGAAAGAAATGGAAGAAAATACAAATAAGTAGAAGCATATACCATGTTCATGGATAGGAAGAATTAATATCATTAAAATGTCATTTCTACCCAAAGCAACCTATAAATTCAATAAAATTCCTATTAAGATACCGAGATATCAGAGAACTAGCACATATATTTAAAAAATTCAGATGGAACCACAAAAGACTCCAAATAGCACAGGAATCTTGAGAAAGAAGAACCAAGTGAGAGGAATCATGCTACCTGATATCAAACAACAGCACAAGGTCATAGTAATAAAAAAAGTATGGTCCTAGCATAAAACAGATATATGGATATATGAAAGAAAAGAGAGAGCCCAGAAATACCCACACCTTTATGGTTAATTAATATTTGACAAAGCAAGAATATACAATGGATTAAAAATAGTCTACTCAATCATTAGTGTTGAGAAAATTGGACAGATACATGCAAAAAAATGAAACCAGACCACCTTCTTGCACCATACATAAAATAAACTCTAAATGGGTTAAAGACTTAAATGTTAGACTAAAAACCATAAAATCATGAATATGTTCTTAGAAGAAAACATAATCAGTAAAATCTTGGATATTTCTAATAGAAATGCTTTATAATATATCTCCCTGGACAAGGGAAACAAAAGGAAAAATAAACAAATAGAACTACATCAAACTAAAAGTTTTTTCAGGCAGAAGAGACCATCAACAAAATAAAAAACAACCCAAAGAGTGGGAGAACATATTCACCAATCATAACATTGGATAAGGGGTTAATATTTTAAATTTATAAAGAACTTATGCAACATCCCCCAAAAGCCAACCTAATTAAAAAATGAGCAACAGACTTGAATAGGCACTTCTCCAAAGAGAACAAGCAGATGGCCAATAGGCATATGAAAAGGTGCTCAACATCACTAATCATCAGAGAAATGCAAATTAAAACCACAGTTAGATATTGCCTTACACCTGTGGGGATGGCTATCATTAATAAATCAACAAACAACAAGTGCTGGCAAGAAAAGGAAACCCTTGTGCACTGTTGATGGGAAAGCAGAAAACAGTGACTGTGGAAAACAGTATGAAGTTATCACAAAAAAATAAAAATGAAACTGCCTTTATGACCCAGCACTTCCACATCTGGGAATTTATTCAAAAAAACTCAAACCACTAATTTAAAAGAATGTGTGCACTCCTGTGTTCATTGCAGCATTATTTACAATAGTGAATATCTGGAAGCAGCCGAAGTGCCCATCAGTAGAAGAGTGGATAAAAGAGCTGTGGTACATTTACACAATGGGATACTATGTGGCCACGAAAAAGAAGGTCTTACCTTTTGTGATAGCACGGATGGACATGGAGCCTATCAGGCTAAGTGAAATAAGTCAGAGAAAGACAAGTGCTACATGATTTCACTTACATGTGGAATCTAATGAGCAAAATAATCTAACAAAATAGACACAGACTCATAGACACAAAGAACAGATTGATCGTTGTCAGAGGTAAGGGCTAATGGGGCTGGGGGAAAAAGTGAAGGGATTAAGCAAAAAAAGAAACAACTCATAGACACAGACAAACTACAGTGATGATCAGAGGCGAAGGGGGAGGTAGAAGAGGGTAAAGGGGGGATAAATGGTGATGGAAGGAGGCTTGACGAGGTGGTGTGCATGCAATGTACAGATGATGTAGAAATTCACCCCTGACACCTATATAATTTTATTAACCAGTGTCACCCCAATAAATATAATAAAATAAACAAATTAAATAATAAAACCAAAAAGTTTTGATACCACCTGGTATTTATCCTCCTCCTTGCCTAAAAATAGGAGTGAATTTATATTTTCTAGGACATTAAATGTTTCAACAAAGTGTGTCATCTTTAAGCTGTTTGCCAAGAATGCTGCTGTGTCATTTGATCCTGTCCCTAGTTGCTCCTGCTTTGTCATAGAGACCTTTGTATAACCCAAAATGTCACTGACTGACAGCAGGTCATGCGTCATGCATTACTACGATCCAGATGCCCGCTGGAAAGCTCACCTGTTTGACACCTGTTCTCTAGTGTCTGAACGAAATACCTCTCAGAATAAAACATCTCCTTCCGGAGGCTGGTCCTTGAAAAGCAGATGGTTTATAAATCAAAAAGTTTCACACACACTTGTGAACATCAATATTTTTAATGGCTATAGAAATCGTAGTTCATGTTTTAATAAAATCATATGATTTATAGCAATGCTGAAGACTCATGGTTTCAGTTCCATAATTTATCAGTTAAAAATTTTCAGTGTGACGTTAATGCACAGCACACTCAGACCGAAATAATTCTTGGTAAGGAATGATTCTCTTATGTGTGCTCATGTGCGTGTTTGTCAGAATTTGGAGGCAACTTACCTGATTCTGTACTCTTTGTCCTGAATCTGTGGAATGTCCATCAGAGACATGATGCCTGTATTTTGGTAGGGTTTACCCCAAATTCTCCTCTGCCTCTCTGACAAGTACTGGAGGAATTTTAACTGATTTAATAAAGATACAGTTTAAGCTAAAATTGCCCAACCTTGCTCTGGAATGACACATATCTGCATTCTACTCTGTAATGAGGCAATTGTGTGTGTGTGTGTACATTGGAATTTACATGTGCATCTGCTCTAAATCATAGTTCCTCTTCATTTATCAGACAAATCTTGAAGAAGGGTGTCTTTGGTCAGGCATTTTCCTTTTTCCAGAAGGTCAAAGAATGCTGGCCATTTTCTGAGTCTATGATATTCTTGTCTCTTCTATTTTTCTTTAACATCTTCAGTCTTGGCTTCTGAATTTTCTCATAAACTTTTGAACTACTGATTCTCACAGAATGAATCACTCTCTTGAAAAAGCCGCAAAATGCCAGCATCATTTATTTATCAGCCAGGAAATGTTCTCATTTTCTCTAATTTATATTTTCTTTAATATATGTGTTCTTTTTGTTTCATGTATGTATTTTCTTCTTCAAGGGTGGATATATTTTTTATATTCTGCCTTGGGATAACTTTCTGATCAGGTTCTACGTTAAAAACCTAATTCACAATGGAACACAATTTAGAAACTTCCATTTATTTTGAAGCTTAATGAACATATTCCTGGGAAGGTGGCTTCAGGCATCCTTCTTTCTTCACTGCCTGATAGTGGTTATTTTGTTGAGTGTACATACTGTATGTATTCATTTTTAGTTAGACTGTCCTAGGTAAATATGTAATCAGGTCATTTTTGTACTGGAGAACTTTTTCTAACCATCATTGAGTTTGTTTAAGTCATTATATATCTAGACTACTTCATTTCCTAACAATCAAAATATAAATTATAAATCAAAGTAAATATCTAAATAAGTTCAAAATAGTTTGTGGGGTTAAAAGCTTGTATTTAGCAGAAATGAGTTGTCTTTATGTATCAATAGCCTTTGAATGTTTATGTTCTATGACCCAGTAATTCCATTTCCATTATTTTTCAAAGGAAATGAGAGACATCGGTAGTTCTTTTTGTTGCATACAAGTTAAAACATATTCTTCTTTAATTTTTATTTATTTAAAATTTTTTATTATTGTTAAATTACAGTTGTCCCTGTTTTTGTCCCGTTAATCTCCCCTGCCCTGCCCATCCCCCCGACAACTCTCCTCTGCACTATTGTCCTTGCCAGTGGGTTCTTTATACTTGTTCCCTGACTTAACCCTTACCCTTCCTTCCCCATTATTTCCCTCCCTGCTCCCTTCTGTTCTTGATGTCCTTGTCTCTGATTCTGTTTTGCTCATTTGTTTGTTTTGTTGATTAGGTTCTACTAATAGGTGAGATCATATGGTATTTGTCTTTCACAGCCCAGCTTATTTCACTTAGCATGGTGCTCTCCAGGTCTATCCATTCTGTCATGAAGGGTACGAGTCCCTTCTTTCTTTTTGCTGCATAATATTTCATTGTGTAAATGTACCTAAGTGCTCATTAGGCTGTTTCCAGCACTTGGCTATTATAAAAACATATTATTTACACATAATATTCTCTGTGGGAGTTTTTAAAAGTTTATATATTTATATAATAGACATTTTGCATCAGCCATACACTTTGTTGTTGGATATTTTAACAACTTGAGTACACTGTTATCGTATAATGTAATACAGTGGACTAAGATTAAAAATTGTTTTTCTGATATGTTCCAAGCTATGTAAAATCGAATAGCAGCAGATATGCAAAGCAAAATATTTTAATTTTGGCTACCTATTGATGGTGGTTTTGAATATTTATGTTTACATTTATTAATATACATTAGGAAATGTATATACTTACAAAATTAGCATCTCTTACCTTGGTAATCAGGAAAAAATGATTTTTTATACTGTTGTAAAAAATCACTTTTAAGAAAGAAGTAGAAAGTTTTCATAAGCAATGTAACAGGAACTGGAGTTTAAATTCTCTAACAACTACATATTAATAGTTCATAAATAGCATTTGAAATTACAGCATGAAAGAATCATTATGAACAATTGGAGCCCATAAAGAAGAGGCAGGGATTCTTAGATGGATGTGATAAGTTAAAAGTCAGGAACACATGAAAATGTGAAAAGTTTTCTTCAAGATTATGCCATTTTATCTTGTTATTTATGTACAAGGTGTGCCTGAAAATTCCAGGCATTGTTAACATAATGAGAATGGTTCACATGACATTGATTTAACCTGGTAGTTGAGGAGAGTGGACTGGAGTGCACATGTGAACAATGATGACTTCACTGTACTAGTCAGTGTGGGTGGTAGACACAGTTGAGTGAGCATGTGTACTGTGTGGCCATCCCATTCAAAATGACTGATCGAGTGGAGCAATGAATCAGCATCAAATTTTGCATTAAGTTTGAACATTCCTTCATGAAAACTATTCAGATGATTTAGAAAGCTTTCAGGGACAATGCACAAATAAAAGTGTAGCACAAATGCTTCAAAGATGGGCAAGAATCTGTTGCAAGTGATCCACTTTCTGGAAGGCCTGTAACAAGCTAAACACATGAGGTGTTGAACATGCGCAGGTTGTGATTAACAAAGATCGGTGACTGACAGTGAAAGAACTAGAAGCTGATCTGGGGGCTCCAACTATTACCGTGTCTGAGATTTTGATAGAGCACCTTGACATGAAACATGTGGAAAAATTCCTTCCACAGGTTTTGCTACCAGAGCGGAAGGGATATGTTGCTGCAGTTGTTAATGACTTGATTCAAACCTCTACCAATGAATCAGATCTCCTCAAGAAGGTCATTGCCAGAGATGAGTCATGGATCAATGGCTATGATCCAGAAATGAAGTTTTCTCAGTCCTCCCAATGGAGGGCTTTCATGTCCTCCTGGCTTTCCATGCCCCAAGAAGGCAAAGGAAAGTCACAGCAAGATCAAGACCATATTAGCTGTCTTGGGGGGGGAAGGTTGTGGGGGTAACTTTGCCCTCAAAGTCCCCCAGTCTGTCAGGGATAAAAGTGAAACTACCAAGACATGATCTGCTTGGGGAGGAAAGGTGGCCACTCCCTCAAAGGAGAATGGCCAAGAGCCCCTTCCTCAAGGGGCTTTTATTGGGTGTGTTTGCACAAGAATACAGGTAAGGATCAAACAATAGATAGTATTCAAAGAACTATGAGGGCTTTTTCTCCGTCAGGGTCAGATAGTTAAAGAGCCATAAAACTTTGAGGAATGAACTTCTGGCTTGGACCCTTAACATTTAAATGAGAGCATTCTAAACAAAGCAGGTTTCACAGGATTTTTACATATTCTTTCTTAGACCTGATCACCTGGGGAACCCACCCTTTCCAGCATGGGGGTTGTACCGCCTTCCCTATCATAGGTTTTTAGGTTTAAGTGGATTAGAGCCAGCAAGTGCTTCTCCCAGACAGAAATGGGGACTTGGGCTATGTCAGAATAGCCAGGGGGCAAGGGTCTATTGCTCCCTTTTTGTCACAGCCCCCCCCCCCCAAGTCCTTCCACGATGGCCTCCCAAGTGATTGTGTCTGGCTTAGGTTGCTCCTGTCTGTGTGAGGAGTCTTACCCATCAAGGACATTGACCATGCTTTGGGGGCAGGGGAGTAAGCTGAGGCAGCCTTTGCTACCAGAGACAAGCTTTGTCTCCTGTGGCTCGCATTCCTGAGGTCTCTCACTCATCCTTAGCCATGGGATTGGTAATTATAATTCCTGAAACCAGGCAGAGCGGTTCCCAACAAAAGATGGTGTACATCACAAGTATGCCCCCTCCTGGCCAAACAATTAATAAGGTGTACTACCTCAGTGTTCTTCGTCAGTCCAGAGATTCAATACAATGAAAATGATCGCAGCTATGGGTAATTGGTGATTGACAGCTACATCATGACAATACGCCACTCATGCATCACATCATGTGCTGAGATTTTTGGCAAAACAATGTTGCCCAGGTGACTCAGTCCCTCCTATAGCCCAAATTTGGCACCCTGTGACTGCTGTTTTTTCCCAAAAGTAAAATCATTTTTGAAAGGGAAGATACTTCAGAGCCTCGGTGAGATTGAGTCAAATATGATGAGGCAGCTGATGGCAATTGGGAGAACTGTATGAGGTCCCAAGGTGCCTACTTTGAAGGGCACTGAGGCGGCATTGTCCTGTGTACAATGTTTCTTGTAACTTCTTCAATAAATGTCTCTTTTTCATTGTACATTGCTGGACCTTTATGGACAGACCTCAAGGTATATTTGCCTGGATGTGGATTAAAAAGAAAATGATCAGATAAAGAAAAAACACAGACTTTTGAGATATGGTTATCAGAAATGGGGCAACCTATGTCATTCCTCAGATGTTTATCAGTTACTTCTTCACGGGCTGGCACAGCTTGGTAAAAAAAATAAGGATAATTTAACAATNTTCCCAACAAAAGGTGTTGTACATCACAAGTATGCCCCCTCCTGGCCAAACAATAAGGTGTACTACCTCAGTGTTCATCAGTCCAGAGATTCAATACAATGAAAATGATCGCAGCTATGGGTAATTGGTGATTGACAGCTACATCATGACAACACGCCACTCATGCATCACATCATGTGCTGAGATTTTTGGCAAAACAATATTGCCCAGGTGACTCAGCCCCTCCTACAGCCCAAATTTGTCACCCTGTGACTGCTGGTTTTTTCCCAAAAGTAAAATCATTTTTGAAAGGGAAGATACTTCAGAGCCTCGGTGAGATTGAGTCAAATATGATGAGGCAGCTGATGGCAATTGGGAGAACTGTATGAGGTCCCAAGGTGCCTACTTTGAAGGGCACTGAGGCGGCATTGTCCTGTGTACAATGTTTCTTGTAACTTCTTCAATAAATGTCTCTTTTTCATTGTACATTGCTGGACCTTTATGGACAGACCTCAAGCTATATTTGCCTGGATGTGGATTAAAAAGAAAATGATCAGATAAAGAAAAAACACAGACTTTTGAGATATGGTCATCAGAAACGGGGCAACCTATGTCATTCCTCAGATGTTTATCAGTTACTTCTTCATGGGCTGGCACAGCTTGGTAAAAAAAAATAAGGATAACTTAACAATAGAGGATGATCCATACTCAAATAATTTGCACTGTAATTCAAAAAAGAAGGAAACTCTGCTTACTTCTTTTTAACCTAAGTACTGTGCTCTTTAGTGTATTTTCTCTTAGGTTGTCTCAGACATCACAGCTTATGTAATGAGAGTATGGTAGTCGATGTTGAGTGACAAGTTGCTTGGACTTTTTGTAATAGACTTGATCTTGCAAGGAAATATTTACATCAAGGGAGGGTTAAGCCCATTCACCTTTCGAGTCATTGTTTTCTGCAGGGTTTTCATTGTACCACATTCATACAGCAACCGAGTCCCATGCAGGAGATTATCAGAATCTATCCTTTAAATTATTACAAGGGATGGTGGAAAATATTTTTATTTACCAGATGTAAGGTGTGGTGATGTTTTATTTCTTCACTTCATAGAAAACAGATACTTAGGAAGATCTTTGTTTTTTCCAAAAGCTCCTGAGATAAAAACACTAAATGCATTTGAGTACCTTAGGTAATTATTTTCTAACATTTAGCACGAATGAATGTTGAGAAATATAGTACAAAACATTATGAATCAAGATAGCAGTCAGTTTGCTAGACTTACTACGTATTGAAACAAAACTCTAACATTCTTTCAAAGTTAGTGTGCAGCTGACAGTGAGGACCCCACCACCAGTCGGGACCTTCCCAAAACATCCTGTCTGTCTGCAAGATTGTACTTAGATCTGAGCTTCTTATTACAGGACATTGTCTCAATGAACAACTCACAGTGATAGACATCAGTATTCTTTCTTTAATAAATGGTCTTAATAATTAAGTTCCTTATATCAGGATCATTTTAATATTTTTTAAATGTGCCTATGACAGTGTTTGAGACTTGAGAACATATTTATTATCCCTAAAACATAAAATGAAAAGAAAATGAATAATCAAAAGTGTTCAAGAGTTATGAAATATGTCATCTTCATCAATTTTTAAATTTTATGTTTAGAACACATTATTAAATTATAGGAAGTGTGTGGTTTAAAGTTTCTGATTTGGCAAGAATTCCTGCTTTGCCCAATACTTTTAGATACATCATTGCCAGATTTAAATTTAATGAGTTGTTTTCAAAAGAAAATTCCACTTGCAAAATTATAAGAATGTGTTCAATGATTTGATGCCTAAAATATTGTTTTTAATGTATGCTACAGGTAGAATTCTCAAAATGAAAATATTTTAGGCTTGTGGAAGGCACTGAAATACTACCCAGATTATGTCATTGATTCTCTTTGTGGTCCTCTTTAATGTCAGGAAGCTGGAATGTGAAGACACGGGTTCCTTGTGTAGCCCTGCAGGTGATATGCTGTTCATTATAGGACAACGATGCCTGTGCAGCATAACAGAACTTGTGCTGAATTAGGAGTATCAGGTTTGCCACCAAATAACCATGCTATTAAATGAGGTGACAAATTGCCTAAACTAATAGGTGTTATAAAGAAGGCTGATAGCTTCATATTTGGATTTTTAAAGATTTTATGTATTTATTTTTAGAGAGAGGGGAAGGCAGGAAGAGAGGGAGAGAAACATCGATGTGAAAGAGAACCATCATGTGGCCTTAGAAACATAGATCACTTGCCTCTCATACGGGTCAAGATGGGAACCTAACTCGCAACGCAGGCATGGGTTCTGACCTGGAATCCAACTGGCGACCTTGCTTTTTGCCATTCAACACCCAACCATTTTGAGCCACACCTGTCAGGGCTCGATGTTTTAAGGACTGTGCTCAATAAATGTAGATCATCCTTCCTCAGCTCCTGTCCACACCATGTGCTTTGGTACCGTGCAGCAGTTTCCATGAAGGAGAGACAGTGTGGGGAGGGGTGTGACTCTCTACCATGAATTTTGAATACCGGGGTTAAAAAGCCAAAAGGTATGAAAGAATATAATCAAAATCAGTGATCAACCTCCTGCCCCACTCCTCCTCATTTCCACCCCAGGGTCACAGGGCTGATAATTTTTAAAGCCTTCCTGTTTTCCCCCATCTGGTGATGAGCTCATTTGTGAAACAGCTATTTATCAACTTCAAACGTTACCTTTAGATTTTCTGCTTTGATAAATGAGAACATATTTCACTTCCCTTCCACTTTTCATTATAATTACATGGCTATTCTTAGTTTTTTTATTGGTTGCAATTTAAAAAGCAAAATCATTAGCAAAAACAAAAACACTTAACCATCTGTTTCCAGTTTCGTAGACATCTCTTGCCTTCTCAATGTGTATAATAAGGCCCTGAGCAGGGCCACGTGTCACTCCCGTGTCTTCCCCCTCCCTGTGCCTAGTGGCTGTAGCTGGACTGTTCGTTGCCAAAACTGGTAACACTTAAAATACATTCCATAACCATGTTTAAGTCTTCTGAGAATTCTTTATAAAGTGATCCATTGGTGCATCAAACACTTTTACAATAAAATGATGTGAATACTGTTTAGTAAAAAGTGAGAATTTATGCTATACTTACAGCTGTACAATGTATATTTTTTGTCTTAATGGAGAATATTTCTAGCCTCCGTTTTAAATGCATCTATCATTTCATATTCCAACCACCTTTATTAGTAGTATGATATGTTTTTACAGTTTGCCCATCAGAGATTATTTTATCAAATTACCCTACTCTTGACACCACCCACTGGATTTGCTTCTCCTGGAGCAGGGGCTGAGCTTGATGAATTCATCTGGAAATCCACCACCCAGCTAGTCTAAGTGCTGTGCTGCTCAGCTTTGCAAGAAGTCCCTCTCTATTTTCTTTACGTTTAAAATAATGTTATCCATTTCAAATGACGTTCTCTCTCACTAACTTCCGTAAGGCAGATGGTAGGCATGTCAGACTGCTCCTCCAGGTCTCTTCCCCTTTCCTTTACGATCTTCTGCTCTAGTCTTCCCCCACTGCTTTTGTGTCAGGTTCTAGAATTTTTTTTCTGGCTTTATCCCCACAGATTCTAGTGCATGTTTTATCTTGCCAAGTATGTGCGTATGTGTGTATGTGTGCATATGAATGTAAATGCACTTGTAACTTTAAAATTTCCAGACCTCTTCCCTTCTCCTTCATTTGCTTTACATAACACCATGCTCTAATTAATAATTTGACACAACAGAAAAACCACACACTGAAACCTAGCTTTTCTTTGATTCAAGTTTAATTTAAAATCATATTTATTATGTCATTATGATGTATTATTCTGTTATAAATCCCTGGCTACAAATACAATTAGATCAATGAGCACCACATACTGTTCTGGTGCACTACTGGCTATGAAATTTAGGGCAGTCATTTATATTCAGTGTCCTAGTTTTCATAGCTATAAAAATAATTATTATTTACTTAATCTTCCAGGCTAGGTATTAAAATCAAATGTGAAATCTCATTAAAAGCATTTCATGCCATATAAATACAATGTATTATTTCTAGAGGAAGAAAACCATGTAGCAGAACTTTTGGAAAATATAAAGAATAGACATTAATTGACTTATTCTAGAGAAGAACAGTAGTACATTGCTGATGACTACCAAATACGTACAAGAATGAGACTGGACTGGTCCTATGCCTATCAGAACATGTCTGTAATAAAGGATTTGGTCAAAAGTGAAGTAGAAATGGCATTCTATAAATAATGTTATGTACCAATATTGTTTATGCTACGTATTTTCTTTTGTTGAGTGACAGGACGTTTGACTCAGGGTTTATAATAATGAGTGACACCATTGTAGCCCCTCTCTCTAAAAAAAGGGGACAAAGGAAAGGTAAGTCCTACAGAGCAACCGTGTCCACCACGGGTCCTGTTACTGCTGTGGAATACGTGGTAGCTGGTATTTCCATGAGGTCTGTGTGGTCTGCTTTGAATGGACATTAAATGCTGCACTTGAAGATGCATGATCCTTCGAAGTCAAGAAGATATAGTTATATATAGCTTTTGTGTTATTGTCTGCCTTAGCTGGGTAGATAATTGTCCCGATGCACCAAGTTTGCGGTTTCTGCCCCCATTCAGGGCACATATAAGAAGTGGGCAGTAAATGCATAAATAAATAGAACAACAAACTGATGTTCCTCTCTCTCAAATCAATACATAAAAAAATAAATCTGTTTTGCTAACCTATATCTCTGCATGTCTGCAGTGATCCTCAGGTCACATCACCGCAGTCAGATCACACTGAAATGGGAATCGATAGGCTGGGAGTGAAGCAGTGCCTGACTTGTTTTTTTTTAATTGGCATCATGCTGCTACTGAGGTGGTTTGCTGTAAAGGTTAAGACCTTGGACTCTGCATTCTAACTCTTGGATACAGAACTTGGTTCTGACACTTGCCTGACTGACCTCAGGCAAGTTCTACAGTTCTCAATGCAACATTTTCCTAACACTTTAATGGAAAAAAACACTAGCTTTGATTTTATAGTTTTTTAATAAGGAATAAACATTGTCTTTAATTGTCTTTAAAGTCATTCTGACAGTATGCAGTGTTAACTGCTATTATAATTATGATCAGTATTATCACAGGATTCTCAATTCCTAAAATTTTCCATTACAGCACCTGTATCACCTTATATAAAGACTGAAGCTAAGGTGTGTGTGGCACGCAATAGAGGTGTATAAAGTTTCATATTTGGGTAATTTTTCTAAATGCTATTTTTCTTAAATATAAATTTCTTAAACTAAAAAAATCATATGAGATCACAAATATTTCATTAGAAATATGTAAGTACTATATCACTAAAATTTACCATCACAAAGTACACATAAGTATAAAATTTGTGCTAATTTATTCAGCAAACTTTTTATCATTTTTAGCAAATATTTTATTAGGTACAACTTCGTTTTTTGTTGGGTGTGGGTCGGGAAAAAATAAGGGATATAGGAAATAGAGAAATAAAATTAATTTTTAATGTTAATTTGTTTAAAGCGGGAAATGCATTTTTCATCTCTTTATAGAAATGAAAGTTTACTATATAAACTTTTCTGCTCCTTATTTTGTTTTTTACAAAAACTACGTTGTGAGTCTAGTTCTATATCAGTGCATAGTGAGCTCCTTAACTATTTTAATGACTCATAGAGCTTCATTGGATGTATGTACTTGATTATTCTCACTAGATCATGGCTGAAGGACAGTGGGACACTTCGTTAATACACTTACTGTTATCAAAGTGCCAAATAAATAATATTGTAAAGTTAAATGAGTTTGTATATGGATAATATACATGTATGACTGTTTTTTAAGATGGGGAATTTCTGGATCAAGGATTAGATATATTGTAATTGTTTTTTTGCAGAAATTTAAGATGTTTTAGTTTATTTTTAATATGAATGCAAGTATATGACATACATTTTTTTCAAAGACAAAAATGATAAAAATAAGACTCTCTCATACCACTTTTCTTCATTCATCTAGTTCCCCTAACTGGAGAGATAATTAGTCTTCACACACACACATGTACATATATACACACATGCACATATAAATATATACTTCTTGAGATGTACAATGCATATATAAATATGTAGAAGGATTCCTTTTCTTCAAGTGAACTTTTGTTTTCTTCTGCATAGATGTTTATAGGATCAAAAGACTCTTGCCTGCATGTTGCTTAAACAGATGCCCAGTGAGAGTAAATATTCATATTAAGTTTTATGGTCTAATCATTCGATGTCTGCCATTGTACATCTTATCGTAAAGGTGAGGCTTTCTTTGATTTTCAGTGTAGTTCACTGTTTTCTAATGAATTCTCTGTGTTGCTCTGTCTTTGACCAAGGCTCTTCAGACCTGCTTCTACACTGGGCATACAACATGCATGCTAAGATTTCTCTCCATCAGCTTCCTAGAAATTCCTTTCAATTTCGTCTCAAGTTTTTTATTTCCTGGGTCTCCGCCATCTTCTTTCTTGGTTCTGTCTGGTGTGTCTCATTGTCTAGTAACTTTCTGGCATGGCTAGTTTATTGGATTTTGTATATTTAAAAATCTCTTTAGTATACTTTACCACTTGATTTTTCTGGGTATAGGATTCTCAGTATAAAATACAAAGTAATTTTTCAATTGTCTTTTTGCCTGTCAGCACTTTTCAATAGTGTTGCTAATGAAAATTCTGATTCCTTATTCTTTTTACATGACAATTTTTTTACTTTCTACAAGCAGGTTGTAGTATTTCCCCCACCCCGCGTTCTGAAATAGGATAGTGAGTGGCAGTTATGTGTCAACCACCTTATCGGGTCCTGGGAAGATCCTATTAATCTGGAATTTTATTTCTTTTAATACTAAAAATGATCTTATATTATTTTATTCTATATTCTCATGTCATTCATGTTAATCTATGTATATAACATTGAAAATGTTAGATATGTTATTTTACATATAACATATAAGACAGTGTATGTAGTAAATGTGTCGCGTAACATTTATAACATTATTATATGAATTATTATTTTAACAAAATGAACAAGAAGAATACTATTAAAAAGGATTGTCAGTACAGGAAAACGCACATTTGCTACTCACAGAGGAGTTAGGCCAACAGTAACGATGCCCTGTTAAAATTGTAAGTAAGTATTTCTTATATTTTCAAATTATTTTGGCAACAAATAACCGAATTTGACATACCATATTTTAGTCTCACACAGATATAAACATGTACATACATAAATATGTGTATGAAATATATTCTATAATCTTTATAAATCATAATTTATAGTGTATTATAATAGGTATGGCCAATAATAAATGTGTAAGTATTCATTTAGAATTTTCAATCTTATTTCCCCAGATGACCTACCACCTCACCATGACAAAAGTGTTCAGTACATAAACATTTGACCAATTTATGTGGTCTTAAAACCTTTGGTTGCTATTGTAGTTTATGGAGGAGTGGAAGCAGAATTCTACTACTAATTTTCCTTTGTTAAATAAAATGTTGTATTACATCTTGTGTTTGGAACACATTTATTTTTAGTGTTTGAAAAGCTGAAGCTTGATTAGTAATTCTATTGCATTTTTTTCTTTTAGTCCTTGTTACATTTTTGTTACTGGCATCATTTGAAAATTAGCATTGACCTTCTGCTAAGTTATTATTCAAGATTTGTGTTGTTGCTATTTGTTTGTAGTCTGTGGTGACCTAGAGTTCCGGGAAGTGGCAAACAGGCTGCGGGACTGGTTCAAGGCCCTTCATGAAAGCGGAAGCCAAAACAAGAAGACCAAAGCATTACTGAGGCCGGAGCGAAGCAGTAAGATTTCTAAATGTGAAATGTCCCATTGTCTTTGATATTGGATTTTATTTCCAATGAATCACTTAGATCAAAAAAATATTGTCAAGGTTTATACCTCACTTAGATGCTGAACAAGAATCAGAATATTGTTATTACTCCCAAGTACACCTATAATATTTTGCAAGCAAAAAAAATACATCTGATTGGTAGAAAAATGAATATCCTTCAGAGACAGCGTTTATCCTCCGCACTGAATTGAAAGAGCAGGAATATTTTTTCAGTGTTTTGATAGATATGATAAAGAATAGAACAACATGGGAAATAAAGGTAAGAATTCTGGAACACTTAGATTTTTAGAGAGCACAATTAGTGCCCTTGTCCCCAAAATTAGCCTTTTCATGATTGCTTTGCAGACATTTCTACTTTGACCCAGTTATGAGAGAAGACTAAAAGGATATTTTCAATGACACACTGAAATTTAAACTCATTAAAAAGAAGAAAAAAATAAGGGGTTTGCGAATCTTAAATGATTCTTTTGTCATCTGTATAGTCCCCCCAAAGTGTTTTTCAGTTCCTTGGAAATAGGAAATGCAAATTGAAATAAAGAGCTTGTTATGAATAATTTCATAAATTTCACATTTTTCAAACAAATAATTTATATGATTATATTTTCAAAAATATGTATTACACTTAATGCATGTAAAAGAGAGGCACCGAAACATGTGCTTAGTTTTGGAGAGCTAACAAAGACGGAAGCATGTGATCTACAGTAGGCCAAGAGGAGGAAGGGCGATAATCGTAGGTGACAGAGAAAGCCCTGAGTGCGTTTCCTTTGGAATTGCGTCATGACCCATACACTCTCACTTGCAGTCCTCAAATATGTTTCTAAACTACCATTCATAAGATGGCACATTCACTCATAATCCACAGTTCCTAAAATGCTGTACTTGTTTTCTTCTCATCAAATGACTCTGCAATTTCAAACATTTGTATTTGTGTTTTATCATTGTTAGAAATTATCTGGACATATAAAAATATATATTAATTAAATTAGAATAAAGTTTTAAGTTACCGAAAGAGTTTGGAAATTATATTTAAATTTCAAGAAAACTTACTATAAAACACATTTACTGTCGAAATGCATTTTTTCTTACTTCAATTTAATTTGTAAAAAAGTATGTATTTTTTCTAACTTTGAACATTGTAGATATAACACTACCTTATTCATCAGTATGGCTATATGAGTTTAGGAGAAACACATCTAAATAGAATAAAAGGGTATACTTTGTACTTCATGCTGATAACTCTGAAGTTATAGCTATTTTTATGAAATAAGCCATAGTAAACTAGTCTAATTTGTAATACTTCCTCTAAGTGGTGTGCATTGAGTCTTTAAACGAAAGACTCCTGGACAGAGAGGATGGGGTGGTGATGCCGGAAGAAAGGGGGTTGGAGGAGGCAAACAAGGGCGAAAGGGGAACAAGTGGAGACAGAGGAGATTGAGTTGGAGGGGTGAACACACAGTGCCGTGTCCAGCAGCTGTATCATAGACTCTGCACCTGAAACCTGTATCATTTTATGACCCAACGTCACCCCCGTAAATTCAATAAAGATGTCAATATTTAATCAATACATTAAAGTATCACTATAGAGCAAGGCTTCAACAGCCTCAAGCCTTGCTAGAACTTCAGCTCAAACAGAAAAAGGCTTTTCTCTCATAGGAAGGGGTAAGCAGAGCTAGCAGTGCCTCTGAGGGAGCGCAGAGCAAGTGGACAGAGTGGTAGGAGGCAAAACTGGAGGCCTTCATCGGGGAATCTCCCTCTCTGTGGTCAGTAGAGTCTCAGATTGAGCAGTTAAGCAGAGATGTTCTGCATCCCAGTGCTCTCACCTGTGGTAAGACTCCTGGGAAAACCAACGTTTAGTAGTCTAGGGAGGGGAAATCCTGCCTAAAGTTTGGTCAAGCCTCATGTACTGGCTAACATGGTAACACTGTTACGTAATTTACATTATTTATTCCCCTGTCAAAGCATTTTAAAGGTATAGTGAAAATGGTAGGGGCTTTTTCCTAGTAGCTACTTTATTTTAGTCTGGGATATATTGAGCTTTTAATTCACCTGAATTTTTAATTGACCAAATTTTATCACAGCTGTTATATAAAGAATTTTATAGCCATTACCCAGGAATAATTGATTGTTTGTGGGGGCGACTTTGCTCGCAAGTACCTTCGTCCACCATGGATGAAAGTAACACTACCAAGACATGATCTGCTTGGGGAAGAGAGGTGGCCAATTTCTCAGAAGAAAAAGGCTAGGAGCCCCTTCCTCAAGGGGCTTTTATTGGGTTGTAATACACAGGAATACAGGGCAACAAGGATCAAACAGTACGTAACATTTCAAAGAAACCTGGGGGCTTTGTCTGAGTCAGTGTCTGTCAGGAAAGGGGGTTGCAGAAACTTTGGGAGACATTCTCATTTCCTGCTCAGACCCTTAACATATGAATGAAAGCACTCTTATCGAAGCAGGCTTCACAGGGCTTTTAGGAATTCTTTCTTATGCCAGATTACCCCAGATCCCGCTCTAGCTGGCAAGGGGCTGCATTGCCTTCCCCATCATGGATTATCAGGCTTAAGTGGATTAGAGCCAAGAAGCGCTTCTCCCAGAGGACATGGGGACTCAGGCTATGTCAGAATAGCTAGAGGGCAAGGGTCCATCACTTCCTCTTTGTTGCAGCCTCCCAAGTCCTTCCATGAAGGTGTCTGGCTTAGCTTGCCCCTCTCTCTGAGGAGTCTTACCCATCATGGACTATCAACCAAGCTTTAGGGGCAGGGGAGGAAGCAGAGGCAGCGTTTGCTACCAGAGACAAGCTTTGTCTCCTTGTGGCTTGCATTCTGGAGGTAGCTCACTCATCCTTAGCCGTGGGGGGTAGTTACAATTCCTGAAACCAGGCAGAGCGGTTCCCAACAATTGTTTATCTGAATCTTGGATAGGGCATATGTTTCATAGTTAAATGGTTTCAGTTGAGAAAAAAGAACTAATGTCATAATTTTAAAGAAATTAAACAAGCTGACAAAGATTACCATAATTTTTAACAACTAAATCTTCTACTTCATATTTTAAAATATCCATCTTCTTGGATTCTTGGATATATTTTGTTTAAATATATTTTAGAGCTATCACCGAGAGAAGAATGACCACAGGAAAGCAAACTTAAGCCAAAAAACCAAACAAGCAAAAAAAAAAAAACACTTTAATATGTTTTATGATAAGAAGGTGATGGATATAGAAATTTAGCCTCTGATTTTATCATTATACCATGAAAACGCTTCTTCAGGCTCTTTTTCAATACATACATGCTGTGCCATTATAATCTGTGTAACTTGATATTATGTTTCATTATTTAAATCTCCAAAAATTGAAGAACAGAAATATTATTCATAGGTTTTTTAAAATATGGTTGCAATTGAATTTATGTCTGTCTATTTTTTAAAAGACATAATGTGTTAATTTTTTAATTTTTGTCTGGAAAGCATAACTACACACAATCATATGCAAAGTCCTCAGATTAAGAGTCTGACTCGGATTAAGATAACATCTTATTTTTGCTTTCCTACACACCACATGGTCTCCGCAGTTAAAGAAAATTATAGAATTACCTACACCCCTAGGGCAAATGAATACATCCTAATTTCTTCCCAAGACATTGCTCACTCTATGTGGTGCTGTCTTCACATTGAGAGGAAGATTGAATTTGAAATCAGAGGGCTTAGAGGCAATACCCCATTTTAATGCAATAAGGAGGCTTCTAGGTATAGGGGAGGACTTCATCTTTTAGAAACAAAGACTTACAAAGTTAGAAGATAAATTTTCTTTTATTTCAAGTACTAAAAAGATACAGATCATTGCTTATTTGGTTCTAATTATTGAGACATCTGACATTTTCTTCTTTTATGAGGTAGGTGGAATAACTCTCTGTAGTAAAATTTAATTATATACTTTACTACTACTAAGATACTCTCTTAATATTTGGAAAATATTATATAGTTTTATAAAAAATGTACTTTGTATTTAGCTATATTAATGTAATCCTACATAAATTAAAACTACACTTATGAAGGTAGCAAGAGAATAATAATTCTGTTTTGTTACATTATTCAGCCCTGGAAAATTACCCGGTGTTTTGTTAGATACCACATTCTTTTTTTAATAAGATTTTATTTATTTATCTTTAGAGGGGAAGGGAAGGAGAGAAGGAGAGAAATATCAATGTATGGTTGCCTCTCATGAGTCCCCTGCTGGGAACTGGCCTGCAACCCAGGCATGTGCCCTGACTGGGAATCGAACCACAATCGTGTTGTTCACAGGCTCGCACTCAATCCACTGAGCTACACCAGCCAGGACTAGACACCACATTCTTAATGAACCTCTGGTCTTTAGGAACTATATTATTCCAAAAGAGGAAATTACTATTACCACTGGAAGCCTTGGAATCATTAACAAATAGGTTGATCCTCACAGGGCATGTTAAATATTGTCAACTTTGTTATATTCTGTTTTCAACAAAATGCATGCTTTATTTTCAAAATATAACCATGTAGGGTGTTCAGAGCACATTTAATCAGTAATTTAAATTATTAGAATCTCGTAAAAGGTGAAACACCTCCCCCCGTCAAAAAAAGACACAAGCAAATATATCTATTTTTAAATTCGTGCAGAAAAATAAAACAAAACATACATTTCTACATCACATGTATTTCATATGCTTTCGGTCATTTATAACATAAGCATTAACTCTATTGAATCTTGCTCCAATGCCGGTTGAGTAATACACAGCATAGAATGTGAGCATTATAGATGTCTTAAAAAGCCTCAAAAGTGACAGCTGAAGGAAAAGAGAAAAGATGAATAAAGAGGAAATTAAATGGCTCAAAACATTGTATAACATAAGGTAAAGATGTTAATAATCTGATATATATGATTTTCTGCCCTTCTTCCTCATACATGCACATAAACATTTATTTTAACCTTTTAATCTTTTATTGTATTGCAAATAATTTTTCACCACACATTCATTTCAGAGTTCTTAGTTTGTGCTCTTAAGACAAATGTCTTAAAAAAATTAATTGACCTAGGCAGTCTTCTAGTGTATATATTTTTGCATTTCAAACTTTACACCTTCCACATTCATTGATATGAGATATGACTTGCAATTGATCATAATTCCTCAAGAATTTAAATGGCATCTCCGCAATGTTTAATCCACATTTATTCTTTATGTCTGTATTTTCTGTTTGAGTGCTTTACATATTTATTCAAAGTTCCTTCTGTTATTTATTTCTATTTTAATTCTGTCATGTTCTGATACTATACTTTGATTTCTGTTTTTTCAAATCTGTTAAGGTCTGTTTTTGCCTCAGAATGTGTGTCATATACAGTTGAAAGGAACATGTATTCTGTTATTAACTGTTAGAGTGTTTTATAGGTATAAATTATTTCATTTATTGATAAGGTTTTTTCAGATTTTCTATACCCTTGCTGTTTTCTTTCTATTTGTTTTATTGATTATTTACAGATTATCTACAGTAGTGTCGAAGTCTCCAGATATAATTGGGAATTTCTCTATTTCTCTGTTTGGTTCTATTAGTTTTTTTCTCAAATGTATTTTGAAGCTTCATTTTAAATACACATACATTCAGGGTTGTTATGTCTCTTTGAACTACTTATCATTATTTAACATCCCTTTTTGGTTGGTAACAGTCCTTATGCTGAGGTTATTAATATAGTTAGTCTCACTGTCTTTCAACTAGAGTTTGTGTGGCATATATTTTCAATCTGTTAATTTCAACCTGCACCATGCCATTTTATTTAAAATGGTTTCCTTCAAGACAATGTATAATTGAGTGTTGCTCTTTTATCTACCTTGATGTTTTTCAGATTTTAATTGATATGCTTAGACCATTTACAATTAATACAATTATTGATATGATTTCATTGCAGTCAAACTTTTTGCTAGTTGTTTTCTCTTTTTTCCATCTCTACTGTGTCCATTTTCTCTCTTAGAATGCCTTATAATATGCAAATGAAATATTTTTATGATTTTATTTATGCTCCTGGTTTACTTCTTTTATCTTTTGACATTTTTAATGGTTGCCCTAAAGTTTACAAAATAGAAATTTAATCTGTCACCATCTACCTTCAAATTACATTTGGGATTCCATATGTATTAGAAGAAAATACAGCTCTCAGTCGTTTGCATCTTTTGTGCTATTTTGACATATGTTTTGCTTGTATGTATGCTACAAACACATAATACATTGTTAATAAATTTAGGTTAGACATTATCCTTTAAAGCAATTTTGAATAAAGTTATAAATTTTGTATGTATCTTTATGCTACTATCGAATTTGTTAGGGTTTTTCTATTTGGTAGCAATCCAAGTCTGTCTGCTATCATATTTTTTCTTCCTGAGAAGTGCATTTTTTAACCTTTATTACAGTTCATATTTACTTTAAATAATTTTTCTCTTATTTTTTATTTGTTTAAAAGGTATTTTTCTTTGCTTTTTACAAAGGAGCTTTCTCTGGGTAAAGAATTTTGGTTTAAGAACCTTGTTTTATTTTCCAGTGTAGTATTATGGATGTTCCTCCATTGTGTTCTGTGTTACACTGTTTGAACTGAGAAGTCAGCTGGCATTCTCTCCTTTTATTTTCTCTGTAAAAATATGTATTTGCCTCTACTTTCTTGAAAGAGTTTTCCTTATCATGGGTTTTGAACAGCTTGTCTATGGTGTGTCTAGGTTCTTTCTTTGCTTGCTTTGCATTTTTGTTTGGTGTTTATTTGTACGGTTTGTGCTATTTCATTGATTTTGGAGAAATTTTCATGAACTCTTGAAATATTTCTTACTCAGGGACAGCTGTTTTTTTACTTTCCCTTTGTTCGGGGTGCAGTTTATCCCCACCTGTGTCCAAAGGGTACCCAAACCTTCTGCTCTCCCCAGTAACTTAAGGCTTTTTTCCGTAAGGGATGTAGGAAAGAAGATGTAGGGGATTTCTACACCTTCCTCGCAGCAGCTTCTGCTCTTGGGGGTCTTTCTTACACCTCTTACCCAGCCCCACATCCTCCTTGAGTGCACTTGCTGAGATCTGTGGACTAAAATCCTCTTCCCTTTGCAGTTTACAAGGATTAGTTACTGCCATGCGAGTCTGCACTCAACCCTTATCAATTTATTGAAGAATTTAGCTGAATTATCCTTGTTAGTTTATGTAGTGTTCAGTGGATATCTTAGGTAAATGCTCTCATCCTATCTCTTCTTTGAGGCTTCTATCTCTTTTTTAGATTCTTGATCATTTCATTGCCATGGGAGAAAAAGTCCCTAGTCAGTTCAAAATAAAAGGTATAGTTTTATAGATTATTCAAAGTTTTCTTATTTTTTCAGTGTGGGAGCAACACTTGTTTAAACTTTCTCCTCCCTAGGTGAAAGCACGGAGTCCTTGCCTTCATTCCTGAAGAATATTTTTACTGGATGTAGATTTTTGAAAATTTTTTTCTTTTTCATCATTTAAAGATATTCTTCAACCCTTCCTGGCCTGTAAAATTTCTGATAAGATGTCAAGCTATAGTTGAATTGTTGTTTAATTGTGATGTGTCGTTCTTTTCCTACTGATTTCACATTCGGTGTTTATCTTCAGTTCTTAAGAGTTTGATTAGGAATGTCCTTCTTTTGTGTATTCTGCTCGAATACTGTCACATATCTTTAATTAATAAATTTAGATATTTGAACAAAATGTCTACATAATTTTCTCAAGTTCTTTTCCGCACCATCTTTCCCTTTTCTTTTGGGGCTTCGTTTACCTGTATACTGTACTCTGATGTTATCTAGCAGTTCACTGAGGCTCTGTTCATTTCTTATGTTGCTTTTCCTCACTTAAACCGTTGCAATTGATCTATATTCAAGTTTACTTTTTCTGCTGTAAATTCATTTCTGCTATTGGATCCCATCTAGTGATTTTAAAAAAAATACAGGCTTCTTTGTTATCTTGTTCTTAAATTTTCATTTTGTTCTTTGTTTTAATTTTTATTTCTCTACTTGTAGTTCCTATCACTGCAGTTATTACAAATGTGTTTTCCTTCAATAAGATGGCTATTTTAGTTGTTTTAGTTGTTTAGTTGTTGTTTAAGATGGCTATTTTAGTCGTGGGCTATTTCCAACAACTAGGTCATCTCAGATTTGTTCTCATTGGATTGTCTCTTAAGAATATGTCCCATTTTCCTGGTGCTTCATATGTCTTGTAATGATGGATGGTGTCCCAGATGCTGTGGATATTAAATTGTGGGCTGCTTTGTCACGTGACCTTAGTCCAATGCAAGGTTTTTGTTTTAGCACAGGATTACTTTTGGGGGGCTCAAACGGAAAACTACCTCTCTTGGGAGCCAGCTCTGGTCTGTTCAGAACTGTAGCCTCTGGTGGAGGTGACCTACTATGTGCACGTGTGGGTGGACTGGCCATCACAGTCTAAGGCAGACGGTCTTTGGCTTTCTGGCTCCTTTCCTTCCTGGATTTCTCCCTCATTCTTCAGTGTTTGTACACAATTTTCTGACTGTCCAGGTTGGAATAGCTGCAATCTTTATTCACCAGTGTCCCTATTGCCCTTTGCTGTGTCAGCTCTGTCATCAGGCTAAAACACCGTGAAAAATGGAAACTCATGCCGTATAACCCCCCTCCTCAAAATGTGGACTTTCTACCAGAAAAGGACCTGCTTCTTATCCATTCTTATATTTCTTTCTTTTTTATAAAAAAGTTATGTGTAGATTTTAAAGACTTATGGATAGTGAATGTTATTCAGCCATTACTGGAAAAAGAATGTAAAATAGCAATTTAAATGACAAGTTGAAGACAGGATTTTTGTCTTATTTGTCTTTGCATCTACAAGACCTAGGAGAATCTATTGAACCTAGTATGGGCTAGAATGGTACTTTACTTTTATTACCTATTCCTGTTTATTCCACTTTCTCACCAAATGTGGCAGTATTTTTTGTTTTAATGTGGAGGAACAATTACAGTAATATTTAAAATATCAACTCATCACGATTAAGGACAGTCTTTCAACTATTTTCCATGTGTTTTGAAATCCACATTTACTGAGTGTCTTCTCTCATTTGAATGATTTTACATCTAATTGTTAATCTCAGTTATGCTAATATATCTGCTGTTTAAGCAAATGCACTTGTTAAAATAGGCTTGCTATTTCATAGGATGAAGAGAACAATTATGTGCTTGCATTCTAGAAGTGAATAAACCTATTTTCTGCAATAGCATGAACATTCAGAGAATGTTGAGAGCTATTTTTTCTATTACAAAGACTTTGTGTTCCATAGTTTCTGCACAAATCTTAAGTTCCCTATACTTGCTGTTTCTTTTACCTGGAATGCCCCATCCATATTCTATGATTACTCATAGTGCTACTTTTGTATTTCTGTTCAAATATCCTGTTTTTAGGGATGATGTGGTGGGAAGAATTTTAAAGATGGCTCTTCCAAATTTCTGATCCTTGCTTATTCAACTAACACTGTTCTAGGTACCAGTGTGAAGGAGTTTCATAGATGGAAGGCAGTTGCCCTTAAAATATGGGCAAAGGAAGATCTAAAAGAATAAAGGTAGCAAAGATGCCAACAGCATTTATGAAGAGGGTTTCTTTGGAAAGAGCTCTGCTGTGATTTTATGACTCCTCTAAGAAGAGATGAGGGTGCTTTCCTTCATTTCAAATTGAGGGAGGGATTTCAACAGAACAACTCAGAGTTTTATATGTGTTCCCAGACAGACGAGTGAATTATGGCCTGAATTTCACCAGGGAAGTCTGAAATGCAGGGGTAGTCATGAGCTGCTTATTTTTTTTGCTGTCAAAGCAAAGGAAACTTACTGCTGCTTTGGAATTGTGGGGATGGGCAAGAAATACAAGAATAGTTACTGTGGACAATATTTAAGCCATATGAATAAGAATCAGTGTAAATGCTTTCCAAGAGGGCCATTTGGAATAGTAAGCAAACCCCAGCAGTAAAATTGGATCTCCAGGTATCCAGGGACTAAGAGCTGTGGTCAGCCAGAAAAAAATATATCACATATTACAGGAAATAGTTGAAGTGTGGGTACTCTGGGAATCCGCTCCTTGTGATTCGCATCTGAAGTGGGAGCAGTCTTGTGGGATCTCCACTAACTCCCAGTACCCAATGTCAGTATTGAGTTAAATTCTAGAAGACCCCCTTGTCCACAGGGAATTGGAAAACAGCTTGGTGAGGAAAAGCAACACAGTTGTGTTACAGGTATTATGCATAGATAACATTTTTCTTTAAAAACAAAATAATTTTTTCTAATTTTTCATCACTTGAAAAACTAGTAAGGTATGTGGAGCAAATGTCATAACAAAGAGTGCTTTGTTATGTACAGTGTACAGTTTACAACACGTGCAGAATTAAAATGGGTAACCCTAATAGCAGAAAATGTGGAAGAGTTTAAGTCTGGTAAGGTTTTATGAGATATGGGAAGTGGTATACTATTATTTGACAGTGGTCTGTGATAAGTTAATAGTGTATACTATAAACCTAAGGGCAAACACAAAAAATAAAATAAATATAGTACATAAACTATATTAGTTTTATAGTGCTGATATAATAGATCACTCCAAAGTTTAGGAGCTGAAGCAACACAAATATATTATTTTACGGTTCTGTAGGTCTATAGTCCAACACAGTGAGGTTCCACCTCACTGAAAGCAAGGTGTCTGTGGACTTTAAGCCTTTCTGGACTGTCTAGGGAAGGATCCATCTCTTTAATCAGTTGGGTGGTTGACAAAATTCAGGTCCTTGCAATCATAGGACTGAGATCCATTTCCTTGCTAGTTATAAACTAAGAGGTATTCTCAGTTTCTAGATACCACTCATGTTTCTAGGCTTTTGGTCTCCTTCTTGTGTCTTGAATGAATTTTTTTTGGGGGGGTCTTATTTGTGTCTGACTAAAGCTGGGAAAAGTTCTTCACTTTTAAGATTTATGTGATTAGATTGGGCCTATCTAGGAAATTCACAGTAATCTTCCATTATTAAAGCAGCTGATTAGCAACACTGGTTACTTCTGCAATTGTAATTCATTTGATATTTACACTGTATTATATATATTGGACATATGATAGCATTATCCAAGAACTCTCAAAGTCAACAAATAGGCTTTCTTTGCTCTAAAAGTTCAAGATAAGACAAGGGAACCTTTTATTTCAATTAACTTTATTTTATATTTGTAGTATCAACAGTATCATATTAAGAGTATCATTTTATTTTGAATATTAAAATAACATTATTTGTTGTCTTTTTTATTTTTTACTATTTTATTTTCTATTACATATCATTCTGATGACCCTTGTAACACAATTTTATATATGTCATTGAAATTATATACTCATTGTTTTTTTTTTATTTTCAAGGCAACATAGATCATTTTTTAAAAACCTTCACATTATCTAGATGTAGACATTAAAACCTAGATATATTGAATAACTTAACCTAGTAAGGTAGCAGTAGAATAGAGAAAAGTAATTTAAATCACCTTCCTTGACATTCTCAATCTAAAACATTATTGCATTTCATAAAATTGATCATTCAGCTGACATGTTACTCCATGGGAATTTAATATCTCCTCAACATAAAGGGCAAACCATTAGTTCTATTTTGTCTAACATTTGTTAAATGTCTGTGAATGTTCTATTTTCAGAAATACTCTCTTTTTTTTTGTTAATGCCTGGGTTATAAGTTCTCCTCAAAGTAGAGCTACAAAAATTATTGAAGGGGTGAAGATACTTTTAATTCACACTATAATTGAGCACAATATGAAAGAAGAATGTACTGAAACCAACAAGGATGTTTACAAGGTACATCATAAAAGCTGGGCAAAGAAAACTTGAAAATTTAGAGTTTAAAGATGGATGACCAGTCATAATAAACGCAAGCACTGGTGAAGATGCGACCCAGCAATCCCATACCTCTTTCACTTGTGCTATTCCAGTTACTCCCTATGGCCTTCTAGCCTCCACACTTGCCCCCGTATGACATACATGACCCAGAGTGTTTTCCGCTTAAAGCAGAAGTCAGATCATGCCACTCTCTGCTTTCCACATTTTCGTCTTTCTTCACTGTTCTGAGTAGACAGTCCAGAGTGCTCTGTCTCTTCACTGATTCTCTACCCCTTGTCTCTGAACAGGAAACATGGATTGGTGAATTCCTAGTTGCCTCCATTCTGCCTACTTTTTCTGGGCTTTCCTTTCCCCACCAGCACAGAGTGAACCCTCAGGCTTTGATGGAATCGCAGGGCAGTCTTTGCTCTGTCTGTACTCCAGTTATCTTTCCCACTATGGCAATAATGGGACCCGGAAAAAGTAGATAAGCAGATATTCACTAGGAAGTCAGATGCCCATCTTTCCTTTTTGCAAACACTGTAGACTTTCTTAAGATTCTCTCAGAGCTCTCCATGCTAAGCTTTGGAAGACAAACCATTGAGTCTTCCCTTCTAAATAAGTAGATGAAGATAGCCTCTCTTTGCTAACTCTGAATGCTCTCTAAAAAGTAACAGCTCTTCTCTCTTCTCCCCGTAGCTTTTATTCATAAAGGTTAGTATATCACCATCAGGCTCCTCCGTTTCCCAGGAGAAGAGATTGGGAGGAAGGGTGTGGTTTGGATGCGTACCAGCATCTCATTCCAAGAACTCGCTTTCTTTGAATGATTATGCAGAATAATGTGTATTTATTAGTGTATTTGTTAGGGTATTTGTTTTCTACAGGTTGCTTTCTTCATGTAACCCCTGAGCATTTGACAACATCTGGCAGAAACAGTTTCAGCCAATACTTCAATCCATGTTATTTCAAAAGTAAGGTCCAAGGTATTAGGACCTTATCTACATTTTTCTACCCTGTATTCCAGAACCAAGGTCAGGACCTGAAAATTACATAGGAAATGAGCAATTTATGTTTGCCCTTGATGCATTTGAGAGAATTCTGTTTTGATTCTAGCAACAATTTTACAAAGAAAAATGCCAACAATCAAAATAAATCACCGAATTTCTTTCTCTATGTTTTTGTGAAAGTTCCATAAATACCTTTTACCTTATCTTGATTGCCTAGCATGGTGATACACAGATAAGAAGTAGTAAATATGTTCTGAAAATAACACATTCCAGAAAGGTGGTGAAATTTTGAATCTGTCAAGTCTGGAATTCTCTTGGAGTGAACACCCATCTAGTTTTTAATCCCAGTATCCTCAAAGTGCTAAATAGGATTCAAAAATTAAAACCTAAATAACAATATCTATATTTGCAATTATTCTTGCATCATGCTCTGAGCAAACTACCATTATATATTTTTTATTTTTACCCCTGCTGATGGCAACTTTCAGATAGAACTAATCATTATCTATCTTTGCTTTTAGGATTTGATACTAGTATTTTGCCAATTTGCAAGGATTCCCTTGGCTGGATGTTTAACAGGCTTGACACAAACTATGATCTGCTACTGGACCAGTCAGAGCTCGGGAGCATTTACCTTGATAAGAATGAACAGTGTACGAAGGCATTCTTCAATTCTTGTGACACATACAAGGACAGTTTGATATCTAACAATGAGTGGTGCTACTGCTTCCAGAGACAGCAAGGTAAAAGATGAGACACCTGCTGATGCAGATGCTCGACCTGCATGTCAAATATTATCTGTTCCTTCATGATAAAAAATGGTACATATATACCATTCATTTCAGTGGATGCTTTTCTGATTAGAGTGTTTAATAAAAGAACAAATAAGCATTTTGGACAATATAATTCTGCTAAGTATGCAAAACATGCTAAATAAGATGAAAAGGAGTAATTAATATTTTAAATTAATGTACTTCATTATAGTTCTCATTATCAACCACCAAGAAGAACATAGAGATATGAGAACATCGATATTTAAAGTGATCATTAAAATTAATTTGCTATCTATGTTGCCCATGGTGTAAAATAAATGGTTTTTTTACTGCTATACAACAGAGTTTTAATGTTCTATTTTCTGATCTTATTAAACGAGCTGAATGAACCACAGCACTCACCATAAAGTTATTTGTGAAAAGGACTTCGTCTTTCAAACTTTCTAAATAACTTAGCTTCATAATACTTCAACAAACAAGAAAGTGTCTTGATCTCTCTGGAAGAAGTGAAATAACCCAGACAGTTGGGATGGTGCTAATTCTTCATTCATTTTTCTTTCTCACAAAATGATAACATATGCAAAATGGGAGTCACGCTATGTACTCAATCACGTGACAATTATAATTAAGTATGTAAGGGAAATAGATCCAAAAAATCATGTTATGATAAAGTTTGGGAGAAAGTAAGGAAATTCAGAAATGTGTAATTTGGTGCTAATTTTAAAAAACAAACTGGGAATTAGTCTCATGTGATACACCTGCTACTGTCAATATTTTAACAATTTTTGATAGCTAATAGAATGAACACTCAACTTTAAACTATATTAATGATTCTCATTTTTCATATGGGAAACTAACACATTATGTAGGACATTTTACTATCTCAATTTTTCATAAATTACTAATAATTTAGTAAGTTGGAATGAAATGATTTTCAATAAATGGAATAACAGGGAGTCAACACCAGATGTTGTACAGTAGCTAAACTAATAATAAACCAGTTTAAGCAAAGTTGAAAACTTAAATTTGCTTACACACAGACATACACGTACTCAAACTAACACATTGCTGACTTTATTATTACATAGTGCTTCTCAGTGACTGAACATCCTAAGAAATATATTCTAGTTTTAATGATTGTTACACACTGAAATGATTTAAAGAAGAAAAAAGTAAATCCTGGTAAACTACCGTAACAAGACATGTGGTCTTTTGTTATGGTAAAAATGCTATTTTAGTTTTTTCTTGAATGTTATGACAGTGTGGTTAAGTATTTATAAGTGAACAGAAAAATATAATATATTTTTGAATATATAATATTCAAAAATATTTCTGAATACCCTTAAATGTTTCATTATAAATAAATGCCTACATCTTTAAAATTTCTGAATTTTACAGAAATATTTGTGGAATTGATTAAACATCCCCCATTTTTTTTGCTTTGCATACTTTTCATTTATTAAGGAATTTTTCCCAAAGTGTTAAATTCTTTATAGTTTCAATGAGGTCATTCTCTGAGATAATTTAATATATAGTAGAAAAAAATTAATTAAAGAATACCCTAAATAGTAAAAAGGAATCATAAAACTTCCTAAAAGTTTAGGAGAGTTTGGCTGATTATGTTCATCACTTCTGCGTGCTAGAACATGCTACAAAAGCTCTGCCCACGTAACTAACACTGAATTAGTCCGGTAAGTGATTTAATAAAAAAAGAATAACCATTAATTTAAAAAAATTATTCAAGTGTTTTACCTTATAAAAGAATGTTTCCCTTTTTAATAAACAAGAAATTCTTAAGTTTAGTGGAATGAATTTAATGTAAAAAGTTAAGTTTTAACTCCATAGTAAAGTTAAGAATTTTTATTGAATAATAAGGAATTTTATGTGTATATATATGTACACACATATATATGAAGAAATAAATATATATGAAGAAAGAGTTAGGAATGTGTAATGGGGTGTTATTAATCCAAGTTTACTTAAAACTGCAATCAAGACTATAGTTATAAAGTATTAGAAATATCTGGAAAACTAATGGTGTTTTTAAAAAATACCTTTCAAAAATAGTAAGGATAATTTCAATGTTAATAAATGAGGCTTAGAATTTAATTGTTCAAGGAAGTGAAACACTTGAGGATTTACAGTGGAAAAAATACTTTATACAAGGGAAAATCCTCAAAAAAAAAACCCAACCCTGGAATTTATTTATAAAAAGCTGTGTATTTATTCTTACATGTTTAAACTTTAGTCACTTTCAAAGTACTCTCCATTTGATGCAATACACCTACCAAGATGTTTTTTTCACTGCTTAGAACAGTTTTTGAACTCATCAATTTTGATGACTTTTAGTGCTTCTGCCATTTTTTGTTTCACCTCTTTCATTTCAGCAAAACATTACCCTTTGAGTACTTTTTTCATGGGTAGGGGGGTGTGCTTGGGGCAACATTGGTGAATAGGGAGGGTGGGGCAGGGGAGTCATGCCATTTTGGGTCAAAAACTGCAGAACACTTAGCATGATGTGGGGAGGTGTGCTCGTAAATCACCCATCACAAAATGGGCAAATGCATTGAAAGTCTTCAGAAACAAATTTCACTGAAGGAGAACACAGCCTCTCATAACAATAACGTAACAGCTGGTACGCAGATACAGATGGGTTCCTAAAATACTCACCTAGCAGGGGAAGCCTGTACTACAAGGCACCTGCCCTCCAGAAGATAATTCCAGTTATTTGGGGGTTCCTCTTGTATTAATTGAAATACACATTTGTTTCTGTGACTAATTTTCTGAAATCATGACAGTTATGCACTATAAAATGGCTGTGATTGTGGTTTATAAAATTCTTTTTCTAAGTAATCATGAAAGAATAATTAGGAGGAATATTAATTGGGGATTTTGGTTACCTTAGGAGTTAATGATTTACTTTCATAAAATTAAATTCTAAACCCGTACTCTAAAAAAGTAAATAAAAATAATTAGTTGCTATTTCCTTTAAAGTCCTATTGTGTAAGATCCAGGAAAAAGAAAACTAATTATTATTGAAGTCCATCTAGTCTTTCCTATATGTAAAATTATTTATTACTGAAATAGCCCTGTGAAAATATTGTTATCTATTTTATGGCCAAGGAGTGAAATTTATTGTTCCTTAATAACTTCAAATTATAAAATGAGTACAAGAACTGGTATTTGAAACTAGAATCTTTGACTTCTGTCTCAGTAGTTTTAACTCTATATTCTGAATCTGCAAGGTAATTATTATGAAATGCTGTAGAGACATCACTGTGCAACTTCTTGGCAAATTCTAGTCAGTAAGTCTATTTCAATCAACATTATATCCAACATTTTTTCTTTTGGACTACAATGAAGATAAATGTTATTTTTAGACATTATTTATATAATTAATATATAGGAAGAGATATCAAAGTGTGGCTCATGCATACTATATTAAAAAGGACTTTTTCCTATCAAATGAAGGACATTAAAGAGTGAATTTATTCACTGGTATTATGAATATTTAAAATTTCCACTGATGAAATAAATACAATACGGTTATTCAGGTTTATCCATTCTGTACAAGGCTGTGTGAATGATAAAATCTGGATTTTAAGAAGAGAATGAGGACAGTAGCTTTCTGAGCGGCAAAGCAGAGAGCAGCCTTGGTGTACACCCCCAGGCACCCTTCATCCTGCAGTGCAAATTCATGGCGTCCCTGGGAGCTGTGCAGGACACAGCAGGGAAGCCATGCACGGCCTGCTTAGAGTCACTCACACACCTCCGTAATGTCTAGGATATTTTCATTGACATCTGATAAAAATATGCTCCTCAGAAGTGACTAGTTGTGAGTATAAAAACACATTTGTATACTAGAACTGTTGTAAGCATACAAGTTTCTCCTTATTTATTTTTCCCAGTGACTTTTAGTTGGTTCAAATTTGTGCAGGTAGATAAAACTGCACTGTTATCATTCTATTGAAAATTTGAATATAGATCACATTGGAATGGTGTCAGTTTAGAGGCATGAGTTTTTAAATGAAGAATGCAAAAATAATTGATGATGTTATTTTCAAGAATAACATTTTAAAATTTAACTAGTAAAAATATTTCATTCTTTTCTTGTTTTTCATAACTAATGTTTGGAAAAATTACTTGTAAATGTATCAATAAAATATTCAATAAATTATAAGTAAAATTATTAAAAACCTACATTCTTAATGAATGATCCTCATAAAATTTTAAGCATATAAAATCAGAATGTCCCATAAAGTTAAAACACTATTAGGTAGTAAACCATGTTGAGAAAAATAAATCTTGTGATATACATTTGTGTGTATACCCAGTGCGGACTATTCATAAACTAATCATGTTTAAACCTTCCTGCGACTAATTGGATTACTATTTTTTAACTAGATCACCTCTTCAAAAGTGAGTTTAAATGATAGATGTGATCTCAATTCAGCTCTCCCAGTATACTTAAGGGCTAGACAGAGCTGCCTTTTAAATAACAAAAAAAAAATCAAAATCAAATATTATATGTAGTTGAACAGCTTAATCCGTCATGATTTCTCTTGAAATCTTAAAGTGTTTTTATATACGGAGGTTGTAGGACCAGTAATCAGGTTTATTCAATTAATTTATGAATTAAGTCAGAATCAAATGCACCTGGATTTTTAGGCAATTCTGTAGTGAACATGTAAGAAATACTAGGGTTTTATCACTGGCTGTTAGCAATTAGAAGAATTGCTTCCAATATAATATTGAAACTTTAGCTAAGATAATTCTAAATGTTGTATTTGGAAGACCGTGGATTTTAAGTTATCTAGTCTATAGCCTCATACTATACAACTTGATTCCTATTTTTTTAATGTTTAATGTAAGAGCCTCACAAGATTATTAGGAAAAACGAAGTGGTCAACTAGACCCATTTCAAAACAAAATAGAACAACCAGTAATTCTTTTCAAACAAATTACTTTTTCTTCATGGTTTAGATTCTCCAAAGAAAAACATTTTTGGTCTTGCATATTAAACTATAAAATATATATTAAACACTTTGTTTCATTTGTTTATTCCACTTTACTTGCATGCAAATGTAATAACTGAATGTTACGAGATTAGTATACTAAAGAATTTTGAAATCATTTGCATTAATTATACCTTGCCTTGTTCCTAAATAGGTGTAGTGTAGGGAAAATAGCTATTAGTTTATTGTTTTGCTGTTTCAAACCTTTATGATTATATTGCACTGTTTTTAGATAAGAACATATATTAATAAGATATGTGATTATGCATAATAATAATAAAAATCAAACTGTATTGTGTCTATGTAGAATTTTATACCCCTAAAAGAATCATCTCCTTTTAGTGGTTGAGTTTGAAAAATAGGCAAATTCTTATTTCCAAATTGGTTTCATGCTTTAAGCTTTTTTTTAGTGTGACTTAGGAAAAAATGTTTATTATGTCCAGTTCTAAATTGCATATACAGGTGTTGGTATAGTAGGTTTACAGCTGTTCATATGGAAAGAGACATGCAGGTTAGGATTCCTACAATAGTTTATTAACTACAAAGAATGTCACAATGGCAGAGTGCTCTTAAGTACAGTCCCGTAAGTGCTCAAATTGCTGCCCTTCATTGTTGACATAGTCTAGCAGTCTGCTTGCTATATATATGCAGGCACACTTTGGCGTGGAATTGTTATCTCCTTTTGCCCATCCCTGTGTACTTGGAGCATCTGAGTGAATTAAAAGGCCAAAGCCTGACAACATTTTTTTAGTATCAAATTTCATTGTATATGTAACTATACATTATAATATCTATAGTATATAAGATTATATATTATTTATGAATATTATATATAACCTGAAAGAAGGATTAACGTTTTCATAGATCGCTTTTTGATGCAAAGCTGTGTGTCTACATCATAGAAACTGTTTTAAGTGAGGGAGGAACATAAGTTATTTGTCTGGGCAACTGCCCATCAGTTGGGTTTACATTGCTGAATTGATGGACCTTTTAAAAGCAAATGGTAATAATCATTTTTAGTTATATAGTATTTCATACCATTGTCTTTATTCATTCAATTTGGTTATTCTGAGGAAAATCAAGATAATCTAATATTAATCAGGAAAGTGTCTCTATCATTTTATAAAGTAGATAGGTAGGTAGACACACATGTATTTATATGTATGCATCTCCAAAAGTAAAATAACTATGTAATATGTGTTTTCCAAAACCATGTATGGATTAAATAAAGTTTGATATCATAGAAATTATACTTTATCATTTAATTATAACCCTTGAGGTAACATTTTGAATGTCACTGCAGACCCGCCTTGCCAGACGGAACTCAGCAACCTTCAGAAGCGGCAAGGGATAAAGAAGCTCCTAGGTGAGTAATAGATCATTCTTCTGAAGTCTTTATTGCTTACATAAATAGCCCCAGGGAAACAGCAGCATAAAATCAATACTAATCCAACAAAGATAGACTACACTAAATTTTAGTAACAAAATGTATGGAGTTTTTCAAAGCCATTAAACTTGCTTTTACTATCTTACATATTGAAAATTATTATGTCTGTTTTTATTACCCTAATATAATGTTCATTTCTAGAGTTATTAAGTAAAAAAAGAGATTTAAACAATGATAAAAGTAAAGTATCAGCAGATACTTCAATTCTAATTCTATGGTTCACAACTCTATGGTTCACAATTCTATGAACCATATATGTATGGTTCATACATATATATATATATGTATATATATATATATAAAGAGAGAGAGAGAGAGAGAGAGAGAGAGAGAGAAGCATCCCCTGAATACTTCAAGAAAAGTTGAACACACTTTCTAGTGTTTTTCATTAGCACCTTTTACTAACTTTTAGTAAGTTAATGTATGCATTAAATCAATAGGTGATAGATAATTCCAAATTTTACCTACCCAAAGCTATCATAATATTAAACTCTTATGTATAAATATTTTGTTTATTCTTGTAAGTATACAGTTTTAAATAAACTCTTTGGAGCAATTTTATATTTAAAAAATTTATAAAGACAGTATATAGTTTTCATATATCCTTCAATCAACCTCATCTAAAGTTATCATTTTACCATGTATGGAATAACCATTACATACTTGTCAAATATAAGAAATTAACATTACTACAATCATATTTCTTAAGCCTCAGATTTTATTGGGATTTTAGGAGTTTTTTCACTGATATCCCTTTTCTATTTTAAGAATCAGTTCAGAACACCGCATATGCAATTTCTTAAATACATATTAATGTCCTTGTGGATTTAGTGACTCAAAACTTTATAATGTTCTTTAGTCTGATTAATCTGTGTTATATTATGATGTGTTGTTTTTGTAATTACAATATCATATGTTTAGAAGAGAAAAATTTTTATATTACTTGAGAATTCTTGGTTCAAAATTAAAGGTCTATTTTTGTAATAAAGCCTTTTTATTTTAGTTTTTATTGTGAATCTGTCTGAGCTCCTTTTTCTTTTTTCCAATTTTTTAATTTAATTTAATTTCTTAATTTTTCAATAAAGCCTTTTTAGATGTGAAGCATTACAGATGAGAAAAGCGACATATCATATTTCTCTTAACTCTTATTAAATGCACTCATATTACAGCTCACAAAGGAAAATAATACATTCATACCTTGGTTTGTTTCCTTCCACTAATCAAAGTTTAGCCATGTACAATGGGAAAAGCCATTGTAATTCAACTACAATTTATTTTATTTTAGTTTTTAATATATTTTATTGATTATGCCATTACAGTTCTTCTATACCCTCCCTTCATTCCTCTCCACCCTGCACACTCCCTCCCCCACCATTCTCCCCCCTTTAGTTTATGACCACCACGTATCTCAAGTTCTTTAGATTCTATATTTCCCTTACTATTCTTGCCCTCCCCCCTATTTTCTACCTATCGTCTATGCTACTTATTTTCTGTACCTTCTCCCCCCTTCTCCTCCTCCCACTCCCCTGTTGCTAACCCTCCATGTGATCTTCATTTCTATGGTTCCACTCCTGATCTAGCTGTCCTCTTGGTTTGCTTTTGTTTTAGGTGTGGTTGTTAATAACTGTGAGTTTGCTGTCGTTTCATTGTTCATATTTTTATCTTCTTTTTCTTAGATAAGTCCCTTTAACATTTCATTTAATAAGGGCTTGGTGATGATGAACTCCTTGAATTTGATCTTATCTGAGAAGCACTTTACCTGTCCTTCCATTCTAAATGAAAGCTTTGCTAGATAGAGCAATCTAGGCTGTAGGTCTTTGGATTTCATGACTTGGAATACTTCTTTCTAGCTCCTTCTTGCCTGTAAGGTCTCTTTTGAGAAATCTGCTGATGGGAACTCCTTTGTAGGTGACTGTCCCCTTATCTCTTGCTGCTTCTAGGATTCTCTCCTTCGTTTCCATCTTGGCTAATGTAATTATGATGCATCTTGGTGCATTCCTTCTTGGGTCCAACTTCTTTGGGAATCTATGAGCTTCTTGGACTTCCTGGAAGTCTATTTCCTTTGCCAGATTGGCGAAGTTCTCCTTTATTATTTGTTCAAATAAGTTTTCCACTTGTGGCTATTCCTCTTCCCCTTCTGGTACCCCTATAATTTGGATGTTGGAGCATTTAAAGATGTCCTGGAGGTTCCTAAGCCTCTCCACATTTTTTTTGAATTCTCATTACTTCATATTTTTCTGTTTGGTCATTTTTTCTTCCTTCTAGTCCACTTCCTTGATTATGTAAAATTATTTAAAAAATAAAAACATTTAGTTCCCATTTGGGAGTAGTCACTTTATTCTTTTTATATAATAAACACACAAATAAAATCATTATTGTACAATACTGAATGTCTTAAATATTTTTTCTAACTTAGATAGGATAATGGTATTTGTCCGAAAATTGATCAATTGTTATGTAAGTGTAGGGTGCCAGTTATTTCAATTTGCAAGTGCAGTTTTGGTTGGATCTAAATTTCTAGCATAACTTATAGTGTTCTCTTCCCTTTTCAAAGTATACTTGCCTAATGGTCACACTAATTATACCTCCTAACATTTTTATGACTAATATGTCAACTAGTGGCATTTTTGCCTCAGATAGAGTAAGAATATTGAAAATTTTCTTTATTTTTGCTGGCCTTTTATCCACAGAAGTGCCTGTTAAGTTCTCACGATACTCTTTCTGCCTCACTGAAAGACAACCCCCCCACACACCCACAGTGGAAGAAGCATATCAGAAATCCTACAGCTTAAGAGAGGGTTTCCTATTAAGTCAAATCTTAAATTGGAAGAGGGAGGGAAGGAGAGGGATTCCAGGTGAGAAAAAGATGTATACGGAGATGAAGCAGAATTGAATTTGTGGAAAACAGCTTGCTGTAGAAAGAGCTTAAATATGTGACTGAAAATTGAATGTTGGCAGTGATGAGATGGTGAAGGGTCTGGTGTGCCGTGCTAAGGGGGTGGACGACTTAATATGAGTGCCATTAATCAGATTTCCATTCTGTGTTATACCTCTCAAAACAGTGCCCTTTACAGAGTAAGTTTGCTTGACAGAAGAAATGTAAGCAACTCATGTGATAATGGCCAGCTTCATAGCCTGGAGTGGAAACTCCAAATATGTTTATCTTGCATGAATCGGTGCATAATTGATCACTATCAAAAAGGAACACAACTTATCCATAATGTGTGTGCATGTTTCACAGGACAGTACATACCCCTGTGTGATGAAGATGGTTACTACAAGCCAACGCAATGCCATGGCAGCCTTGGGCAGTGTTGGTGTGTTGACAGATACGGAAATGAAGTCATGGGATCCAGAACAAACGGTGTGCCAGGTTGCGGTAAGCAAATGCGTACTTCCTTAGTAATATCTCAAGCACAGGATTAAGTACTTAAGAATGTCATTTGTTCACTTGGCACTCAATGAGGATGCAAAATGATAGACTATTTTGAAGAAGTAATGAAGAGATTCCTAGCATATTACAATTTTGTATAATTAATAAGTGGAATTGAATCATTTAGACATTTTAAGGGGTGATTATTACAAGGTAGGTGCCTTTTATTACTTCAAATGCAGAAAAGATGTTAGATACCTGCTTTTTTTTCTAAGGCAAACCTTTGTCATCCATTCTGTCCAAGTCAGAGAACCCCAGTGCGTGACCCCCTTTTTCTGTATGCCTTTGGAGAAGTTGCCTTTGTGAGTACGAAGTTTCACCAGGGAGAGAAAAACTAGCCTTTTTAAAGTAAAGGTCCATAAACTGTAGCAATTTGAGCTTGTTTCCTTATGTTTGGATGATAAAAATACAGCTTAATTGTTTGCAGGGTCATTATAATTAATATTTGAAATCTTTTTGGTGTGTTAAGTGAAAATATCACAATTGAGCATAACATACATGAATTTTAAAGTTTTAAATGTGATGTCTTTTGTGTTTCATAAAATATTTTTCCAGAATACAGGTTTCAAATTAGTATTTTTGTTGGTGCTATGGGGAAATCACTACCAAAGCTATTATGCTATACACACACAAAAAGACACATGCATGCCCATACACACACACACACACACACACACACACACACACAAAGAATTAATAGATTGTGGTTCAAATAATACATATGACCAAAAATGAAAAACTGATTTGGCCTGCCCTATACTTTAGAAAATGTTGAGTTTTCTGTTTATTGTAAAATTTAAACTGATACGTTGTTTGCTAAACTTGTGATTGTTTAAAAGTACATAAATTGTAAGTGATATAACTAATTTCATTTAATGCTAACATGCCTATACAGCATTCATTTATTCCATAAGATTTTTAATAGCTTGGTTGGTTTTCATTTTCTGGCCACCGATGTTAGGTTTAAGTAGAATAAAGTAGTACTCAGTAGCTACCTACCATAATTTTAAAATGTATATAGTATATGTCTTCATGATATGTAGTTTAAACTAGTTGCATTATTAATTACTTCAATTATCATTGATGCCAGTGATAAATAATTTTAATTTATGTTGTAAATAAAGTGATAGAGAAATGAATTATATACAAATGATAAGTAAACAGAAAAATTGTTTTGGGGACATGATTTCTGAGTTTTCGTGGTGAAATTACCCAGCAAATACAGGAAGTAGGAGAATGAAAAAACATTTTATTCATGTAAGATATGAATTTCAATATGTTGTATTATCAAATTAAAAATATTGGATTATACTAATAGGATATATTATAATTAGCTACCAGAGAATTACAAGACTAAAGTATTAGAAAGGATAGAAAATAAACACACATTAACATAGGAGAAATTTTAAAATACATACAAAATAATATGTGTATTACTACCTTCATATATAGTAATATATATTTCTAAATATGTTTTAAAATACTAATTACTTTTGTTAGTTTTTGTGTTGCCATTATTTAACAATGTAACAAATTCGCACAGCCTTAGTGGCTTGAACCACACAAATGTATTCTTTTGTGGGTTTCTATGTCAGAGGTCTAGCGTGGGGCTCCTGGTGAGGAACACCACGGTGTTTTCAAGGCTGCATTTCTTCTGGAGGGCTTAGAGAAGGGTCTGATTCCTGCCTCTAAAGGCTGATGAAATCCTTAGCCTGTGGACCCTTTCCTCCAATTTCAAAACTAGCAACATTGCATCTCTCTGAACATAATTCTGTAGTCAAATCTCCCTTTAACTTTATCTGGGGAAGGGTCTTTGATTTTAAAGACAAGTAATGATCTGGGCCCAACAGAATAATCTAGGATAATCTACTTATTTTCACGTCCTCAATTTAATCACTTCTGCAAAGTCCCTTTACCATATAAAGTCACCTATTTGCATGTGCAGTGATTAGGAATTGAAAATCTTTGTGGGGCAATTACTTTATTTAGCATAGTAGTGGAAGAAATTTTTAATTCTGTGTTGTATTCAAAGTTTGACGTGGACTCTAAAAAGCTGGGCTGAGATCAATGTCCCTGAACTGGAATTGTTACGTATCAAACCTCAGCAATACCTCTGTTTTTCAGCACATGCATTTTAGAAAGTAATAGAGAATGGGTTCTTTCTCACCTTTGTTAAGTAAGCTAAAGAGCAAATTAAAATCTTGTTAATTACTTCCATTTTTATCAGAATTTATATTTTTCAGAAATTATTTCACTACTCAGTCAAATAACATTAATGTTTCCATTTTTCCTAAGCTATTGATTTTGAGATATCCGGAGATTTTGCAAGTGGGGATTTCCACGAATGGACTGACGATGAAGATGAAGATGATATTCTGAATGATGAAGATGAAATTGAAGATGATGATGAAGATGAAGGAGATGATGATGACGATGGTGATGATCACGATGGCTACATTTGATGAGAGCTGAGATCAATAAATTTAATATTTCTATTATTTACAAAGTGATAGCCTATTGAAAATTACCTTTTTGCTCCCAAACAAAATGATTCTAAAACTCACGTATATTTTGTATAGTCATTTCAAATATTGCAGCTAAAGTCATAGAACTTCATGTTTAAATGTGTTACTTAATTTAAGTTCTTATATGCCTTAGAGAAAAAGAAAACACATGTGAAGTCTAGCCAGATGGAAGAGAATTATGAAGAGCTACTGATATAAACAAATTTTCATAAGAACAAACTATGTAAATCTCCCCCAAACAAAACAACACCCAGAGTTTGAGGTTGTATGTGTTCTGTTTCTGAGAGATATTTTACGTTAAATTTACAGTAACTTATTGGTGACCTCGGTCCCCAGAACTTTATGAAAATATGCATGTCCTTAATTGCAATTCCAAAGTAGCATTTTTCCCAAGCCTAAAGATGAGTGAGGGGATACCATACAGGGTAAGGAAAATGAGTCCTATGTCGTGTTTACATTAATAATGGTGTTTTTAATTATGTAGTTATTCTGGATATGACAGGATATTTTTAGAAATGGCAAGTATGGAAAACCATGGATTCTGAAAATTAAAAACTTAGTTGTTCCTTCTAATTTTTTTTTCATTTGGATAGCTGTCTCATATAGATTTTTTTAATATTCTTAAATGACATGATTTATTTACCTTTCTAGATTTTTATCTTTCTGACCAGCAACTTAGGGTACAGAATGTAAAGTAGGAAGATGAAGGGAAATATTTAATTTAAATAATATTTTCACATACAGTTTGCCATATGACCAATGTCAAATTTAAAAATCTTAGTTCTTATTTTATTTCCTATTTTAGAAGAAAATTTGCATTTAATCTAAGAATTATACCATTTTTGTTATTAGTGTCGAAACTTAGAGAACGTATTGTATGGTGCCTTGCAAATAGAAATAGAGAGGTTTTAGCATGCACACCAATATAGGATATTAGACAATATATAAGCACACCTAATTAACAAATTAATACCAATAAAGGTACTGCTGCTGGAATGAAGAAAATGGAATGTGTTTCTTTCTTTTTTCTATTGTTACATAATTGCCATGTGGACTTGTTTATGATTATTGTGTAGGCTAGCATTTAAGATTTAACTGTAACAAAAAATACTTTAATTGCTATATTTAAGTTAGCATGTTAATTAATTGTGTAGACTTTTTGGCATACCATCACATTTAAGTATATCAGACCTATGGTTTTGTGCCCATATAAAAGTAAAAAATTGTTGAATGTTTCACATTGCTATTATAATTTGAACAGTGGATCAACTGGTTTCCCGATACACAATTCATTGAAAGTAAAATTGGTGGGTTATTTCCATTTGATTAATACACACTAAAAAAAAAAGAAACTTTAATGTTGACTTTATGTAATATTTAAAGTAAAATGCATTTTCTTTTTTACTGTTTATGTATAGTTTACAAAATAAAGAATCTTGTAACCAAATTAAACTCTTCCTTAATGATTTTCTTTGGTATAAATAGTGGCATAAAGCATTCTTTTTAAACAGTTTTTTAAAAGATTTTATTTATTTATTTTTCGGGGAGAAGGGAGGGAGAAAGAGAGGGAGGAAACATCAATGTGTGGATGCCTCTCATGTGCCCCCCCCAACTGGGTACCTGACCCACAACCCAGGCATGTGCCCTGGGAATTTTGATTGGGAATCAAACCAGTAACCCTTTGGTTTGCAGACTGGCACTGAATCCACTGAGCCACACCAGCCAGGGCAGCATGAAGTGTTCGTAATCTATTCCTTGATTTTAAAAATTAATATATTACCAGGAAATGATTTAAAGTTTTGAATTTCAAATTTGGAATTTTTGGCATCTTGGATATTGGTTTTTTACCCATATTAAAAGGTATATTTTGTCTGATTTAATTTTATTATTTGTCATAGTGTTGCAAGTAGATCATTTTCTTTGTTGAGGGTGGTAATTTAAAATCTACTTTTGTTGTATTATATTTAACATATTTAGCTAAATTTCTATAGCAACAGCATTCTTAAGAGTGAGAATAACTTTATTTAATGAGTGTATAGGAATCACAAACTATAATTGATTGGAAAAAGACAAATGATTGAATTCTTTATGGAGTTTAAGCAAATAAATTTAAAATAGCAAATATAGTGGGCTTGAAGTTAAGCAATTTTTTAAATGACTCAAGCTCAAGAACTCAACACTAAGTATAAAATTGAAAGTATTTACATTATTAAACTTTATATGTATTTATACTTTTATATTTTATGAAATTTACATATAAATTTTATATGTATTTATATGTATACTTTTATATTAAAAGTATATGTGTTCAATTTATACTTATAAATATGTCTATAAAATTCTACCTGTGATATGTATTAGATCTCTTTATTACTTATTTTTATAGATCCTGATAAAAGACAATTCTTATTTATTCCTGAAATATCAATATTGAACACCTAATATAAGCTAGGCTATATTCTAAGCACTGTAGATTTATTGAAGAAGAAAATAGTTAAGCAGTTATTATTCTCATATTGAAGATAGGCAATACATTTATCTCTAGCCTGTAACATAATGTAATTACATTATCATTGAAAAGAAATCAAGCAAATCTCTTCTAGATTTAATTTGAATAAAGAATGTGTTTCGAACCCTTAAGAGGGGTTCTTATAAAAACTATGAGTTTTATTCATTATCCCTCTCCCCCCACCCCTCTCGTCACCAGAAGTCTGTTCTTAATTTCCATGTATCCATTTAGATTTTGCTCGCTTGTTTGTTTTGTTGATCAGGTTCTGCTTATAGGTGGGATTATATGGTATTTGTCTTTCACTGTCTGGCTTATTTCACTTAGCATAATGCTCTCCAGATCCAGCAGAAGTGTGATCCAGGAACATGTACGCAGGACACAGGGACAAAGCCAAAGGGGTTAGGCTCGAGGATGGGAAGCAGGGATGGGTGGGTGGGGTGGAGTGGAGGAAGGTGGGAAATGGAGACAACTGTACTTAAAAAACAATTTTAAAAAAGAAAAAAACTCAGAATTTTAAAATAGCATTTTTTTAATTGAAAACATCTACCATTTTGTTCTTTTTAAAGTAGAATTCTGATGCATAGGCATGAAATGACATCACTAATTACATATTAAGCTTATTTCAGTAGTGTTATAGGGACTGCCCATGCAAATTAAAAACTACCTGGCCGTTTTGAATCTCAAAAAATTAAAATCTAATCTTGTAGAGGAAAAGAGTAGAAACATAAAAATAAAATATCAAATGTTTCTAACATGTCAAAAATCTAATGTGGGCATTTATGAACTTTTGTGTTCTGCACATCCAGCATGACAATTAGATAGGCTACATGATGCTATTGGGGAAATAAGCTTAAATTAAAAACAAACATGCATTTTAATATTGATTGAAAGAACACATGGCCGAAGGCAAACCTTGTATTTCTGCCAATCTTTTAATAAAATTAAAGTTAATCAAACCAAACTAGGAAAATCATTAGTTTCCTGTTAATTAATAAAATGGATACTGAGTACTTTGTTCTCTCTATAAATATTTACATATTTCAATTTCATATGAAGCTAAGCAAGAGGTAAAAACTACCTAACAAAATAAACACTGAACCATATGGCCTGCTTATAATTTACTTAAAGTGGGTTTAGAGATTTCCATAACGTCCATAGTTATTTGCATTAAAACAAACATTTGATGTGTTTTGTACAAAATGAATGGTACTGTGGCTGTAGGCAGTAGGTCATTCAGGGCCCCATACTTAGTCTACTTTGCAGGATCCCTAAGATCTGGAGGGAAACACCGGAGAAAGCAAATCAAACCAAACAGAACCATCATCATAAAGGATGAATAATAGCATGTGTGTGCATGTACATGCACACACACAATTAGACCAATTTATATAGTGAGGAATGTAATATATTTATGTGTGTGTGTGTATACACACACTCATATGCTCATATGCGTGGGTGGTAAAAATCACAGATACTACAGCCTGACCATGAGCTCTTGAATTCTGGCTCTGCCACTCACTAGCTACGTGACTTGAGCCAAGTTACTTAACATTTCTGTTGCTCAGTGTTCTCATTAGTGAAATAGGTATGACATCAGTTCTCACCTTGTGAGGGAAGAGTACAAGTTTTAATATTTTTTAAGATTTTATTTATTTTTAGAGAGAGGAAAGGAAGGGGAGAGAGAGGGAAACATCAATGTGTGGTTACCTCTCTTGCACCCCCTGCTGGGGACCTGGCCTGCAACCCTGGCATTTGCCTTGACTGGGAATCAAACTGGTGATCCTATGGTTCGTGGGCCCTCACTCAATCCACTGAGCTACACCAGCCAGGGCACAAGTTTTAATGTTTTTAAAAGCGCTTAGAACAGTGTTTGACGATTCAAGAGCACTAAATATGATTAAGAGGGATAGTCAAATCAATAACTTCCTAATATTTCTAATATTTTTAGATCCATCACATTTTGGTTTTAAAATGTGAATGCAGAAATTGTTTTTTTTTCTCTCTCTCTATTAGGAAGCCTCCAGCGCAGAGAAATTAGGTGACTTCTGAAGAACAATGGAACATCAATATGAAAACTAAATCACAAACTTGGGCAGCATGACCTCACATCAGTGCAATCCAGTTTTAACTTGCTTTTAATGTGTCATAAGTATTCTCTCTTAAAACACACTTTCTATTTAAGAAGAAACCTTTTCAAAACCTGAGTCTAAAGTCCTACCCCCAAAAGTGGTTATTTATAGAAATTTCTGAATATAGGCTTTTTCTAATTGTCACTCTAAATGTGTCTTTTTAATTGAGGTGTTAAATATTGCCCAATTTTTATAATTGTTTTTTGTTCCCCCATAGTAGGATTTCTATGTTTCATAGTTGAAAGGAAAACAATAATTAGATACCATTGTTGTTTTAGACTTTAACAGAGGCTGTGACATTTTGAATGTATTAGATTTTTTAAAAAATTGTGAACAGTATTACTTATACTTTAAAAATAATTTAGCTTTTGCTTGGGGAGGCAGAAGTACTGATGGAATAGTGAGAAGTATGGATGTGGGAATTGGACATTCTCAAATAGCCTCACAGACAGTATGAATCTGCGACATGAATCATTCTATATTTGTCTAAAATTTGAACATTTTTATTTTCATACTAATATAGATCTATTGGTATTAGTATGAAAACAGGCTATTACTGGTAAACTGCTTCTTCATTTTATTTGGCCAGATACACTTTTTCCTGGTATGCCACATAAATATTTAGCTTTTTTATCTCTTAGGATAATGTGTTCCAGGTGCTCATTTCACTCCAAGCGACAGGTACGTTATCCCCGAACTAATTTGACCATCTGGAAACAGACAATGAAAGATGATAGAAAATGCCCTGTACCATAGGATATCTTTGTGAGGAAATGAAAAAGTTTAAGAATGTAATATAGGCCTCATATTCTTTTAAAAATATTATGACAATGAAATAAATTTTATATATGTTGTATTTGGCCACACAACTAAATAATGTTGTCTCAAGTTTGGTTCAGTCAGTCATGTGAAACGGACTGCTGAGGCTAGTGATTTGTTAGTTAAAATGTATATTTGGTATCAGCTTCATAACATAGGAGCAAGGAGTGCTTCCATCCATGTCAGTTTAGTTTCTAAAATTTGTGATCGTTAGAATAAATGTTTATATCCCTGCTGGTGTAAATGTGTTCTCTCATCTAAATTTTAAATGGGGCCTTTCTGGAAGGATTACTAGTTAAAATAAACCTGCAGCTTGGCAATTTACAGTGAGGAGGACAGAAGGAAGTTAATAAGATTAAACATGCCCTATGTCCATTACTACACACCCTGATCATTCATGAATTTAGCTCTCAACACGGTAAGTAGTCCATGGGTCACACAGGTGTTTTTAGTTAGCCTTCATGCTTTTAGGAAGGTAAGAATAAACACCTCTTGACTTTAAGGGGCCAGAGCCATTCACTTACCATCCAATTCTATGCTTGCTTTATACGATACAGCTCATCTGTTTTAGGAATTCTCTTTTATGTTTTAACCCCATTTTATTAAGAACACTGCCAACCACAGGGTGTCAAGGAAACTTGGACAAATATTCCTGAATAAGGCTGAGTGGGTACAAAACATCTGTCAACGGTTGCTGGTTGTGTTTATGATTATCCCAAATAGGAAGTGGCTTCGTGACCGGTATTATCTAGATAATAACTTACTCTCTAGTGTGATTATGGAACAGTTGTGCCAGAATCTTGCAATATCAAAACACAGTTGATACAGCAGCTCAGTTGTACTTTTTCCCAGGTGGCTACAACTTGAGTCTCTTTAATGCCGGGAAAGACACTGTCTGTCTTCCCATCACAAACAGCCTCACTCTGCCCACACACTGCCTCAGGCAGACGGATTTTAGCTCTCAACTTCAATGGGGATCCATTCAAAGAGCCGTTCTTTTAAAACCTGGTCTAGGTTATATTGTAAGAGAAATCTGTTCAGTGCTTATTAATACCATAGTCTCTATTTTAATTCTTCATCCTGAAGAAAAAAAGACAATGAAGTCCAAAATGAACATTAAATTTCTAGAACAGATACTGTATGCTATTTTGGTAGCACCCTGTTAAAAATGCAGCCTCTCTACTAACCACTCTCAAAGGTCATTCCTAGTGTATTGTTTATACACACATTATTTGGGATTTGGCTACTCCTAGACTTAGTGTGCAAATCTTTTGTGTCTCCATTCCTTTGACTCCGCTTGCTGACTTCTGGGAATGAAAATGATCTGTTAAAGGAGGGGAAGCACAGATCAGTCCATTTTATACTGGCCAGTGCCCAGACAAGAATAGGTTAATAGTCATCGATGCAATTAAGATGTGGAAACTGTATTGGATTCTCATGATTCTTGTAGTCTCTGTACCCTAAAAGCATGCATTTAAAACATTCCACCAAGAAATGTGAAGCTTTAATTGGCTTTATCAAGTAATTTGTGAATCGGACAGCATCCCATTAAGCAACTAAGAGAGCTCTGCAGGGTTACCCTAAATGAAAAGTTTTTACAGGAAGACAGGTGGGCAAGGGAGCGCTGAACACGAGAAAAGAAGGGATTATTTTTAGACAGAGACATCTTTTAGGAGGAAGGGAAGGACGAGGGTTTTATCACCCAGAGTGCATCTCCTTTCTGTGGGTGATGGAGAGGGTTCATGCCGCAGATCACCTCCCTGGAGCTTGACCAGAAAATTCCATACTGGTTGAGTAAGATAGTATTTCTAGGAAAGGTTAAAACAGCAATTAGGTGAGGTTTTAAATCTAAGTGTGCTGGCATGGATTTAGCACAAGTGATGCTATTTTGCACCTGTGGTTTTTCTCTTTGACACGTATATCTTCAAACAAATGGTTTTTATAAATGGAACTTGATGCAGAATACATTTTCTTCCGAGAAGAAAAACTGCAAGACATTGGGTGGATATTGACATCTCTTGATAAGAAAGAAAAAGTAGCTGAGTCCCTAGAGGCCAGAGCTAAGCAACGAAAGGAAGTATAGTTATGACCTGACCAGAAACCATGGCCTCCAGAGGCAGCAGAAGCAGCTGTGCGGTACTGAACAAGTAACAAACTAAAGTCAAAGTTATGTGAATAAATTAACAGTCAGTGGGCCTCCCTCCACGCAACTTGAACCAAAATATTGCCCTAGCTATGCCCTGAGGGGAAAAGGTCACATTTTCCCGTCACGTTTCAGGTCAATCATGCATCTTTAGCCTGATGGTTATTCTGTGATACTAGACACAATTCAGGCAAATGAAATTGGGAACTGCATTCTTAAAATGGCCACTGTACATTTCTTACCAATACCACATAGCAATGAGGGATAATTCAGATTTGCTGGCCAGGTGACAACTTGATTTCAGAACCTTCAGCAACTTTAACAAAGCTTTTGCCCTTTTATTCATCAACAGATAAAAGGCCTAAAGCTTTTCCTGTTTTGCAGTATTTTTGCAGGAAAACAGCTTTTCCTGTTTTACAATCTTAAGGCCCCCCCCCACACACAGGTGTTGAGAGCTGGCAGTAAAATAATCGATTCTTCTCTGTTGTACTCTCATACAACTGCTCAGTAATCTACTTCATTCTTTTCAAGTTCCAGCCCTCTCAGAAATGACTGAAGATCGACATACTTCCCTTTCATTTACTTTTCTCTTTTCTACTTCACTCTTTTTGCAAAGTGTTAGAAAATGTTAGTCAGTTTCTAAAGCATGCATGTGCACAAAGACATGATACATACACACCACACATGCATTTCTTACAACCACAAATACTACAGGGAAAGAAAATACCCAAACATTGACTTTCATTTACTCAGAGAACATTGAAACATTTTTGAGGTCCCATTTCTCCCTGCACAGCATGCATAGTGAGCAAACATGTAGAGTATAATTATACTTGGGAAGTTGTTTATCAATTTTAACATGTTAAAACTAATTACGCTCTGGGTTCTATCAAAGTTCTGCTGGTGCTGATGGAGCCCTTAATGATGTCTTCCTTGCACGAACAGATCATGAACAAATTGCTGCTGCCTTACAAGCACATTAATTTCTAATGTAGGAGGAAGTTTCTTTTTCCACAGAATGAGCTGACAGTCCAGGCTTTACCACCTGCTTAATCATAAAAGCATATGATGTGACATAATTGAGTTCTAAGTTAACGCCATTATACAATTAATAAGTGATTGGGTTTTAAAGTAAGTACCAAGTGATTAGTTTATATTCCTACATGAATGCCTATGAAGTAAAACGATAGGAAAGTTGTCCTTTCTGTAGTTGTGGTATATGCTGTGTTTGGTTCTTCCTGAGTGTGGTTACTGAAAAACAGCCGACTCTATTTAATACAGTTCCTTTGGGACATTTCCACGTGCTAAGTTCCCAGTCACAGGGAAGATAAGTTTCCCCCTGGAATCCTTCATGCCTGCATCCTCTCTGACTTTATTTGTCATCATGCTGGTGCACGTGGCCCTAGACCACTGCCCTGTTCAGACTACCCTTTTGACTTGACATGATTTAGTTTTCTGCTGTCTTTGGCTTTCCGGGCTGCTCATTCCTTACATGCTGGTCTCTCTTTCCACATTAGTGATGAGCTCTCCTAGCCAAGCCAGGCTATCCTCAGCTTTCAGCCAGTGACAGATTAGCCAGTCCTTCTGAAAAATGGGAAATATATTTTAAACACTCTCTTCAATAGCTGCCAAAAATAATATAAATGTTTTTACTTTGCCTCTAATTGGCTGTGTCGCTTATGCTATAAAAATTCCATTAAACAATTCTTTAAATTAGTTGAAGTAGCATTTTTGCAAAGATAATGATGCCTATTGATATACTTTTTTTGACTGGTCTCTGATGCTACTTTTACCAGGGATTTTATAAAGCATCCATATATATAATCTCTCATATATGTGTGTGTCTCTCTCTATATATGCATGTATATGTGTGTATATATATATATATATATATATATATATATATATATATATATGAAGACAACCCCTTAAAATATATTCCACAGGCATTTTGGTGTATCAGGGTGGAAATGAGAACTTATTGGGTAGTTATCACCTAATTTACCACAAATTTACAAGGCTACTAATATTGGAGCCACCTTCCAGCTTTCTAGAATCTCTGGATTAAAATGTAGACACTAAAGTAGCTATTTATGCACTGGAAATTGCCTTATCTTCAGAAGTTTTGGATCCCATTGATGGCAACTCCTATTTGTTAGAGCGACTTAGAAAAGCCCAAACACCCAGGTGTGCTAGAACACTGAAGACTGAGAATAGAAATGCCAGCCCTCTTCTAGTTTTAATTTACAAACTCTCTGTGATTAGGTGCTCTTAAGTTCTGTTAGAGTTTGCTAGGGTCACTTCTTTTTTTATTTTGTAAAAAATACTTTCAAATGTACGAATGGAGATGACACTTCTCTAACCTTACATAGCCAAGATTCAGGGGGAAGAAAACTAAGATCCTTTTGGCAACCTCTCTTGTCACTTCTCAAGATTACAGCGTCTCATTTTTTATCATACATTAAAATGATACAATGATTATGTGAGGCTATTAATAATGACAATATGTTACAGAAGTAACAATGATAATAATTTGCTATGAAAACAAAAGTGACAATGACGTTTTCCCCAAAGTATCAATTGGGCCCAGTTGAGTAATTTCCTCAATACCCTAAAATAGAAAATTTATGTATAAAGGCAAATTACTTGGGTTTGCTCATAAGACAGTGAATAAAAACTGAAGCAGCACAAGAAGAATTCAGGACCTTTCTTATGGGCCTTCCTCTCCTCTGTCCACATTGTATCTCTAGTGGCTCAATTCCTCAAAATCCTTACCAAGATTTCTGTAAATTTCCCCTTAACAGACCACTGTTCTTCCACACTTGCCTAGTTCTGACTTCTGCTAGAGACGTCTTCAAAAATCTGTAGCATACTCTTCCAAAATGTGTATCCGGTTTCCCTCTCAGTTTGGAATCATGTAATGCTTTACAATCACTTCCAAGTGCTTTGGGATGGCCCCTCCCAACTACCCAGCCATATGTCTGCCCATGCACTATATGCTCCTGTTAGCAAAAGGCCATGCTCTTATTTTCCTCTGTGCGCTGGCATAATACCTGAAGTGGTCTTCTTCCTTCTCTACCTACACAATTCCACCTCATTCTCTACTCTTTGTACAAGTTAAGGTCAGGTTCAGCCCCTCCATATTCAATGCCTTTCCCTGGAGAGCCTGACTCTGTGGGAGGAGGATGCATGCCCAGCCTGTTTGCTCAACTGGAGCTATGGCTTGCTCTGCCCGATGGGATGTATGCAGAAGTGGTATGAAGCTTGAGTCAGCACGTGTACTCCTTGTTTGTTTTTCTACACCATGAGGCCGTGATCCAGTAAAGCCTGCTCCATCAGCTTTTGTTTCTGACAAAGATGATGTGGAGCAGGACTTCTACTGGCCTGCGGTGGACACTAGCGCTGTAGCCACTGAGGTGTTGCAGCCTGTTGTTATCACAACATAACCCTTTCCTGAATGATGCATTGTGTCTACATTGTAATTGCTGGCTTTATTGTTGTTTTGATTGTTTCTCCCACTGGCTGTTGAGGTCTTTAAAGAAAGCAGCTGAAATGTTTAACCTTTTTCCTCTAGCAAGTAGTAAAATGCATTGCGCATAGAAGGAAGGGGATAATTGTTGATAAAAAAGACTATAATAATTTGCTGTAAAAATATAAGTCAATTATCCCACACTACTCTAGGATGCAGGCAAGAGCACACACAATTCTATACTTATGTAACAAATCAACATTTTGATCCTCTGCAACTAGTTTATTTGGATTTGACCAAGACTAGGTAGACAGACATACAAAAACACATTTGTTTTTGTTTCTTCAATAATGACTTATTTTTGTAGTTCTGAGAAACAAGCCTCCCCTCAGAGGTGGAAGAGCCTAGAGTTTCGTGAAATATGGTGTGTTAACAAAACACTCAAGAATGGGTAATATAGGATGAAAGAAGAAATTGCTTAAATTTGGGGAAAATACTCCACAAAAATTAAACTTAAGGAATATAGATGTTTGTTATTATTATTATAATCATACATAATGAGCTATTTAAATCCTAAAACTTAAAATGAATTAGAATTAACCCAAAACTTGTATTGCCTGTCATTTTCTAGATGGTCAGTATTTTTCAATTCTATTTTTTTTCTAACTGCACTTTATTTTCTTGGTTGATTGACCAGACTGAATTGAAGACTTTCATGAACTCTCTATGTGATGGCCTTATTTGGACCTAGGGAAATGTGTCTTTACCTAGGTCCAATGTATCTGTGTGTGTGTGTGTGTTTTATGCATGTGGACATTGGAATCACTTTGTCAGGTAGTAAAGTATACCAACAGTGCTCAAAAAATGCTTGCTAATGAAAAATGAAAAATAATTCAATAATGAAAAATAATTACCTTAAAATAGGTAAGATTTAATATGGTATGAAGAGTAGTACAGGCATTTCAGGTAGAGGACGGATGAGGCATTGAGGCTCAGAGCCAAGACAAAAGCACAGAGAATGAGGTAGGGCAGTGCAGTTGACGAGGAGAACGTGCGGCAGGTGAGTGGGGAGGACAGGACCCATGAAGTAATGAGGCCAGATCGTGAGACACCGACATGCTATGTAAATCAGTTTGGATATCATCACAGAACCTCTGGAGAAAGCACTGAACACATTTTACTAAAGAAGTGACAAGACCAAATTTGTGGTATAGAAATTGCAATTTATGTGTATGTGGAGAATAAATGGGGGTTGGGGGTCAGGACAGTGAAACTAAAGACAAGGCCAAAGACTTTTAAAAGGTGGTCTTGTGTATGTATTTTTAAATGATGACCTGAGACAAAAATATTTTCTTTCTCATGAATTCGGAACATTAAAAGAATTGACCCACTACAGTGTAAGCTGATGATGGGAGGTGGTGATGGCTACCAAATGCAGGAACAGACAAGTTCAGTGAAGGGTAGAGACAATTGGAGTGAGAAGAGGCTCTTCGGGACTGATGACAATGAGGAATTCTTGCCAACCATAGAGCTTTAGGTGGAAGAGCCTAGAGATGACAATCTGCACACATGCTGCATAGGACTCGAGATTGGTCTTATCTCCAGCCCTTCCCATGAGCTCTGCCTCTTGGTGTCAAGCAACGTGCCGTCTTCTACACAATTGCTTCCCATGGGTCCTTAAAATAACCCACCCATTTTGGCATCTAGAATTTCTGTTCTTTATACACAAAATATCTTCAAGCACATGGTAGATGGATAGCCACATATTATCGATAATGACTCACATGAACTTCACATGAGAAATCATACAGGAGGAAGTATGGTCTGTGGAATGTAAGGCTTGACATAGGATGTGGGGGAGGGGTAAGATGGCCTAAAAGAAGCAGAAATTTTTTTGAAAAGGTACATGTTCTGAAACAAATATAAACTTCAGCTACTGGCAAATTGATCACTCTGCCCTTGTATTTCAGTCTAGGGGAATAATTCAAATTGCACGGCTTGGGAAAAAACACCTTAGAACATTTCCAGATGAAAGATGTTACCTTAATATCAAAGGCTATGTTTTGCTCTTTAGTATCATATATTTCACTTTTAATAAGTTTACCTGCTTCAGGGCAGTAACATGTTGTTACACACAGCAAAGTGTTTTGGTATGAAGTGAGATTCCTGTTCAACAGTTGCTCTAGTTTGAGATCCCATTGCACAAAGTTATTTTTGGCTTGGGAGGAAAAGGATCTTGCATGACAGGATGACAAATTGAAATATTTGATGATCTTTTTGCAGGTTTTGTTCCCATTGGAATCTGATGTCAGTAAAATTGTGGTGATTCAGTTTATATCATTATAAACTACATCTGTAGAATAGCCTTAGGTCACCTGGGAAATGTAGTTGCAAGTCAGTGATATTTTAGAAATATTTCCTCCACTTATTATGAAAACATTGGTTGAAGAATTTGATGACCGCCTGCATGCTGAAGGAGGGGACCTTTTCTGCAAAGCTTTATGGTCTAGATTAGACTGGAGGCAGTCACAGTGCTTACTACTCCCAAAGGACTATGTGGTCCAGAGGTTGAGCTCTAAAATAGAAGTCAGAGTGTCTGCTCACACACTTGGTGCTATAGAATCTCACAAGAGATCATTAGATTCTCCATATTTTAGTAAAACCATAGTCCTGCTTTCATGATTCAGGAATTTCTATGACAACAAGTAAAGCAAAAGCACTTAATGCTTAGAGCTGTTAAGTGGAAGATTATTAATAAATAGTGAAGCTCTGAAATCAGAGGGTACTATCTCTTGGTTATTGGACAGGCTATCCCAGACCCAGATTATAAGATAACTAAATTTTAAGTGCTAGTTACTACTTCTAGGAATCACTAGGCAGGCTCACTTCAAGAGCTCAAAAGCTGCATTGTCTAATCCAGGGAGAACCGAATTTTTAATTTCCATTAATTTAATTTTTACTGCTGAAGCAGTGCAAAACATTTTTCTGCTAAACACAGCTTTAGTGTTTTCATGGACTACATGTCACTTGTAATAATGTAATGTAAACTTGCATTGCACCAGATACTGTTGCACTGTAGTGGGTGATTGGGACAATGCATGTCATTTCCAGCAGTACTCACATGTAAACACGTGAACTCAGCTGGCATGATTCAGTAGAGAAAGTGACATAGCAATTTTTACAAATAATCATGATTCAAAAATCAAATGGAGATGCATAAACTAATGCTGTTACCAGCAAAATGGAGAGAATATGCTTTGTCCATTTCATGATTAAAGACAATTATAATCTGGTGGAGCAGAGTAGAATAGAAAAGCTGTATGTTATGTAAAATTAGTATTAAAATGGACAAATGGGAAATATTTTAAAACATTTCAGTAAATGGATAATGAATTGACAAGGATATTTGTCTCAACAGAAAAAATTATAAACAAACTTATCTAAACTCAAAATTAGCACCTGAAAACTTTAGACTTCCTAAGTAGGCCATCAGCTTGTACTTTAATATGGCTATGTCCTTACACAAAATGAAAAGGATATTTGGTGAAAATAAATTATTTGCTATGTATTTTTTGGAATGAATGCGATGGAAAAACAATGTTCTTACAGAGATCAAAAGAGCTTCTTCAATGAACCCACTAAATAGTTGTCCTTAGGAAATGAAACCTTAGCCCTGGCTGGTGACTCAGTGGACTGAGTGCCCATCTATAAATCGAAAGGTCACTGGATGGATGAATTCCCTGTCAGGACCCATCCCTTGGGTTATGGGCCAAGTTTCTAGTTGGGGGTGTGCGAGAGGCAACCGATGTTACTCTCCTTCTCTTTCTCTCTCCTCCCTCTCTTTCTAAAAATAAGTAAATAAAATCTTGTAAAAAGGAAGAAAATAAAACTTTTTAACAGTATCAAAGAGCAATTGATTCAATATTTGAAAATTTGAAAATGCTATACTTTAACATTAGGGGAGTCATACAGAGACACTACCTAATTAACGTATGTCCAAGCTTCCAGATTTACAAAGAAATGCTGTCCTTTTGCAAACTAAATAATTAAATTTAGAGCGCTGATGTTTTGAATCTTTTACTTTAAAAAAAATAACTTCAGCTGCAAATGAAAAGATTATTTCTAGTACCTACTCGGGTTCCAACTACATTAGATGAAAATTCCAAACTAATTGGAATTTAAAGGACAGCTTCAAAATCTAATAATATCTTCTCAAATAGATGAAGCAGTTTCATCAGTGTGTATATAAATAATAAAACTTTTTTTTGAATTTGATTCCAATATGGGAAAGCTTTAGTCTGTTCGGAACAGAGTTCAGCATGTGAGTTTTATGTTCCAACTGTAAATTTCAGGAGCTCTAAATATAGATCGAATATTTCTGAAAAAATGCATCAAATTGGATTGGGCTATATAAAATACACATCAGATTTTGAAGTTTGAGTCGAAAATGTAAAATGTCATTAGTTTAATTAATTTAGTAGAGCCACAAGAGTCTAAGCTTTGTGAAGGCAGGAATGAAACTAACTTTGATTACCTTTGTATTTCTATTATATAATAAAGAACTTTGTCCATAATTAGTAGTCAATGTATACTTTGAAAGAAAGGTAGAAAAGAGGGAAGGGGGAAATAGTGAAAATAGCTTTGAAAACATCCATATCTACCAAATTTACTTCCCCATGTTTTCATTTCAATATCTTGTGACTCAGGTGGATATTGACCAGATGTTTCTTCAAATAAAGTATAATTATAAATTGAAATTATTGTTATATAGAGGTAAAGAGGTGAAAATATGTGTAAATCTGTGAAAACTATTCCGCTCTGGAGAGTCTAGAATGTTAAACATTTTATCTGATAAAAATTCCCTCTTCTGTCTATTGCACTCAAGTGAAAATTCAATCTGGAAAGGGCATAATGAAGATGCATTTGAGAGCTTATTCAAGTGTGTATGTCTATGTGTTTTATAAAGTATAATAAGTAATGTGTCTTTGATGAGAGTCAAGCAAGTCATTGTTTATTACTCTTTAGAGGAAGAAATGCTTCTATTATGAACTTATTGCCTCTGCATTAATCTCAACAATGCATGATGGACCACAGACAATTTTACTACAGTAGAAGACTTATTTAAGTCCAGAGATGAATAGATTACATAGACCGGTATATTAGATATCTGTATCAAAATCACATAGGCTTAGAATTTAAGTGTACCAGCTAAGATTCATATTTTTGGCATGCATCAGACAGATTTATCACAAACACAATTATGAAGGCACAGAGGCAGAATTGAAGTCTTTTCTCCTTACCTAATACCTGAGACATAAAAAGACAGAGAGAAGGGGAACATGAGAACTACTATTTGGTGCTTAGCATTTTTTGTCACTGATGACCAAAGGAAAAATAACAGTCCCAGTAGGGATTAGTTCATGGACACATGAGGATGGAGCTAGGATAATTATTTATATTCAGAGGTGAAAATTACCCAAGGGGCTTGATGGTGTTATTTTTAATCCACTTATCAGAGCACACTCCTGACAAAGAGGCTTTGGTAGCCAGAAAGACATTACAGGTATTAGAACATCTACTACAGTTGCTGTCCAATGCTTGACATCAATGCTATCCTGTAGGTACAGCTTGTCTCATTCCTGTACTCCTGGTCTCAGAACAAGTGGCTGTCAGTTAGTGATGTAAATAGTTCTAGCTAGGGACACATTTCTGTCTTCATCTGGTCCTTCAACTAGGGAATACTTTTTGCTAACAGTACTCTGCCCTTAATAATTTACAAAGGTGACCTATATATATGTTAGCAGTCCTGGGTAGGAGATGCTCTTATGACTAAGTGGTATGGCTATTTAGAGGAACAGACTACCAATGAGTTTTATTATCTTCAAATTATTTCTCATCACATTACCTCTGTCCCCATAAACATGCTACCAAAAGAATTATGTTATGAATAGGATTAATATTCCCATTGTAAAACTGATACTGCTCAGATCATTTATATTTTTTAAGCATTTGAGACGGAAGTCCTTTTTGTTTGATGGCACTTACCCAATTTCACATACTTCCTACTATATCCGTCATGGCTACAACTATCTCAGAGTCTTTCAAAATCCCAGGGAAGATAAGATTCTTATGAAAATGGATTGTTACTTGCTGATTCAACTGTCTGCTTCCAAACCCTTACTGTTTATACATAAGGCATGTCATCCATTTTCAGATATATGAGGCATGTAATTGGCAGCAGATTTTTTATTACCAGCCATTTAACTCACTTTTTTCTTAACATAGATTTATATATACTGTTCCTCAAGGCTGATGGGAAGGAGCTTGAATGACAAATGAATGACAGCATTCATCAAAAAGAACATTGATTCCATTTGTGCCCTCTTGAAGAGATATCATGTGGATTTCTGAAGGTTTGAAAACAATTCTTAAAAATGTACAAATATAAATATAAATAAATATATAATGCTGATTATAAATGCATTTTTATATATTTTAACTAAATTTATTTCTAGTCTCATTAATTTCAATTAAATAAATACTACCCCTTTAAAATCAGGTAGAACAACAATTAAATAAATAAATACTACTTCTTTAAAATCAGCTAGGACAACACAGGTATCTTTTTAAGAGCAGGATGACTAGATTAAATTATAAGTATTATTGTTTTCTGTAAATGGTGTTCATAATCAATTATGATTTCTCCAGCTACCTGTAAGTTTATATATGTACTTACTATATGTATATTTAAGTCAGAGTTGAATCAGATTGGACATGATAAAGAATATAAATCACTGATTATTTAATTTTTACTATGTGTAAAAATTGTGTTACTTCCACATATACTATCTTATTTTACCTCACAACAAAACTATATTAGCTAGTATTGTTCCACATTTGTGACAAAGCCAAGCCACAAAACTAGTAGTGAGGTAGAATTTAAATCCACATTTGTCTATCTGCCTAATTCTAAATTCATTATAATTATACTATATCATGTAATCAATTCCATGGGAAAAAGTTATGCTAACCTTTATTAGCATGGAGTAATATCTCAAAGCTCAAAAATTCTTATCCATAGATAAAAACATAAATCTTAGATCAGTCTAAACAGAAAAGCAAAGATTTCAGTGTGCCTATATTTTCATGTTTTTACAGGGAGATAAATGGAATTATATCATAAAAAAGTATATGCAGCCCTGGCTGGTGTAGCTCAGTGGATTGAGCATGGGCCTGTGAAATAAAGGGTCACTGGTTTGATTCCCAATCAGGGCACATGCCTGGGTTGCAGGCCAGGTCTCCAGGAGGGGACACATGAGAGACAACCACACATTGATGTTGCCTGCCCATGCTTTCTCCTTCCCTTCCCCTCCCTCTAAAAATAAATAAGTAAAATTTTTTTTCAAAAACTATGTGCAGTATATAGGCTATTTGGATCAGTTAGTATTTCTAGGAATTAATTCATTTATTCATTAATTTTTAATGCAGCTCTTCATTCTTAAATTTTTTGAAATATATTTTATTGATTATACCATTGCAGTTGTTCTATTCCCCCCTTCATTCCCCTCCACCTTGCACACCCCTCCCCCACCATTCTCCCCCTTTAGTTTATGTCCACACGTCACAAGTTCTTTAGATTCTATATTTCCCATACTATTCTTGCCCTCCCCCTTTCTATTTTCTACCTACCATCTATGCTACTTATTTTCTGTACCTTCTCCCCCCTTCTCTTCCTCCCACTCCCCTGTTGCTAACCCTCCATGTGTTCTTCATTTCTATGGTTCCACTCCTGATCTAGCTGTCCTCTTGGTTTGCTTTTGTTTTAGGTGTGGTTGTTAATAACTGTGAGTTTGCTGTCCTTTCACTGTTCATATTTTTTATCTTCTTTTTCTTAGATAAGTCCCTTTAACATTTCATATAATAAGGGCTTGGTGATGATGAACTCCTTGAATCTGATCTTATCTGAAAAGCACTTTATCTGTCCTTCCATTCTAAATGAAAGCTTTGCTGGATAGAGCAGTCTTGGATGTAGGTCTTTGGATTTCATGACTTGGAATACTTCTTTCCAGCTCCTTCTTGCCTGTATGGTCTCTTTTGAGAAACCCGCTGACAGTCTGATGGGTACTCCTTTGTAGGTGACTGTCCCCTTATCTCTTTCTGCTTCTAGGATTCCCTCCTTCATTTTCATCTTGGCTAATGTAATTATGATGCACCTTGGTATGTTCCTTCTTGGGTCCAACTTCTTTGGCACTCTCTGAACTTCCTGGATTTCCTGGAAGTCTATTTCCTTTGCCAGACTGGGGAAGTTCTCCTTTATTATTTGTTCAAATATGTCTTCCACTCGTGGCTGTTTCTTTCCCCTCTCTGGTACCCCTATAATTCGGATGTTGGAATGTTTAAAGATGTGCTGTAGGTTCCTAAGCCTCTCCTCATTTTTTTGAATTCTTGTTACTTCACATTTTCCTGTTTGGTCATTTCTTCTTTCCTTCTGGTCCACTCCCTTGATTTGAGTCCCAGTTTCCTTTCCATCAGTATTGGTTTCCTGTGCATTTCCCTTCATTTCAATTAGTTTAGCCTCCATATGTTCCTCTAATTTGTGACTAAAATCAACCAGTTCTGTGAGCATCCTGATCACCAGTATTTTGAACTGTGCATCTCAGAGGTACGCTATTTCTTTGTTGCTTAGAGTTATTGGCTCTGGGGCTTTGAGTTCTTCTTGAGCCATATTTTGGTCTGTTCGCACCTGTTACATATGAGGAGCGGAGCCCTAGGTGTTCACCAGGGCGGGGCAACTCAGTCGCTGGGTTGTGACGCTGTGTGTGGGGGTGGGATCAAAGAGGGGCATGGCAGTCCCCTTTGCTGCCTGCCGCTGGGGCCCATGTGGTCCGTCCCACTGTTCACTCCTTTGCTGGTTTATCTGCGCATGAATGTGTGACCACGGTCAGCATGCTGCCCTGCACCCTCACTGGGTCCGCGCTGCCCTGGCTGCCTGGGCACCTGGGGTCGGGGGATCCTTCCTGCTGACCCTGCTCCGCTGCTGGCTCCACCCCTCTTACTGGTTCAGTTGAACGGTTTGTTGCTGTTAGACTTCCATATAGTTCAACTTTCTGTTCTTTGGCTGCGTCTTTGTTTACTAAATCTTTGTTGTATTCAAATTTGGTTGTGGGAGAAGACACAGTGTTTCTACCTATGCCTCCATCTTGGCGGAAGTCCCCATAAATAAATTTAACACGATTAGGAGAGACTAATTTTAAATGACAGCTCTTTTCTCAGCCTGCTGCAGCCAGCAAGACCAGAAAAACCAGTTTGGCCAGTTTGAAACCAACAAGAGATGTTTTTTGTTTTGCGGGAATTTGTTTTTAGTAATTTTTAAAAAATTTTATTATTGTTTTACCTTTCAATACCTTTTCCCTCTCTTTCCTTCTTTCTTGTTTTATTCCTTCTTCCTTTCTTTCTAATTTTATCTCTTCTTCCTTCCTTCTCCTGATTTTTTTTTTAGTACCCACAAGTGAGACAAAAAATCTGGAACTGTGAAAGGACCAGAGTTGGACTCAAAGAGGGCACATCCCAACAAATGAGACAGTGAGACAAATTTCACTTTGGTATTGCATAGAAACTGCAAGTTACTGCGTATTTGTTTTATTATTTTTTATTATTCTTACCTCTTTTATTTTAATAGTATTTTTGTATTCTTCTTTCTGTATAGTCTTCTTTGCTTGGCTAGTTATATTGTATCATTTCCCAGGTTTCCCCTGTTCTCTCTTCTACAGTGTATTGCTAATATACTGTCCTTCGCATCACTTGTGTTCCTTTAGCACACTACTCCAAGTCCTATACCCCCTATTCTTGTTATCCAGATCACATAGATTCTGTCATATGATTGTTGCTCTAATATTATTTTAAATAATAGCTGTTCCATACAATTATAAATCATGACACCCTTCCCGGATCTTAGCCCACTTCACAGTTTCCTGAATTCTATTACTGCAGTGGTTAACTCTGTTCTCTCACACACTACAACTATACACTATCCTTTACTCTCACCTTACCTCAAATCTGACCTCACACAACCTCACTGCTTTCTAGATCCAATTCACAATTCTTCCCTCCCCAACAAGAGTCCTATCTTCTTTCCATCTTTTCTTAAGGTGGCCAGTTGGGTGGAAGATCACAGTTAACACTATACATAGGCAAAGGATCTCCTATCTCTTCTGTAACAGCTGCAAATATTATAGAATACTATTCTATTCTGTAAATACTATTCTATTCTGTAAATATTATAGAATATTCCCTTGCTGTCTTAAACCATTCTGCCTTCCCCTCTAACTAATCACAAAAAAAGTAGGTGGAAGCAGTGAACACCCGGATACTGACTGGAAGAGGAAACCCAACAACAAAGGAACCACCAACAGATAACAACAGAAGAAAGTGAAGGAGGGAGTGGAAACCACATAAACCTCAGTCCAGGACCTATCTGGAAATACAACTAAATAGTGGAGAAACTACCCAGTGCAAACACCTGAACAAGAGAAAAAGAGAATCCTTAAACCTTGTACACACAGAAGAACTAGCTTCAACACAACCTGCCCTCACCAGCACAACAAAATACAAGAGGTGGTGGACAGAGTGACCCTCAGTTAACCATCTGGTGGGAAGGACCCACCAAAAAAAGACCCCCAAACAATCAAAACCCAAAGACAAACACAGAGATTACTTAAACAACAGCCCAAGACCAGTGAGCTCAGGAGATCAAGGAGACTACAACCACTGAATATCACAGGTATTATACCACAGAAGTTCACACTATGAACCCAGGGAACCAGAACAGATCAATTTAAGAAGCTGAAACTAACAAAAAGAATCTCACAAACAATGAGAAGATAAACAACCAATCCCCAAATGAAAGGAAAGGAGGAAGACTCAGAAAGAATGATAAATGACATAGAGACAACTCAACTCAGATATTGAATTCAAAGCCCTGGTTATCAGGAAGTTCAATGAGCTCACAGTGAGCTACCAGAAACTACAGGGAAACTACAATGAACCCACTGCAAACTATATCCACATGAAAAAGGAAATAGAAACTATCAACAAGGGCCAAGAGGAAATGAAGAATACAATTTCTGAACTGAAGAACACAGTAGAAGGAATCAAAAGCAGGATACATGAAGTAGATCAGAACAGCGAGTTGGAGGACAAAATAGAAAAAACATCCAGAAAGAGCAAGAAAAGGAAAAGAGGCTCAGAAAGAATGAAGAGGGATGAAGAGAAATGCAAGACAATATGAAACTGAATAATATCCAAATAATAGAGATACCAAAAGGAGAAGAAGAAGAGCAAGGGATAGAAAACCTATTTGAAAAAGTAATGATGGAAAACTTCCCTAATTTGATAAGAGAAAAAGTCACACAAATCCAAGAAATACAGAGAGTCCCAATCAAGAGGAACCTAAAGAAGCCCACTTCAAGACACATCATTATTAAAATGGCAAAATTCCAAGACAAAGAGACAATCTTAAAGATAGCAAATGAGAAACAGGAAGTAACATACAAGGGAGCCCCAATAAGGTTACCTGCTGACTTCTCAATGGAAACACTCCAAGCAAGAAGAGAATAGCAAGAAATATTCCAAGTGATGAGAATCAGAGGCCTTCAACCAAGGCTACTTTACCCAGCAAGCCTCTCAATCAAGATAGAAGGCCAAATAAAGAGCTTCCAAGACAAAACAATTCTAAAAGAATACACCTCCACCAAACCAGATATACAAGAGATGCTAAAGGGACTGCTCTAAGGAAAGAAAAGAAAAGAGAAAGAGAGGAGCTCAGATACAAAAATGGCAATGAATAAGTACCTATCAATAATAACCTTAAACGTAAATGGGTTAAATGCTCCAATCAAAAGACATAGAATAGCTGAATGGATAAGAAAGGATGATACAGACATATGGTGCCTACAAGAGACCCACCTCAGGATAAAAGACCTACACAGACTGAAAGTGAAGAGCTGGAAACAAATTTTCCAAGCAAATGGACAGGAAAAAAGAAAAAGAAAAAAAGAGAGAGGACCCAAATAAACACAATCAGAAATGAAAGAGGAGAGATTACAACTGACATGACAGAAATACAAAGCATTGTAAGGAACTACTATGAAGAACTGTATGCCAAGAAATTTGGAAACCTAGGTGAAATGGACAAATTTCTAGAAAAATATGATCTTCCAAAACTCAGTGAAGAAGAAGCACAAAGCCTGAACAGACCAATAAGAGCAGATGAAATTGAAGCAGTAATAAAAAAACTCTCAACACACAAAAGCCCTGGACCAGATGGTTTCACAGGAGAATTCTACAAAGCATTTAAGGAAGAGCTAACCCCTATCCTTCACAGACTGTTCCAAAGAATCCAAAATGATGGAAGACTCCCACACTTTTTTTATAAAGCCAGAAAACCAGATCCTGAAAACCAGATAAAGACACAACAAAGAAAGAATACTTCAGGCCAATATTGCTGATGAACATAGACACTAAAATCTTCAACAAACATTGCCAAACCGCATCCAACAATATATTACAAAGATCATATACCATGACCAAGTGATATTCATCTCAGGGATGCAAGGATGGTTCAATATTTGCAAATCAGTAAAGGTAATACATCACATAAACAAAAGCAAAGACAAAAATCACATGATCATATCAATAGATTCAAAAAAAGCATTTAATAAGGTATAGCACCCATTTATGATAAAAACACTCAGCAAAGTGGGAATAGAGGGAGTATTCCTCAACATAATAAAGGCCATATATGAGAGCCCTACAGCCAACATCACCCTCAATAGGCAAAAACTAAAAGCCTTTCCACTAAGATCAGGAACAAGACAAGATTGTCCACTTTCACCAAATTCTATTCAATATAGTATTGGAAGTTTTAGCCACAGTGATCAGACAAGAAAAGGAAATAAAAGCCATCCAAATTGGAAAGGAGGAAACAAAACTGTCAATGTTTGCAGATCACCTGATAGTATACATGGAAAATCCTATGGACTCCACCAAAAAACTGCTCAACGTAATAAATGAATTTGGCAAAACAGTGGGATACAAAGTCAACATCCAGAAATCAAAGGCATTTTTGTATACCAACAATGAAACAGCAGAAGCAGAAATCAAGAAAAAATCCCACTTGATATAGCAAAAAGAAAAATAAAATACCTAGGACTAAATCTAACCAAGGAGGTAAAAGGCCTGTATTCAGAAAACTAATCAACTCTGAAGAAAGAAATCAAGAAAGACACAAATGGAAACATATACTGTGTTCGTGGATCAGAAGAATTAACAACATCAAAATGTCCATACTACCCAAAGCAATTTAGAGATTTCATGTAATACCTATTAAAGTACCAATGGCATATTTCACAAACATACAACAAACACTTCAAAAATTTATATGGAACCATAAATGACCTCAAATAGCTGCTGCAATTTTGAGAAAGAACAGCAAGGTGGGAGGAATCACAATACCTGATACCAAACTCTATTACAAGGCCACTGTAATCAAAACAGCCTAGTAATGACATAAAAACAGGCACATGGACCAATGGAACAGAATAGAGAGCCTAGAAGTAAACCCAAGTCTCTATGGTCAATTAATATACAACAAAGGGGTAGCAACATAAAATGGAGTAAAAATAGCCTTTTCAACAAATGGTGTTGGGAGAACTGGACATTATGTGCAAAAAAATGATGCTCAAGTACCAGCTTACATTATACACAAAAATAAATTCAAGGTGGATAAAAGATTTAAATATAAGCCATGACACCATTAAAGTCCTAGAGGAGAATATAGTAAGGAAAATCTCAGATATTCCATGCAGCAATATTTTTTTTGTCCCCTAGAGCAAGGGACATAAAGCAAAGAATAAATAAATGGGATCCCATCAAAATAAAAAGCTTCTGCATGGCTAAAGAAAACAACATCAAAATAAAAGGAGAACCAACTGTATGGGAAACATATTTGCCAATGGTACCTCAGACAAGGATTTAATCTCCAGAATATACAAAGAAGTTACACAACTCCACTCTAAGAAGATAAGGAACCCGATTAAAAAGTGGGCAAAGAACTTGAACAGATACTTCTGCAAGAAGGACATACAGAGGATCCAGAGACACATGAAAAGATGCTCAATATTGATAGCTATCAGAGAGATGCAAATTAAAACCACAATGAGATACCACTTTAAACCAGTCAGAAATGGCCATCATAAACAAAGCAACACACAAAAGGTGTTGAAGGGGTTGTGGAGAAATGGGGACCCTAGTTCACTGTTGGTTGGATTGCAGACTGGTAAAACCACTGTGGATAACAGTATGGAATTTTCTCAGAAAACTAAAAGTGGATCTGCCTTTTGACCCAGGAATTCCACTGCTAGGATTATATGCTAGGAACCCTAAAATATCACTCCAAAGGAACCTATGCATCTTAATGTTCATAGCAGCACAATTTATGATAGCCAAGAGTTGGAAGCAACCTAGATGCCCATCAGTAAATGAATGGATCCAAAAACTATGCTACATTTACACAATGGAATTCTATGCAGCAGAAAGAAAGAAGGAGCTCCTACCCTTTGCAACAGCATGGATGGAACTGTAAAGCCTTGTGCTGATTGAAATAAGCCAGGCAGTGAAAAACAAATACCATATGATCTCACCTTTAACAGGATCCTAAACAACAAAACAAACAAACAAATAAAATATAACCAAAGACACTGAAATAGAGGACAGACTGACAGGGACGAGAGGGGAGAGGGGAGGGAACTAAAGGGGAAAAGGGGAAGGGTTTACAGGAACAAGTATAGAGGACACATGGACAACAACTAAGGAGGGTGGGAATGTGAGGGAGATGGGGAACACTGGGGAGGTGGGCTGGGATGGGAGTAAAAGACAGAAAACTGTACTTGAATAACAATTAAAAATAAATTTAAAAAATAAAAAATAGGTGTATAATAATTTACTTTCTTTTTGGAGAAGAACTAAAATATTGAGATATTTGTTTCTTTTGTAAACATGAAAACATTTAAATGCACTTTGTACTGTAAACTGTATTTCTTTCACTTGTACAAGAATATAACCATTCTGCCTAGGTAATAAAAAGCAAACAAGACTGCAGCCTTGAGGGCAATAACTTTGAAAAATATTGCAAATTTAATTTAAAATAATGGTGCTATATTTCTTATTGACATTATTTTATAAGCACTCACTGTGAGTGATCCTTCTTCCATGTCCTCTGCTGGTCACTGACCTTCTGTTTTGTTTGTGTGTTTAAATCCTTGCTACCAGAGAAGATGGCTAAATGTGCTTTGAATTCACTGAGATATGAGGGAAATTGGCACATAAGTCACTAGGGTGTTTTGTAAAAAATGAAGAAACATGCCAACACATCAGTGACCTATGCTTCTTACACTAATATGCCTTTGAAGCACAAAATAAGAGCACATTGAGTTGTTTGGAGTCTCTTTCCATAAAAGACATAACTATTTATTTTAACACATTTACAAAATTTTCTGAAATTGAAGGACCAAGGACATTTCTATGTCTTTCAATTATTTGAAAAAAGCATTTATGAGTCAGCATAAAGCTGGAAGGTCATCCACAGGTTGAAATAGTTGGAACACCAAAAAGTCTGCAAAACTCAAGAGAGTCAGAGGTAGGAGTGAGGTCAAGCTTCCAGAGCTGAGGCTTTGCAGATGAGTCCAGAGAAACTAGTGCAGTGAATGGATAAGTAGCTAGAGATGAGGGAAGAGTGGGTGGGAGGGAATTGATCCCAGGGGAGGACCTCAGATAAGTGATAAAGTTTAGTTTGTTTCTTAAAAAAATGGGGGAAGGCGAATATACTTTTGTTTTAAATCAAAAAATGGGTAAGAACTGCACATCTTTAATCATATTCTATGAAAGTTTAGGTCGTTGGGATTAAAAAAAATAGACTATTCTGTATCCTGTTTTCTTTCTGTGTTTGACTTTCCCTATGCTGGTTTTAGGTTTTGTTTTGTTTTGTTTTGTTTTACTTTTTTAAAATGTAAGAGTCAAGGAATTACTTTAAAAAACTAAAGACCAATACATTTCCTGAGAATGAGGAATCAAAGAAGTAAGATTGTTTTTTACTTTATTTCTTTCCTCCTACCACATTTGTATGTATACTTGAAAATACTTTGAAGCAAGATTTGTCATGACTGGGGCACCTCAGTGGATTGTAACAGCTGAACTGCAGGGGAAGATATTCTCAAATATCAACAGCAAGGTTCACATTGGAGAGAGGCAAGTGTCCTCATCAAATCAGAAAAGTTAACTGTTCAGTGTGAATGGCTTATTCTATACTTAATTTGACAAACTCCCTTCTGTACCCTGGCCTGTTGCAAATACTCTATGTGCTCATAGGCTTCAATGCTTTCTTTCCCCACCTCTTTTGTACTCTATTTTTTCTTTTTTTAAAATTTATTTAAGTATTTTTCAAGTACAGTTTTCTGTCTATTATTTCCATCCCACCCCCCGTGCTCCCCCCTCCCTCCCATTTCCACCCTTCTTAGTTGTTGTCCATGTATCCTTTATATTTGTTCCTCTAAATTCCTCCCCTTTTCCCCTGAAATTCCCTCCCCTCTCCCCTCTGGTTCCTGTCCCCCCGTTCTGTATTTCAGTGTCTTTGGTTATATTTTGCTTGCTTGTTTGTTTTGTTGTTTAGCTTCCTGTTAAAGGTGAAATCATATGGTATTTGTCCTTCAACACCTGGCTTATTTCACTCAGCATAATGCTTTCCAGTTCCATCCATGATGTTGCAAAAGGTAGGAACTCCTTCTTTCTCTCTGCGGCATAGAATTTCATTGTATATATGTACCATGTTTTTTTGATCCATTCATTTATTGATGGGCACCTAGTTTGCTTCCAACTCTTGGCTATTGTAAATTGTGCTGCTATGAACATTGGGGTGCATATGTTCTTTGGGATTGGTGTTTTAGGGTTCTTAGGATACAATCCCAGCAGTGGAATTGCTGGGTCAAAGGGCAGGTCCAATTTTAGTTTTCTTAGAAAATTCCATACTGTTTTTCATAATGGCTGTACCAGTCTGCAATCCCACCAACAGTGGACTAGAGACCCCTTTTCCCCACACCCTCTCCAGCATTTGTTGTTTATTGCTCTGTTTATGATAGCCATTCTCACTGGTGTAAAGTGCTATCTCATTGTGGTTTTAATTTGCATCTCTCTGATAGCTAGCGATATTGAGCATCTCTTCATGTGTCTCTGGATCCTCTGTATGTCCTCCTTGGAGAAGTATCTGTTCAAGTCCTTTCCCCATTTTTTAATTGGGTTAGTTGTCTTCTTAGAGTGAAGTCGTGTGAGTTCTTTGTATACTTTGGAGATTAAACCTTTGTCTGGGGTATCATTGGCAAATACGTTTTCCCATACAGTTGGTTGTCTTTTTATTTTAATGCTGTTTTCTTTAGCCACACAGAAGCTTTTTATTTTGATGAGATCCCATTTGTTTATTCTTTCCTTTATGTCCCTTGCTCCAGGGGACGTATCAGTAAAAATATTGCTGTGTGGAATATCTGAGATTTTCCTGCCAATGTTCTCTTCTAGGACTTTAATGGTTTCCCGGCTTATATTTAAGTCTTTTATCCACCTTGAATTCATTTTGGTGTATGGTGTAAGTTGGTGCTCAAGTTTCATTTTTTTTTTGCACGTAGCTGTCCAGTTCTCCCAACACCATTTGTTGAAGAGGCTATCTTTACCCCATTTTATGTTACTGCCCCCTTTGTTGAATATTAATTGACTATAGAGAGTTTGGTTTATATCTGGGCTCTCTGTTCTGTTCCATTGGTCTATGTGCCTGTTTTTATGCCAGTGCCAGGCTGTTTTGATCACAGTGGCCTTGTAATACAGTTTGATATCAGGTATTGTGATCCCTCCTACTTTGTTCTTCAATGCTTTCTTAATCCTTCTTCAGTTCTCTCTCTGGAACTGAAATTCCAGGTTTCCTACTCAGCACCAGATCTTGGAAGCTCAGACTTGACTAGCGCCCGTTTTCCATCATTACTGCCACTCACCTTCTGCTTGTTTGAATGGAAGAAAACATCAAACTGCTGCTAAATATATTATGTCCATGAGACTTTGCAGTGTTTAAAGTTAATATCTAATAATATAAATAGCAGACTTATCATGTGAAATTGATTCAACATTGTTTTGTACTTATATATAACATTTAAAAATAGATTTAAAAATTATCATTGTACTCTGTTAACATATGTTCTTAGCATTAAAAACTTCCATTTGAATTCTTTGGAGAATGGGTGATATTACCATGTGGGCTGTGAGACAGAATGGTCAAGAGTAACAACATGTCCAAGACTGATCCCTTGCGGATTGGTCTTCCAGAAAAATCCATCGCTGTAATGTCCCCATAGAGCAGCTATGGTGGCGAGTGTAAAGCAATCCATAGGATCTAAAATGAGGCATGGAATTCTCCCCCAATCATGCTAGGGAAGAGATTTGTCCATTCCCAACCATGAAGGCTGACGCTGGAAGTTTTTAAGTAGCTTACATTTTATTGCAGCTGCGACCACAGGACTTGTGCCAGATCCCCTGCTGATTTCTGGTGAGGAGTTAGTGACACCCTTCAGTTGTGAGCACTGAGCTGACACATGTCATATTGTTATTGTAGCCTGCATCTTTATCTCACCAGAGGTTGGACCAACACAAAATTATTTGGGGATTTATAAGCAAAGATCAGAAATAGTATGTTTTCTACTCAATAGAGGAACTATTTTTTCTAATTCCACTAACTGAATGGAGTACATTTTTATTTTTTTCTGGGCGACTCAAAATTATCTGTTTTCAAATGCTTCAATTTCTCTCCTTTTCATTCTTTGGGATGACTTGACATGCATAAAAGTAACAGCATAAATAATATAACGCAGAAACTCTTCCCACATATGTTTGTTTACCTATCTGCTGTCATTTTAAATTATGTTTATCCTCATCGTCTATGTGCCTAGAGTTCTTTCTGTTCACCCCTGAGATTTTATATACATTGGATACACACACTACAATATTCAAGAAGGCAGCTTACTAAGTACTGGGTGAATTTACATATATACTTGTGTGCATTTTAATTATCAAATTTATTGAGGTATACATTACATTTAACAAAATGAACTACATTTAAATGGAGATTTAGATGGTATTTGAAATTTTTTTATGCCTGTGTACCTGCAAGAAAAATCAATACACAAAATCTATAACACTGAGATTCCTTACACAGCCTTTCCCAAATATATACACATTTATTCTTAGATAACTACTGGTTAATCTGTTTTCTTCCACTAAAGATTACTTTGTTTTTTCTAGCATTTCCTTTTTTTATCACTTGTTAGATATTGTATTTTATTTATTTATATTTTTAAATTTTATTTTATTTTTTAATTTTTTTCACATTTTGAATTGTTGTTCAAGTACAGTTGTCTCCATTTTCCCCTCACCACTCCTCCCCAGCCCAGCCATCCCCACTCCCCACCCTTGATCCTACCCCTCTTTGGTTTTGCCCATGTGTCCTTTATAGATGCTCCTGAAAACACTTCTCCCTTTTCCCCCCATTTATCTCCTCCCACCTCACCTCTGGTTACTGTCAGTTTGTTCTTAATTTCAAAGTCTCTGGTTATGTTTTGCTCGCTTGTTTGTTTTGTTGATTAGGGTTCACTTATATGTGAGATTATATGGTATCTGTCTTTCACTGCCTGGTTTATTTCACTTAGCACAACGCTCTCATATGGAATCATACCAAAGGTATTCATTGTGTCTGGCCTCTATGTTTCAGCTTAATGATTTTGAGCCTCATTTGTGTTGTTACTTGATCACTTTATTTCTTTCTATTGGTGAGCAGTGTTTCAACATAGACTGTTGAGTGGAATATCAGTCTTCTGCTTTCAGGGCCTTAGGCCTTCAGATCTAGACTAGAATCCATACCATTGGTTCTCTGTCTCTCAGGGCTTCCCATTAAGCCATGAACTTCTCTGGGTCTCCAGCTTCCATAATTGCATGGAACCAGTATATGTCTTTTTTTCTAATATATTTTTTGTTTTTATTCAATTATAGTTATATTAATTTTTTCTTCTTTTGCCCTCCTCCATCTAGTCCACCCCTCTCTTCCATAATCGGTCCCTTCTAGGTTGTCCATGGCCATGTGTCATTCATACATGTTCTTTGACTTATCCCTTCCCCTTCCTTCCATCCTCCCTGCTGGCCTCCCCCCTCTCCATAGCTATCAGTCTGTTCCATGTTTCCATGTCTCTGGTTCTATTTTTCTTCTTAGTTTATTTTTTTTCATTTGATTCCAGTTATAAGTGAGGTGTCTCTTTCTATCTATCTATCTATCTATCTATCTATCTATCTATCTATCTGTCATGTATCTATTGTTTCTCCACTATTGGTTCTGTTCCTCTGGTGAACCCTGACTAACACACCCTTTTTCCTGAAATGTGCTAAGTACCATTTGTGTGTCTGTGTGTGTGTTCCAGGGTCTTTGAGATGTCCAAAAGTTCAGGCTACCTGTTTTTAACTTCTAAGTTGTTTGTTTCCTAACTCTGTTTCTTTTCCTTTTGACCAGTGCAATTTAAGATTCAACAAATGCCTACAGGGTGAATCTTACCGAAATGTCCAGTTCACATCTCCAATGATCCTGCTTGTCTAGAATTTTGTCTAACTCCTGCTTTCTGGGTGGTCCTAAATTTCCATTTTTGCCTCCACTTCATCAAGGCCACTACAAGCTTTGTGCCACAATTTCAGCTGAGCTTTTAGGGTCTGAGACAAGCTGTGGCAAATGCACCAGACAAAAAAAAGTGCCAGTAAATGTGGGTCTCACTAAATGACTTTCCATTTCCTACCTTATCTTGATCCTTTTCATCCCAGGTCTTAGCTGTCATGGTTGCTTAGATGTTTTTACATTTTATCCAATTTTTACACCTATGGACAACTGATTTCTATTTATGAATCTATCCTAGTATTTTCTAATGTGCTTAAATTCAATTTTATTGATAAATATATGAATTTAAATACTATATAACTGTAATTGTATAGTATTGACAATATATGTTCTCTTTCTTAAAGGACTTGAAACTCTAGAGATGATTTTGAGTTATATGCTATGAACTCTAATTCCAAGTACAATAGTATGCGTTGAAGAAGACTAATACTAGTTTTTATATTGTCTCAATGTTACAGTACTTTTAGTTCTACCTCTTGATCTAAGAGCCAGCCCCCCCATATATTCTAAATAATAAAGCCCTATACTCATCTGCTGTGTAACCTGTATCTGAGAGGCAGCCATGCTGCCATCTGTTGTATTTCTTGCATGATGGCTGTTGTCCTCATTGTAGGTTATTGAAAATCTGCAAGGGCTAGAATTTCTTTGCCCTTGAGCCATTTTCTAACAAAATAAAAATGGCTTGCATTTTCTCCTGTCACTGCACAAGCTGTATTATAAAAATTGCCTCAATTACAGCATCTCTTATGTTATCTTAAGCAGAATTGATTTTGTTTTCATGTTGTAAGAATGAAAGTTGGCTTAAAAAGCTTTTCTAAGTACTCTGGTGCTATATCAGAATCTTCACATTATTCTGATTTTGCATAATGATAATGATGTGATTTAGTATTTATTTTGGTATTTAGAAAGAAACACCTTCTGAGATACAGTCTACTATCTGTGTGCTATAGAAAAAAAGACATTTTGAGTGTTTGTTATAAAAAATCTAAATACAAAAGAAGTTCTTTTAATTTATTATTAAGACACTTGTGTCAATTATCTTCTATTATCCTGGCCAAAGCCAGCCATTTTTATAGTAGAATAAAATAAATCTTGTCACTCAGCTTTTATGCCTGGATAGATAATGTGAGAGGCGTATTATCTGTGTAAGTATTTTTCAATTCATCCCTCTATTTCTTCACAAAGGTGCAGCTGAAGTATTTTTAACTTGCTAAAAGCCGGATGCCAGATCCTGAATGCCTTTAGAATCTGTTAACATCACTGTGCGCCTTTACTATCTGCCTCAGCTCTTGATTTTTCTGTTCAGCTATTTCTGGATTAGCCCTGAATTGAGGGCAGGATTTAAAAATTAATTTAGTAAAAATGTCACTTATCAGTTTGAAAATGGAGGAAAACAGAAAGTAAATCATGGCCTGATGGATAACACACACAAAAAAGATCCAAGAGAGTAGGGGTTTTTTTAGTCCTACAATTTAAGATAGATTTTTAAGGATGCAATGTTTCATTTTAAGCAATATTCTTGGACAAATTTTTGACAGTTATCTTTATGGTTCTTGGCCATGATGTGACATTGATTCCTTTACAGGCTTTTCTCTGACTTATGTAGCATATTGTTGCCTGTACCCCTAAAGTTTTAGGAAACCTATAGAGATGCTTTGGTTCTAAACCAACTTTTTAGTTCAACTTCTTTATTTCTGTCTTTTGGCCTAGAAATTTTAAAATGTGATTGCTATTTTTCCGTGTGAACTATAAATAGAGGGTATCATTTAAAAGTTCAGAGACAGAAACAGAAGAAATAGAACAACGATTCTTGACATTGACCTTAGCAATGATTTTTTTAGACATAATACACAAGCACAGGCAACAAAAGCAAAAACAAACAAGTGGATTACACAAAACTAACAAGCTTCTTCACAGCAAATAAATTAATCAACAAAGTGAAAAAAACTATATAGAGAACTGGAAAAATATTTTTCAACTGTGTATCTGATATGTGGTTAATATCTAAAATATATAAGCAACTTATAACTCACTGGGGGGAAAAACCCAAATAACCTGATCAAAAAATGGCCAAAGGACTTGAATAGATGTGTCTCCAAAGAAGATTCAAGTAGCCTTTTGGTAAATACAGAAGTATTTAGCATCACTAATCACCAGAGATATGCAACTCAAAACTATAATGAGATGCTACCTCACACTTGCTATGATGGTGATTACTTTAAAAACAAAAGATACCAGATGTTGGTAAGGGTGTGAAGAAAGGGAAACTTCATGCCCTGTTGGTGAGAATGTCAGTGGTATGGCCATTATGAAAGATAGCGTGGGGGTTCCTCAAAAATTAAATATAGAGCTACCATCTGATTTAGCAATCCTAGTTCTGGGCGTATATCCAAAGGGATTGAAACCAGGATCTGAAAGAGGTGTCTGCACTGCCATGTCACTGCAACATTACTCAAAACAGCCAAGGTTTGGAAACATTTACTGACAGAGGAACAAACAGGGGAATATGGTATGTACACACAACGGATTATTATGCAGCCTTAGGGAAAAAAATAATGTGGAAACATAAATAGTTCTGGCAACATAAAATGTCCAGAGAAGGCAAATCTACAGAAATTTGTTGATCAGTGGTTTCCAGGGGTGGGGAAGATAGGGAACAAGAAAGTGATTACTAATAAACGTAGAGTTTCTCTTGGGGATAATAAAATGTTTTAAAATTATGTGAATGAATGAACAATCCTGTGAATGTACCAAAAAAAAAAAAAACCCAAGAATTGTACACTTTAAATGAGTGTATTTTATGGTGTGTAAATTATACCAGAAAAAAGTTGTTAAAATAAAGAATTTTACTTCCATCTTACTTCATTCGAAACTAAATATAATATTCACTTTTTCCAAATTACAAAAATTGCACTAAAATACATTGTTAATGGTTTCTAAATCTCTCACATTGCATCACTAGAACTATTGTCATTATATTTATACAAGAAAAAATCATGGCATTTCCAGATTGGCTTGTTTTTAAATTAAAATAAATCTACTAACTGTTCCTCACAAATTTAAGCAAAACTGTTAATTAGTTATCTAAAATTTTATTATAAATACAATTATATGAATGCGGTTAGAATTTTTAATAAAGATGAAATCATGTTGATATCAAAATATTAGCCATTAATGATTTTATCACATTATTGAAGAAATAATAACAAATTCTGTTATCATGTATGAGTATTAAGAATTCTTTATGCCAGCTCTATGAAAAGACTAAAGTATTTTCAGGAAAAAACTACTAGAATTGGACATGACAGGTGAAATATTTAACAGTCAAGCACATATTTAACTTCTATATTTAACTCATATTTAACTAAATATGGTGGTCAGAAAAATCCTCTGTGATGTTGCAATTCATAATTAAGATATTGAAGGAGGAGAGGGAGTATAGCTCTCTAGTTGAATAGCATTCTAAGCAATGAGAATAGCAAGTTCAAAGAAACTGAAGTGAGAGTAAATCCAGACATATTGTGAAACAAATCATATACATCTTTACTGATACTTTGTGTAAAGGTTTATGCAGAGCCAAATAATGTAGAACACTGTAAGAACTCTATCTTTCTCTAAGACTGAGTAGGAAGGTGGGGGCAGAGGGAATTTGAGCATTTAAATGATTTAAACTATAGATGAGTTAAAATTTTATGTAATAATCTAAAAGAAAATGGATACTGGCTTGGCTATGGTGGTATCAGTGAAGACTGATATTTTGAAAGAGAATCTAATAGCATAGGCTCCTAGATTGGATGCCATGTGAGTGATAGAAATTAACCAAGGATGCCTCTCAGGCTTTTGACCAGAGCCACTGAAAAATTATGTTTGGCCCTGAACTAAAACAGTGAAGTCTTCAGGAAGCACAGATTTTGGGTAGAAAAATAAGGAGGGTTTTTTTAAATGTATTAGACTGATATTAATTAGACATGTAGGTAGCTACTTTGAGATAAAAGTGAATATGCTTGTCTGGAGTTCTGTGGAAATATAACTTGGCAAGTCATTAGCATATAAATGGCATTTAATGTTTTGGAGTAGGATGAAATTGTTATAGAAGAGAAAATATAAAAGGACAGAGCACTGAAAACTGAGCTTTAGGGAAGGCAATTCAGAGTTTACAGATTGAAGGATGAGATAAAGCACAAATAATTCAGCCAGAGAAGGGGAGATCTTGTAGCAGGAACAATCAGAAGAGTAGATTTCCTGTAATCAAAGTGAAAAGAAATTCAAGGAGGAAATAGTCAATTACATGACTGTAAATGAAGGCTTAAGTAAGTTGAGGATGGGTCATTTTATTTATCATGGAGGTTATTGCTGAGTTTGCAAGTCAATTCAGTGGCAATATCTGAATGCAGTAGTTTCAAGAGTAAATTAAAAAAAGGTAAGAAGAGCTAGTAACAACAACTCTTTAGGAAGGAAAAGCAAAAATGGATGATGGCTAGAAAGAGATAGGTTTTAATAAATAGGCATGGAATAGGAGCAGGTCATGTGGGCTTAAGGGTTTGGTAGATGTGAAGATGAGCTGATTAGAGATTGTGGATATCTCTTTGACTGTTCATATTTTCTCAGAGAATTGAATGCTAAGTCCCAGGGAGTGAGGATGGGGCTGGTGGATCTAGAGGTCGGAGAAGAGAGGCACGTGAAACCACCATGGGAAGAGAGAGTGGGTTAGTGGCTTAGAGTAAAATATCGAAAAGTAATAATGGTTGATTTGAGGTTAGAGGGCCTGCATTTGAAGAGAGATAGTCAACATTTGTGTGTCCCTATCTCCCAAATATGTTAGGTTGCATAAGTGTAGCTGTGGGCTGGGAGAAGATTAAAATTTAAACACAGTTTTGCCTGTTAATGTATGAGACAGAGAATAGAAAGCAAAAGGGTTTCAAAGGTATATAAGAGGGATTTTTGAATTTAAATTGTTCAGAGGGGACAGTAAGACTATGAAGCAACAGTAAAAATGTGTTAGAATGAATGATTTGTAAATACCAGTGAGGTCCAGAGTTCATAATTAATTATGCATATGTGATAGTAGGTATAATTTCCATCTTTACATGACAAGAAGTACAACAGAAATTTTAGGTGAGATGTCCCTGCACCAGCTCATGTCAAGGACCTGACCCCATATTCACTGGTTTTCCACAAGGTTAAGTCTAACTTCTCTGCAATGATCAGAAAAGATGCCTTCTGAAAATGCCTGACTTTTAAACAGATGACTATTTGGGCATTTTCCACAATGGTAAATCCAAGCATTGTTTTAGCAAACACCTATTTTGAGCAGACATCTCTTGACTTGATAATCTGTCTGCTGTGTACTTTGATACCCAATCTTAAATTTCTGTGAACTTTTAACTTCAGTTTTCCAGCACAATTCAAAAATAAAAGCATCGGGCTTGAAAAAATGTGACCCTTGCTTGGCTTTGTATTGAGCATGTTATCAACGCCTTGTGCCAATGGCACTCGCTTTATTTATCTCATGTTTCTCTTTAACCATCTGGTCACTTAAAAAAGTCAGATGTATCACTGGTGAAACGCAACACTAATTTATTGTTATACATGAACATTTGTTAGGTTTAAATATACTCAATCCCAGAAACTCAAAACAAATTGAAAGTAAGGACTCGGAAATAAGGATTTTTTAAAGCTAAAACAGAATTAGCTTCTCGCGCCATCTATTCTTGCCCAATGGTCAGAGATAGATGTCTCTAGAAGGAAAAGGGGCACATACCCAATAAAACTAATTGGAAAGCCAGACAGCAGGAAAGGAAAAATGTAAGCATTTAAAGCAGTTCCGCAGGGTAGTTTTTATAGAAACCCCTGTTCCTGAAGCCACTCCATGCGTCAGGAACCTGGCACGGAGAGCACCAGCTATTAACTCTGGGGGAACGTCATTCTCAGGATGTCTTCAACATCGTAAGTGGACATGACATTCATCAGTTTGTCAACCACCAAAATTAAAATGTGCTTCCCAAAGGTAGTTTTTGCAGTACGCTGTAGTAAAAACGCTATAGGGTCTGAGATTATATAGCCAAATTTCTAGTGTGACTTTTTGTCCAATAGCTTTGATTCCTCAGGTAAGTCATTTTACCTGTGAGCCTCAGTTTACTCATCTCCATGGTAAAATGTGAACTATAGTAAGAGTAGGCCTATCCCACAAGATTGTTTTAAGAATCAAATGAAGCAATTTACACATAAGAAAATTTTAGGGAAACCATATTCAATGAGCAGTGGGTCCTATGTTAAGCATATGTCATTCATGTCTTTGAGGATAAAATGTCACCATTTTTCATTAGATGTAAAAATTGAGATTCAGTGGTAATAATTTGTGAGTCAAAGGTTAGAGAATGAGGTATGGTGCCAATGTTCAAAGCATATTCTCCTGAAGTAGAATTAGGATTTCCATGAAACCATAAAAAAGTATTTAAAACAAATACTCTTAATTGAAAAAATAAAGGAGATCAATTATGTTAATGATGTGAATATTCTAGATAATTCAAAGTACAATATAATCCTAGCAGTGGAATTGCTGGGTCAAAAGGTAGTTTCAAAATGGGGAAAGGACTTGAACAGACACTTCTCCAAGGAGGACATACAGAGGATCCAGAGACACATGAAGAGATGCTCAATATCGCTAGCTATCAGAGAGATGCAAATTAAAACCACAATGAGATAGCACTTTACACCAGTGAGAATGGCTATCATAAACAGAGCAATAAACAACAAATGCTGGAGAGGGTGTGGGGAAAAGGGGACTCTGGTCCACTGTTGGTGGGATTGCAGACTGGTACAACCATTATGGAAAACAGTATGGAATTTTCTCAGAAAACTAAAATTGGACTTGCCTTTTGACCCAGCAATTCCACTGCTGGGATTGTATCCTAAGAACCCTAAAACACCAATCCCAAAGAACCTATGCACCCCAATGTTCATAGCAGCACAATTTACAATAGCCAAGAGTTGGAAGCAACCTAGGTGCCCGTCAGTAAATGAATGGATCAAAAAACTATGGTACATATACACAATGGAATTTTATGCTGCAGAAAGAAAGAAGGAGCTCCTACCTTTTGCAACATCATGGATGGAACTGGAAAGCATTATGCTGAGTGAAATAAGCCAGGTGTTGAAGGACAAATACCATATGATCTCACCTTTAACAGGAAGCTAAACAACAAAACAAACAAGCAAGCAAAATATAACTAAAGATACTGAAATAGAGAACAGGCAGACAGTGACCAGAGGGGAGAGGGGAGGGAATTTCAGGGGGAAAAGGGGAGGGATTTAGAGGAACAAATATAAAGGATACATGGACAACAACTGAGAAGGGTGGAAATGGGAGGGAGGGGGGAGCAAGGGAGGTAGGATGGGATGGAATTAATAGAATACTGTGCTTAAAAAATAATTTTAAAAAAGGTAGTTTCATTTTTAGTTTTCTGAGGAAATTCCATATTTTGCTTGCTTATTTGTTTTGTTGTTTAGATTCCTGTTAAAGGTGAGATCATATGGTATTTGTCTTTCACCGCCTGGCTTATTTCGCTCAACATAATGCTCTCCAGTTCCATCCATGATGTTGCAAAAGGTAGGAGCTCCTTCTTCCTTTCTGCTGCATAGAATTCCATTGTGTAAATGTACTATAGCTTTTTGATCCTGTCATTTACCGATGGGCATCTAGGTTGCTTCCAACTCTTGGCTATCATGAATTGTGCCACTATGCATCAAGGTGCATAGGTTCTTTTGGATTGGTGTTTCAGGATTCTTAGGATATACTCCTAATAGTGGAATTGCTGGGTCAAAGGGCAGGTCCATTTTTAGTTTTCTTAGAAAGTTCCATACTGTTTTCCATAGTGGTTGCACCAGTCTGCAATCCCACCAACAGTGAACTAGGGACCCCTTTTCTCCACACCCTCTCCAACACTTGTTGTTTGTTGCTTTGCTTATGATGGCCATTCTCACTGGTGTGAAGTGGTATCTCATTGTGGTTTTAATTTGCATCTCTCTGATGGCTGGTGGTGCTGAGCATCTTTTCCTATGTCTCTGGACCTTTTGTATGTCTTCCTTGGAGAAATGTCTGTTCAAGTCCTTTGCCCATCATTTAATTGGGTTACTTGTCTTCTTAGATTGGAGTTGTGTGAAGTATAGCCAAAGACATTGAAATTGAGAACAGGCTGACAGTGACCATTGGGAAGAGGGGAAGGGATGATGGGGGAAAAGGGTGAAGGGTTTATAGGAACAATTATTAAGGACACATGGGCAATAACAAGGAGGGGGTGGGAACGGGAGGTGGGAGGTGGGGAGGACTGGAGGGAAAAGGCAGAAAACTGTACTTGAACAACAATAAAAATGTTAGAAAAAGAAAATAAAAAGTACAACTTGAAGTTTAAATTAAGGCCTTCAATTTAGCTGTTCATATAGCCTAAAACATTATGAGAAAAGACGCTTTCCTTCTTTTGATGTTAAGAAGAAATTTTAAAAAGGGGCCTTTTAGATGCTTACTTGTTTCTCTTTCTTACTGTTTATGAACATGATACTAAAACCCCATGTGAGAACATGTAACTTAAAATAAGTTTAAAAATGGATAGCTAGAATACATGAAATATTTAAATGATTATATTTGACTATTAACCCAACATCCAAGATGCCTATATTTATTATCTTGATGAATCCACTTATTATTTCCATCATAACATAAAATAAAACTATAACATAAAATAAATTGGAAAATTCTGTGCTTCAATGTTCTCCATCATAAAATTATTAATTTATTTATATCTATACCTACAAACAATGGCAGTTGTCAGTATTTTTCAGGAGGAATTTGAATACACAATTAAAATCTATATTTAAAGTTGTGCTTGCACAATAATTTAAAATCATTTTTGAAAACTTGTAGCAATATAAATGCCTCCAAGAAGAAATTTGATACAGTAGAATATCATATGTAGAGATAATCTATGCATATATCCACATATACGCATGCATCCATACACTGCTCAGAAATATTAATAGTGGCTTTCTCTGAATAGTGGTGAAGCCATAGAAGTTGCTTAAAATTGTTTGTGTGGTTTGCCCTACGTTATAAATTTCTCTTAAAAATTATAACCTTTATAATTAAAAAAAGAGATTACTCAGAGAAAAATCAATGTGTAAAACAGCACTTAGCTCTCCCAAGAATTTTTATTCTATAAAATTTCATTATTCACCTCTTGGAATAGAACATTAAGTACAAAGCCATTGCCTAGGAGCTATCCAAAGAAAAGTGTGTTTAGCAAAATTACTGCTATTCCAAGTAATCACACAAGCAAAAGAAAAGGACTATTTTGCTTTTCCATTATCGCCACTTTAAATTAAATTCTTTTTTCTTTTTGTATATTTTTAGTTTGTTTTTATATCTGGTTTGTTTCTGTATGGCTTAGAAGAGGATCATTTTGTGAGATTGCCTCATCTCTATAGGAACTCAAGCACATAGAGAAAGAACTGGCGAAACTGGAACAAACAATGAAATTCATTCCTTTAGTCCTTTTGTTGACTGTGATTGTCCAGCCTATCTGTATGCTTTTTGTTCTTAGGTTGAATTTCTTCACCTTCCCATTTTTTATTTCCTCTGTCACCGGTGAGACAGATTGTCCTTCTGGACCCTCATTGGGAGGTGGAAAGGATTTGCTATCACGGATAATAGCACCAGCAGGGACGTTGTTTTCATCTTCACCAGTGTGTTTGGGAATCTGAGGTAAAAGAAATAAGGGCTCTCTGTTGTTCCAGTGTTTTGCTTTATTTCTTTTCTTTCTCCTTGATTGAAACTAAAGTTCTATAAACGGCTGCTTAGAGAAAGGGTTTAGCCTTTCTTTTCTATTGCACCTCAAATGAAAGCCTTTAAAAGTAAAACTTCTCTCTATGGGTGATGTAATACCAATCTATAGATATAGCTCACATGCTTACACTCTCTCTCTCTCTCTCCCTCTCTCTCTGCCCAGGCAGACTTTAATAGCAAAAATCACAACATGAAATTATTTAATGCATCATTTTCCAAAATGTACCCTGTTAAAAATTAGTTGCACAGAAATATGGTAGTGGAAAATATCCACTGACACAATAGATATGAGACCAACTCAGTGCTGAATATGAGTTCAATATATATAAAGAAAAACAGAATAAAGCAATACACTTGCATGGCTGTGTCACCAAAAACCAAGCAGATTAGCCAAGACCATGTCGGAGCTATAGACCCATGTAAAAAGGGAGTTATGTATGAGGTTGTTCAAAATTCATGCCTGATCGTTTGTTGCAGCACTCTATAAAGAATACAATGAATACATTGTTAATCAAAATATCAAACATTCAAATTCATTATATAAACAATGACTATAGACAGATAATACTCCATGAGTTTTTCATATTTCTACATGTTTCTAAGAAAAGGCATTGTCTTTGACTATTATTAATTTTGTAAGCATTTTTGTGGGTGGACTGTCTTAAAAGCTAGAGGTGGTATAGCCCACCAAAGAAAAGGTCAAGCATGCTCTCTGTCTATTAAAAAGCACTGAAGTTCCCTAAGTCAGAGTTCCTCTCCCATAATACAACCAATTGCATGTGCAGGAGTTACCTGGACCACTTTGAATTGTCCTTTGGGCTTTGGGCTTAGGAAACAGGCACAAGAGAATGGGATTGAGATTCTAATCTTTGCTACTATTGATAATAATAATAATATCCTTTGTCTTTGACCCAATGGTATTATCATCTAAAGCTACTAGGAGACTTTGGGAAGCTGACACACAAGCTCGCAAGAAGTGGGAAATCTCGAACAGTTCATAACCCTTGACATGACTTATACGGAAGAAAACAAAATTAAAAATAGAGCCACATGTATTAATATGAGCAAATCTATAGAAGATACTGTAGAGTAAAATTTGCATTTAACATGCAATATAATTATTTGTATATATTTTAAATGTATAGTGAATGTATAAACTTACTTATACAAATGAGAAACATCCAAGTCTGGGTAGAATTGGAGCAGAATCAGAAAGGAGGACCCAGGAAGCTTCCAATACTGTTGAAATAGTTTTTTTTTTTAAATTTCTAAAGAAATATGAAGCCTGATATGGAAAGAGATGGGAAGCCATTGCTTCTGTCCTCAAAAGAAAAAGAAAGCTGACACAACAGAAAATCAACAACTCTTCTCGGATCTTTCAAAAATTTGAGGTCACAGGAAAAAATGCTACCACAAATATTGGACAGAAAAGTGAGTAGAAAGAATCACTACTCCGAAGCCCAGGAACAGAAGCCTGCTGCTGGAGCCAGGACAAGAAGGAGCACTCAGACAGTAACTGATGAGTTGCTGGGCACTGAAAGATATAGTTAGAGAGTTAATACCTGTTGGGGGGGGATGGGGGACATATCTTATGGAGGGAGTCATAGGGAGGACTTAAGCCAATTAGAATGGCCAAAATCTGAAACAATGACAACACCAAGTGCTAAAGAGGATGTGGAGTAACCAGAACTCTCATTCATGGCTGGTGGGGGATGCAGAGTAGTCTAGCCACTCCAGAAGACAGTCTGGTGCTTTCCTGCAAACCCACCCATATTTTTATCAAACAATCCAGCAATCAGACGCTGTGGTATCTACTCAATGGAACTGAAAACTTATGCCTATGCAAAAGTCTGCTGATGGATATTTATAGCAGCTAAATTTATAATTGTTAAATTTTGAAAGCAAGCAAGATATTCTTTGGTATAGAATGGATAAACTCTGCTACATCCAAACAATGAAAGATTATTCAGTGTTAAAAAGAAATGAGCTATCAAGCCGTGAGCTCTTATGGAGGAAACAAATGCGTATTACTAAGTGAAAGATGTCAATCTGTAAAGGCTATATACTATGGGATTCTAACTGTACAACTATTCTAACATTCACATTCTGGGAAAGGCAAAACTATGGAGACAATAAAAGGATCAATGTGCTGACAAGGGGTTGGGAGGGGTGAGGAGAAGGAGCACAGAGGATTTTCAGGGCAGTGCAAGTTCTCTGTCTGATATTATGTTAGTGGATACAGGTCACTATGTAAATGTCCAAACTCACAGAATGTGCAACACCAAGATTAAATCCTAGTGTAAATGATGGAATTTGGATAATAATGGTGTATTCATCAGTAGTAACAAATGTACCACTCTGACAGGGGATGCTGATAGTGAAGGAGGCTGTGCATGTGTGGGACTGGGGAGCCATGGGAACTGTATATATTCTCTGGGTCCTTCAGACTGTTCTAAACAATCCAAACTATTAAAAACAAACTGAAGCCTCAGGAGCTGGGATGGGTCTTTACAGTCTTAAAATAAAATAAGGAGGTTGTCTTGAGTGATGTGGCTCAGTTGATTGGGTGTCATTCTGTACAGGGAAGGGCCCCGGGTTCGACTCCTAGCCAGGGCACATGCCTGGACGGTGGGCCAGGTACCCAGCGGGGGCGTGGGCAAGAAGTGACCAATCCATGTTTCACTCCCTCTCTCCCTGCCTTCCCCTCTCTCTAAAAATAAATACATAAAATCTTAAAAAAATAAAATAGGAAGGTCAAATCTTTAAATAGTCACAGTGACAAGTATTAGACACCAGCAGGCTTGGAGAAATTATCTAATTTGGAGTCAGGAAATATCCTTCACCTGCTGCCAAGTTTAAGGGTGGGGCCAAATCATGAACATAGCATCTTTAGCTGGGATAACAGTGCTCAAGTATTTCTGAGTACCATAGCTGCCATTACAATATTATCTTTAAGAGGTGTCTGGGAATAACACCCAAAAAGGATCTTCAGCTTGTACTTAACATGAAAAATAAAACCTTATGCATACATAACATTGTTTTCCATTCAACAAGTATTTGTTGAGCCTGGTGGCACTGTGCTACACAATTTTTGTTGAGATCAATATTCATGGTGGGTATTAAAATTATTTTTAGTACAGTAGAACTTAAGTGGGGTAAAATAAATTCAAATGAAGGTGAACTAAAAACGGTTCTGCTTGTTATGATGACACTTGTTCATTTTAATGTAAAGATGTGAAGATAGTGAACATGAGAATTTTTCTAGTTGTCTTATTCATCACATTACAGCTTCACAGTTCAAGTATTTCAAAGGTAATCATTGTACTTAAAAAAGTCAATTTCTCTCAAAACTTTCCCTTATCTTTTTTCTTGATTGCTGAGAAAGACATGTTGACTTTATAGACTTTTGGGTTTTTTTTTTTTTTATGTGGAAGAGGCACTATTTGCAGCTCAGTTTAAAAGTCATTACTTTAAGAAATCAAATCTCGCAGTGGCAACAAATCCTTTCTTTTTTATTGTGTTTGATACCTGGTTGGATTTGCTCGTCATCTGGTCCTGTGATACAATGTTCTGCTGATTTTGATGCAGCTATTATTGCTTTAAAAGAGAGCAATTGTGTATTTTATCTCAGTGTGTTCAATTGTGTATTTGGCATGTCTGCAGCCAGGGATACTTAAAGATATGCTTTCAGAGTTTGAAAAGTCTACTTAATGTTTTAGGTAGTACTAACCATTTTATTTAGCCTTTCTTGATGTTGCTTTGGATTTGAAATGACCCTGTTTAACTTGCCTCTATTTAACAAATTAATGACAGAGACACAGAAGAAAATATATTTCTAGAGTCATTACATGCAAACTCAGATACTTTTTTCTGAAACTAACACCCCTTAGGGATGATGAAATTTTATTTTGAAAACATTCTAGTTTAAGTTATTGACTCTTTAAAATGGGATCTTTTTAGTCTAGAAAATAGAGAAAGCTGAGAGAGATTTTCAGATGTGTCCAGGGGACAATGCACCTGTGACAGCAAGAAAGATTGAGTCACTGATTGGTCTAAACAGACTGATGGGTACAGCAGGAGGGGTATAGTCAGGCCCTACTCAGAGTTTCGTTATTGTAACTCTATAACACTTAAGGTGAAAATCTCTGAACTATGGAGAAATATATGTGAAAAAGGAAAGCTCATGATGCCTCCTCAGCCATCTTTAGGATTATTCAATCTTAAGAATTTGGTCTGTATCAGTATCCACCATTTTATATGTTAATGCAGTACGCATATGTTTGTCAGTGTGTTTTATGATTTAGAATGAAATATATAGTTTTCTTATTCAACTTGAAATTTTCATGTTATATGATATTGTGAGTTTTTAGTCATTCGTTTAAGTGGCTGCATAATATTTTATAGTGTGGTTTAGACTTTCCATCTTGGTTGTTTTATTCATTTAGTGATTATAGGAACTACTTTATGCTCAGCACTGTATATATATCAGCAAATAAGACAAAACTCTATGCCTTCATAGAGCTTCTGTAAAAGGGGACGTATATAACAAATGATTAATGAAATATTTATTTACTAATGCAAATAAGCTTTAAATGGTACTAAAGCTGCCTTAAAATCATACCATACTTTCCCAGTCAATTAATTACCATATCTTTGTAACAATAATTTTACACCTCTTCTCAAACTTACAAGACCTCTTTCACCATCCTCATTGTTAAAGTTGCTTCAGGTTAACAGAGAAAGTTGAAGCAATCACAAGAGATAGAAACTCTAAGAAATAACCAAAGGGAAATTCTAGATATTAAAAACACAGTAGCAGGAGTGAAGAAGTGAAGAATATCTTCATTGAGTTCATTATAAACCTGATCCAGCCAAGGAAAGGATCAATGAGTTTAAAGACAGATCAAAAGAAATTTCCCAAACTAAATGTGGTAAGGAACAAACAATGGAGTAAATAAAAAATAGAATAAAATAGAAATTAAAAAACAAAGAAATATATATGAAAAAGAAAAGATACAGGTAGAAATATAAGGTAAAGTAAGAACAGAGCTGTATCAAAAATATGAATATCAGATGGAGTTAAGAATAATTTTGCGATTACAGAAGAAAATCAATAAAATTGATACATAGAAATTATCCAGTTGGGAAAGCAAAAAGGAAAGTTTAAAATTGAACAATGCTTTAGTTTAGTGGCTATAGGATAATATCGAACAGTAACAGAAATTCTAGAAAGACAACTAAAGAAACAGAAAAAAATTATTTGAAACAATAATGCTTAAGAATGTTCCAACCTTGGTGAATGGAGCCTTGCCAACAAACACCTGAGTGAGTTTGGAAGTGGATCCTCCCACCAGTAAATCTTTCTGATAAGACCATAACCTTGACCAGCATCTAGACTGTAGTTTCATGAAGGACTTTGAGGCAGAAGCATTTGTGATGCTATATCTGGGTCTCTAGCATTTAGGCAAAGTAAATGTTTGCTGTTTTAAGATGAAAATTTTTACAGAAATTTCTAACATGCAATATACGACTAATATAGAAATCTATTTAATTATGAGATATACCATAAATTTTAGGCTATAATAAAGTTGAAGTAATATAAGAATGTCATGCTAGATACAGTACACATAATTTTCCAGATCCACTCAGCCATGGGTTTTCTGCTTGACGTTACTGATGGATCCTCAGAAAGATAATGTAGCACCAACACCATTCTCCAACCCACAGAAGGGATGATTTGATCTAAATCACAAGTTTTGTGATGGATTCTATTTTGTCATGGTTCCACATTATGGTTCTTAGCGTTAGATCTTAGCTTTGCATGGAAGTTTGATATACAGGCTCATTTTGTTGGAGACAAACTGTTTTCATTTTGCGGGTTTTGTGCTTTTGCAATTGTTTGCCCTGACTTTTATTTCCACATTTCCAAATGAAATGGTCGTGGATAGTTCAGAGCCGTGTACTGATCTCATTAGATGGATTGTTTTGTTTCCCGTCTCTAGACTGTATCTGCAGCTTTTCATCTGGGCTCCTTTCACAACCAAGGGAGCCTCATGGTGCCTAAGGTAAAGTGCTGCGCATGATTCTGGCCTCCTGTTTCTCATGGAGCTCCCAGCCTCATGGAAACTAAATCCATCACTACTCGTCCTGTTTCCCAGGGCGGCCATATACTTTCCCTACTAAACCAGGCTGCTTTTTGAGCTGAAAGGGGACACTATTAATAATTGCGTTTCAAAGATCAAAACAAGTGTAAAGTAGCCTGTACCAAATCCACCAGGGTCTGCGGTTCATCAGGGCTGTCACATGGTTTCTGTGCCATTGACCCATTCCACCTGTTTTTGCTTTTCAAAAATGATTTTCCTCTATCCCTGTATTCAGGACTTGAAGGGATCATATCAAATTTGACCGAACTTAAGTCGAAGTTAAACTACTCCTCAATCTTACTTTTTAGCTTCAAATTTTATAGGCTCTCTGTTATGGCAGAAAACTCAAACTGACTTTCACAGACTGACATTTGAATCTGACAGGTCTGCATTTGGCTACTCTGGGCCTAGGGCAAAAAGAATTAAAAAGTGAAAAGCCATTAACACCATTTGATCACTATTTCTAACACTGAAATGGACTTCAATATAACTTGCCTATAGTGGTATCTTCTTATCTCTACTGCCAAGCTTGTCCAAGTTAGGCTGTGTTCCTCACTCTATTTTAAAAAATAATTTCCATCAGTTTGGAATTAAAAAAAAAAACCCTGAGTGTAAGTCTAGGAAGAATTCTCATTTAAATTTTTATCTGTACATTTCTTTCTTTCTTGATCATTTGTGTGATTATTTTATGTGTACTACATTCTAATGCAACTAACTGCTTGTATATTATGTGGAATTACTTTACTACCTCCCCATATATCTACATACTGCTATATATCTATATAACTATATACCTATATTTCCTTCTACCTTTCTATCATCTACCTTTGAGAACATGTTGTCTGCCAGCTTTACTAAGATTTTCAAGGGCAACAGTCATATATTATTTTTTTAACTTTCTCTTCAGAGTCTGCATTTACGTAATTTTAATGACTCATTAAGTAATTTTAAGGGTTTTGTTTAAAGAAAACAGATTGAATTGTTTCTAATGATTTTAAAACCATGAATACTTCTTAGACTAGCATTGTGAAGACATTTCAATCCTACTTTGGAAAATAACATTAAAAATCATCTGGAAAAAAACATTAAATAAGACTTCGGGGTATATAAAAGATATAAAAGATTTTAGGTAATGACTGAACTCTTTTCTTTTTAAATTCCAGACCTCCTGAGGCTGACATAAGCAATGGTGCTTAAAATTTTGCAGGAAGTTGACGACCTACATGTTACTTAAACCAAGCAAAGGTGATTTCCTTTTACTTTAATCAATCCAATCCTCCCTACAAATAAGACACAAATCAGAGGTCTTGTCTGTTGGTACATTTCCCTCATAAAAGTTTATGGAGGGGCAGAAAATAACAGGACATTTTGGAAATGTTTCTAAGTTTCATCAAATGAGAATTTTTTAGCGAAGTATTCATTTTACATAAAATAAAATTATGACAATAAAAGTGAAATTATGAAAAAATGAACGGAAGAGACTGATGCAAAACTGTTGAGTTACCTGGTCAGTCTCAATGAGAAAGTACTAAATGTTTAATGGTATTATAATGATGATAAACTTAGAATTAGATGGCTTCAGCAGGGTTAATGCCTAGGGAGACTATTTAATGTATTTTTAAAATGTTAATTACACAAGATTCACATGGATAGGGATGGTTAGGTATACAAATGGATATCAACTAATATTTGCTTAGCTTTGACAATTGTTTATTACTACAAGTCTATGACAGGACACAGAAAAATAGATTGAAATATTTTGTGTAGTCAGTAGAAGAGGTAAATTAGCCAGTTTTCACAGGATGACTAATTGGGAAATTGCTGACTACATACAGGCACACTAAGATTTTAAATTATTGTTTTTCTACGACATACAACTTCAGTAAATTGAGGATATGCGAAACAGATCTTTTCATCTTCCATCTTTTTTGATTGCATAAAACTGACAGTCAGATCGACACCTAAGCCAATTAAGACTCCTGTCTCCAGAATAAAAAAAAATAAGTTGTGTCGTGAAATTCAACTTGTTTCTTTATTCCTGGGGAGCTTTACAATTTCCATAAGCCTAAGTTTAACTCTCTTCATTTTCTGTGAGTTTCATGTTTCTGAATAAGCTGGTAGCAATAATATCCAGGAGCCTAGTTAAACATGTGCCATCTAAGAAAAGTATAGTAAATTCCCATCACGTTTTAATAGAAAAAGAAACCCTGCAATCAAAATCCCCAAGTCTTGCCTATTTAATAAACTGCACGTATCTCTCCTTGGTAATGAACCCTCTGGTGCTGTAAGCTATTGTTCTTATCAAAACCCTAATACAACTTAAAAAAAAACAACCCCAGTTAAATTAGGAAAATTCTTCACTAGAAAGGGAATCTATTTTCCCTGATAGAGCTCTAGAGAACAATAATTGATGAACAAATGTGTTCATTTCAAGCTGTGTGACCACAGCTAATTACATTTTCATTTTCCTTTCATGTGTTTATATACATTTATTAATTTAACAATAATTTCATTTCCCTTTAAAAATAAGTTTTGTACAGAGAATTAAAGTTAATGTACATGTCGAGGTCCCAGAAGGTGGAACTAGACAGTCAATTAAAATGATTATATCACAAAACTTCAGCAAAGTTCTTCATATTCCAGGCTTTACTAGCTTCTCATTGACTGCACATCTTCTCAATAATGCAAGACCCAAAGTAAAAGAGAAGCTGGAAATCCACTGCTTGCTTTGATTTGAAGAATTTATTATCAAAACAGTATTTTAAATATTTAACAAAGAATGGTGAAATCAGTGAAACATCTAACTTTTTAGGTCTATAGCTGTCAATTTCTGCTAGCTAGTTTTATGTTTAGCACTGGTTTGCAAATGCTATTTCAGCTATTTCAGAATGGATGTATTTGTCTATTGGAGTAAACTAATCTTCCCAATGGACCCTGAATTAGGGTCCAGGACACTCTCCCGTTGACACCATTACAGACAAAACAAAAAGCTGACAAAACACTCTTTGGATGGTACATTATTCTTGGCCTATGGAATGATCGAACTTATTTTTACAGGGAAGTTGCTCAAAATAAATGTGTGTGACCCTATTTGCACAGCAAATCAGGGATACTTGGGAACGCCATTCAAGATAACCAAAGAAAACAGAGATCAAGACAGAGCTAAGGCAAACTTTATTACCAACTACTTCAAGATAGTCTTCCGACCAGGTAAACTTGGCAATATGGAAACACTTGCCAAAGGGGTACCTGAAACCCAGGACCACTGCAGGCTCAAGTGCCAGTTTTGTCGCTTTCCTCATCTCTACCAGCCACCTAATCAGTATAGAGCTTTAGTTGGTAAGAACTAAAGATGGTTCTCAGCACATACCAAATGCTTAATTAATATTGTTGAATGGATGAATGAATATTACTCTCTTGACAATCAAAGACAACTCTGGCAAAAAGACAGAGAAAAGAAAAAAGTATTTGATCATCTGCTAAGGCTCATATTTATAAAATGTAAGAGAGACATGGTCTTGATTTTGCATGAACAAACATACACACACATCCTTTTAAGGGAGTAGAGTGAGGGGAGGTGTCTTAGTTTGTTCTGGGCTGCTGTAACAAAATACCTCAGACTGGGTAGCATATGAACAACAGAAATGCATTGTTCACAGTTGTAAAGACTGGAAGTCCATGATGAGGGTGCCAGCAAAGTCAGGAAAGGCCCAACCTGCCTCCAGAGGCAGCAGCAGCAAATATAAACAAGTGGGACTACATCAAGCTAAGAAACCAAAAAACAAACAAACAAAAAACCCAACAACTGCAAAGCAAATGAAACCATCAGAAACTAAAAAAGCAACCTACTGCATGGAAGTAGGTTGCCAATCATACATCTAATGAGGGTTAAAATCCAAAATATATAAAGAACACAACTCAATATCAAAAAACAAGCAATCCCATTAAAAAATGGGCAGAGAATCTGAAAAGGGCCAAAATAATTTAGGACTGTATAAGTGTAACTACTCCTTAACCGTTAAGGAGTTGAAATTACATTCAGCCCTCGGAAGGCAGCTGTGAGGTCGATGTGACTCCAGTGAAAATGAGTTTGACACCCCTGCTTGAAAGGCTTCAAGATTCCAACAGCTGGAATGTTCGTTGAACAATCTTGTCTAACTACAACATTCATCATAATGACCATTGTGATTCTGGGTTGTCTTACTAAGATTTGCCACTTTTGTGGATGTTTACAGCTTCCACGCACCATTGTTCTTAGAAAATATGTAGTTGTACCATTTTCAATTCGTTGAAACTTGAGAAGCCCATTTCCTGAGCTAAGTCTTGGGTTTCAGAACCGAATTAAAACCTACCATGGACGTGCCCCTAGATTGGGGTTCTGGTGGTGTTGACAGAGTACCTTATGGGATGAGAATTTTGTTGGTGTTGGCAGGTGACCTAGTGCCATTCTCACCTGGGCCAATCTGTCCAAGCATGGGAGTACTCCCACCGATTTTAAGTGCTTGAAACTGCTCACCAGTTTTGCAGTTTTCCTTCTCCAGATCAGATCTCTATTAGCAACACATCTATTCTTCCTTTCACAGGAAAACTTTTTTATAGTGGCAGATACCCTACTGGCCTTTAATACGCCAGCTTGTGCCTACTTAGATTTTGATTTTAATGGTCAAAATAGTTCAAGGGTTTTTTTTGTTTGAATTTATTTGCCTGCGTCTCCCAGAGATTTATGCTGTGGACTTAGCTGTAAGCTATGTGAGCTCTTAGTGGCTGCCATCTGTTTCCGCCTCTGAACAGAACTGTCTTGGGAACACCAGAAACTTTCTGGGAATTTTCATAAACCCTGAAACATATCCGGGACCCTAGAACCTTTCTGGGAACCTTAACAAACTCTGGAAACTTGATGGGCTCCAGGAACCTTTCTGGGGACAATACATCTTTATTTTTAAGTTAAGTTTGTTTGGATTGGAGAGCTGCACACACGAGAAGAACACTTGAAATGAGAGTGGCTTTCCAACGAGCCGGCAGAAACGGTGAACTCAAAGGAGTTAAGGTGATGCCTACCTAACCTTCTAACCTGTGCCTCTCCTTCTTCCGTAGCCTGTTAGCTGCCAAATTTGGACCCCATTCCTCCTCACCAAGCTATTAAAGCATGATTAAAGGAAACAATGCAGTTCATGCGTATGTCATTTAACACTTCATGAAGCAGTTCTCATTTAGAGAACTGCCAAATGGGCCAGGCAGAAGGCAGGAAGCTTTTATAGAATAAAAAATAAAGTCACTCTAATTTGCAGTGAGGAGACACAAGAGTCTGTGTGGACCCACGGGGCGTGGCGTTTGGGGATTGGCTGGCTGGATAGACCGCGTTTTTGGGAGGAGCTTTTGGAGAATCCGGAGTTTTCTGTTTCCACTTGACGAGATGGCCCCACGGGCAGAGCGGCTCCAAACTGGGCCTGGAAGCTACTCCCACAATAGGTAAGGTGGTTTCTGCTTTATTTTGTCCTGTGGCATGTCTCAGGATTTCTTGTTTATTTTTGGTTTTCGATGGCTTGAAAATGAACTTCTCTGTCAATATTGTTTGAAATATTTCTTCTGTTGCCTTCTTTTTCTTCTCCTTCAGTTGCACTCTGATAATACCCAGGAGGTTAGATGGTTTGGGTGAACTGGTTTCCCCCAGGGCAGGTCTTGTTAAGAAGAACAGAGGGCGCTGGTGTATTTCAGAATGACCCCCCACCCCTCTTCCCCTGACGCACGAAGGGATTTTTCAGGTATTAAATGTGGGAACCTAGTTGAGGCCCTAGAGGTAAAATCCACAATATTGTGCGACCCTCCCTATGACCTGATCCTTCTGGAAGTTTTAACTCTCTGCTTTGTCCACACTGAGCCTCCAGAAACTTGTAAAATTAAATTCAGGTGTTCCTGCCCAGGTGTTCCTTTCCCAGCGAGGGTTCCTGTGGTTTCCACTTGGAGTCTCCAGTCATTGTTCCCTTCGCCCACGAGGGGCGCTAGAGTGCAAGGGAGTTGGGTATTTCCCTCCCCCAACCACACGAGGTCAGTTAGGCACTTGGCCAAACCCCAAAAGTTCAGTTTAGGTCCAATGCAGGCCTTGGTAAGAGGGACAAACGCTCTGGACATATTTCAAAATGGCTATTTTTCTGCCCACTCTGTTGGAAGCATGAGGAGATTTTTTTCTCCAACCTCCCTGTGAGAATGTAGCAAGAGTTTCTAGAGGTAAAACTGAAAAAAAAAGTGTGTGGCTCTCCCAAAGAATGGGGCCCCTGGAGTTTTTCTCTCTCAAACTTGGCTACACTGAACACCCAGTAATTCATCGTGTACAGTTTAGGTTTCCCTAATGGGTACTGGTTCTTCTAGAAATTTCTGCTCAGATAAGTTGTAATTATCTGTATTGCCCTATCTCTCCAGTTTTGGAGACAGCATTTTTTGTTCCGTGAAAGAATAAATAAAAGAGCAGGTTGTGCTTGCAGAGAAGTTCAAGGCTGGTCCTCAAAGCCCTACCTGAGCCTTCCCAGTTGTGTAAAATCCTTGAGTTAAAGAAGCTCACTAGAACTTTGATGTGGAGCTTCTTTGGTTATAGTTAAAAAGCTAATTCAGTATCTACTGGTATTTTTGAGCTAAGCCTGAAGGATTGCCCCACCCCAAGCTTCTGTGTTCCCCGATGGCTGTCCATTTCACGTCTTTTAGTGTGATCATCCTTAATGATATGGCCTTTTTTGTACAAGTGATGAATATTCTTAACTGTTTCCTTAAACTCTTGGGTGACTACAGTCTTCTAAGTGATTAAGTTTAGTTTCTGAGTTTTGTTATATAGTTTTGATTTCCAAATTTCTGATTATTATAGGACAAAATGGTTACTTAGCTTTCTATATATGGATCATGTGCTTGCATGGCTTTTTCTCAAGGATTTTTTAGGGCAGTTTTTGGGAGCAGTTTTATGAGGAAAATGTGCGTAGATCCACATTATTTTATACAATCAACTAGTATCCTACTGTTACCGAACAAAGGGTCCGAGGTGGGGGGCAATACTTGGCCCACCCAGGGATGCCAAAAACTACTTCAGAAAACAGGGGCCCCTCCCAAGGATGATACACTAATATTTACTGGGCTCTTCTGTCCGCCGCCAATTGGAAAGACATCTCTCAATGCCAGAGATTTGTGAAAAGGAAACAAAATGTTTATTTAATGCTATTCAGGCCTAATGCCTTCCTTAAAATATTAAAGTCTTTAAGGGTATACACCTACACACACACACACACACACACACACACAGCGCTCCCTTCTCCCACTGTCCCAACTCCGGGTACCGTAAATCAGGAAGAGAGCATACGTCCGTTTTTCAGGTTGCTGGCATTGTGAGCTGTGTCGCCTGCCTGTCCAGGCAGGATCTCCAATTAATCCAAAGTCATGTGGCACCTTTCACTGGCAAGAGTTCTTTGTACCAAGTTCCACTCAAAGTCTCTCCTGGTTTCCAGGCCACTCGGCCAAAGGGAGCAGGCCAAAGCTGCGTGGGCCTCTTCTACCAAAGCCGCACTCCACCCAAAGCGCACGTCTTTCTTCTTCACCTAGCCGCAGGGATCTCCATTCTGGCAAAGCTGGATGGGTTTCCCTTTCACCTGGCCAAGAGGGGGTCTACACTCTGCTGAAACCGCTCGGCTCTCCCTCCTAATGGCTACAGGGGTCTACATCTTTCCAAAACAGCGTGGCTTTCCCCCTCACCTGGCCAAGAGGGGGTCCTCACTCTGCTAAAGCCACATACCTCTCTCACAGGCACTCTCTCAGAGAAGCAGCCCAGTTCCAGCTTGGTTAGCTCCCACTCTGCTAAAGCCACATGGCTCTCAAGCAGGCACTCTCTCTGAGAAGCAGCTACCAATTCCCGCTTGGGTATCGACTCACTTCTCCCTGGCCCAAAACTTGGCCACAGCTATTTAACATATCTATGAAACCAGTTAAAGGTTATACATATGTTAAATAACCATTCCAGAGGTTAGCTGCAAAACTGTTGCTATGCAAAACAACTCTCAGTAGCCCTGCTCCATTCATCCCTTCCCCCAACTGACACCTGGGGCGGGGGGGGCGGTGAGGATATCTTAATATTTCCTCCAATATTCCTGTACACTTTGAGTTCTGGACACCATTCCAAATCTTTTCTGGGGCCCCCCTTGGCTTCACCCTGTATCACTACTCTCCATGTATTTTCAAAAAGAGGTCCAGAAAATTACTCCTTCTTTTCAAAAAACTAAGTCATTGCACCAGTTTACTCAGGGTAAATCTCGTAATAGGGCATAACAGTAACACTCTAAAATAATGGTGTTAAACTATAAAATTCTTATTAATGTAAGTAAACAAATGAGAAGCTCAAGGATGGGTATAAGGTAAAGTAACATTTATTTATGCTGATAAAAATGACACATTAGATTTTGACTTGGTTCATTGATCATTTTTGCTTATATGATATCATGGAGCAAGATGTTACCAATTGATATGACTTTTCCAATATTACTACTTTTATTATAATGACTTTTAAAGCTTTAAAAATGCAGTTTTTAAATAAACTAAATGTTATTTAGATGTTATATTAGGACATTACAAACTAAATAGTAGACAAGTGTATGTTAGTGAGTAGTTGTCCCAGGGATAAGATATTCAGGGCCTCATAGAAAGACAATTCAGACCTCTTCTTTAGCAAATTCTTCCAAACAATACTATTCTGACATGACGTAGACCTGTGGACAGCAGACACATGCTAAGAACTATATGAGTGTCTCCTTCATCAAACTTTTGTTTATGTAGCCTATTGTTGAACCAGCCTGAAGTTTTGATGTATTGCTCTTGCTCACCACTGAAGTTGAGACGTGTTATTTATGTGACTTACAAGCCATATAAAACATGTTAGTAGGGTGAAGGACATTTCTATTTGCCAGACCTAGTCTTCTCAAATATATCAACATTTTTATGGTTGGGTTTGAATGGTGAACCCTATCTAGTATTTTTTAAGTCTTCCCTTGACCATTAACATACTCATCAATAATTCTGACAATATTTTGTAAATTTAAGTCTCTCTTTTGTGAGTAAATTAATACTGCATAAAATATTTTCTAAAGTAAGTTCTTTTGTATTACTGTATCCAGGAGGAACATAAAAATCTTCAACCTATGGCAATAAGACTAAGTAACATTTTAAATACTTCTTTTGCTAGAATTACATGCATATTTATAAGGGGACATAGGCATAAATTGCTAATTATAGCTCATTGAAATTTCACAAAATAAACACATTGCCCCTCTAGCACCTACCCCAAGAAACATATTACTCAAAGCTCCCTCTCCTTGCTGTCTCTTAATCCCTACCCTTTAGCAAGGTAACCACAGTTCTGACTTTGAATACACTAAACTAGACATGGTTTTGTGTGAATTTTCTATCAGTGGAACCATACTGTGTGTATTGTTTTGTATTAGTTGGCTTTTATTCCCTCAGCATTGTGTTTGTGGTTTCCATCCATACCCTTCTATGCATCCATACCCTTCTTATTGGTATGTATTATTCCATTGGGTGGATTTCATTTTGTTTGGCCATTTGTTCGTTGTGTTGTTGGAGGAGGTCATTGAGAGGACACAGATGCAGGCTGACTTTCAAGCTGGACTAGTGAAATGGAAGGCTCCTCACCTCCTTCCCTCTCCTTGAATGTGCCCTCTGCTTGTCTTCACTGTGCTAAAAGGACACAGCCTTGAGATAGTAACGTGGCTTTGAGACTACTCAATGGTATATGTGACTGAGCCCAGCGAAGGCCTGTATAGAAACTTTAAGATCCTGGCAGGGAGGCGCAGAGATCTACTCATCTTGTAGCCATGTGGGTCAACACTTGTATGTAAGTTCTCTTGCTTATTTAACCAGCCCACCTGCTGCTCTGGAGGGATCTGCATCTTTCTTGGTCTCTCCCTGCCCTCAGGCAAGGGGGCTGGTTTTGGATTGCCCTCAGGAGGTTCCTGAGGTTGAGAAACTACACAGATGGACATTGATTTTTTTTTTCTTTATTTGTCCAGTCTCCAGTTGATAGACATGCGATTGTAGGGTTTGGCTATTACCACTGTGAACTCTCAAAGAGAAAACTAAGTACAGATAGAATTAACAAATATGTTTATACATAAATTGGTCACTTTTGTTTCAGTGGGATTCAAAGGTGTTACAAACACAATGTGTTTTACAGAGAAGGGGGGAATGCTGAAAGTGTGTCTGATTGGCAAGTGTTCTGTAAGGTTGGGTTTTTGGAAAGGGGGAGATTTCTAATTTAGCCTTAGGGTACATTTGGCAGTCCTTGGTTGAGTGCAAGGGGCCCTTTCAAAAGAAGAGATAGTGTTCAATATGTGGGGCAGAGGGTTTTCTGTGATTGGGCCAGTTCCTGGAACAAATGGGGAGCCTGGGAGGGAGCTCTTTTTGAAGTCAAAGTGTCATTATGGTACTAATGGGGTTGCAGTTGGCTGCCATAGGAGGTACTTTTTCAGAACATTCTTTTAGATTCTTTCATGGGAAGGAGAGGGATGAACAAAACATTCAACAGAGAATTCAAGCCCAGTTTGTGTTTGGAAAAGCATAAAAACAAACCTGAAAAAATGAAACAAAACAAAAAACCAGGCAATCTGCAAGTGACCCATCCTCTGGGCTGATCAGTCTCAAATAAAATTTCAGGTGGGCGCTGACACTGTAGTCTGGTCATGCAGCACCCAGACACGGAGACAAGCTGTGTTTCCTTTCCCAATCTTTTCTCCACAGAGCTGAGGAGGATATTGGCTTGGATGCCACCCCTAGCTCTCTTCCGGGAGCTCTGGCAAGGCAAATAGTTCTCAGTAGACAACTGCTTTTGGTTAACATTCATAGAGAAAATAGTAAATGAGATGGATCCTATCAAAGGCATTAAATGAAAAGATAGGCATTCCATCAATATTTCAATGTTGTATATAAAACATATTTTTATTAGTTATATTTAAAATATTTAACCACCTGTAGGGCATAGACAATGACAAATAGAAATAAATCATGGTCATAAAAGCTAGATCAAGGTCCTTAAGACCCTACAGGGCCAGTGTGTGAGCGCTGGGTCAAGGCTGGAGGGGGTAGGTGTGAGCCCTGATAAGGCTGAACAGGTGAGTGCTCCTCAAGGGAGCTCTGTAATTTTTTCTGACTTTCTAATATTCTTCTTGTCTGAAAGTAAAGAATATTAGAAAACTCTCTGACAATTTATTTACTGATTTTTTTCAACCCAGTATACAAATAAAGTAGTACCAAAAATTCTAACCTATACCCTGTGAAAAACAAATTTACTAACCAGTTTGGAGTGTTTATTGGTAGTTGTTTTTAATCTTTTGCCTTATAATAACCACTCCAAGCACTGTTTTCCAAAGTTATTTAGGTCAGCTCTTTCCACACCCACTTCAGTGATGTTATACTGTACGTTTGTAATGCAGTTAGATTTACTTTTGAGTCTGCATTCCGTTGTAGGAGCTTTATTCAGAATTCATGTTTAAGTTTGCAGACAGTGAACTTTTCAAAGCATAGTTCCATGGGTTTTGAGAAAGACATGAAGTTATGTACCTACCATCTAGGTACCATATTGTTGCATGAATCAAAATTCCTTCTTTTTGGAAACTGGTACTCAAATCGATGATTTGGAATGACAAGTCGAAATTATACATTCAGCTGCAACAGAATGAAGAAACAAGAATTCAAAAAATTGAGGAGAGGCTTAGGAACCTCTGAGACAACTTTAAATGTTCCAATATCCAAATCACAGAGGTGACAGTTGGAGGAGAGAAAGAGCAGGAAGTGGTTGTAAGCTTGAGGAGAGAGAAGCTATGACATACTTGTTGGGGAGAGAGCGCATGCTCAAATGTGCAGTAAAGAATATACCATTTTGTGTGTGCCTCCTTGCGTTTGACAATCTATAGTCTTTTTATATTTTGTATTTAAGAATTATAAGTTGTAAATACCCTTTTCTATAATCTTTTGAACTTCAATTTGGAAAATATTCATTTCTTAAATTTATTATTCAGTTATACTTGCTCCACCTTTTACCCCATCGCTCACCCCAACCTGGTACCCATCAACTCTTGCAGTCAATTCCCCCCAGTGTGCGTTCCCAGGAGTGCTCTATTTATGTTCCTTCACCTGCCCCTTACCCTTTTTTTCCCCATTATCCTCCTTTCCCTTCCCCCTCTGGCCACTGTCAGTTTGATCTTTATTCATTTTTATTAAGATATTCTTTCTCAGTGTAACAGAATGATCAGGAAAAAAAGTACCGCTGTTATTAGCACTACATAAATATTATATAATTTTATCTAAAATTTATTAGTAAATGCATCACGATCAATTTGCTAAGAGATCAGAAACACAAAACATATGAGTAGTTTTACAATCACAGAGACAAAAGATCATTTTTATTTATTTTCTTCTTTTACAGATACCAGTTACAAAACTAATTTACTTACTATATACAAGCACATGGCAATTTATATAGTTTACTTGCCACAGAGAGAGAACAAAATGAGCTGAAGTTTAAATAGGAAAATATGTTTACAAATTTGTTTACAAAATATGTTTACAAATTGAGTAGTAATCTGTTCACTGACGTTACTAGCCTCATTCTATCCTAGAAGCATGTTTACGTACACAGTTTCTAAGAGATTTTAGATTTTGGTAGAAAAATCTTTCACCTCTACTTATGCTACCATAAAATCTGTGATATTTTCATTTTTAATGAAAAATAGTATTAACATATTTATAGATATACCCTAAATTCTTTTCGTTCTTCCCCCCAAATTGTAGGATTTAAAGAGGAAAGACAACAATGGGTCAGTTGGCCAGAAAAATAAACCCCCGTCAGACCTGGTTGTGAGGTATCTGTCTCAACAATAGCAATACTTGGCTGCTTTCCCCAGCAAGTTGTCTTTGTAGCCAGACTCGAGTAATAGAGCTTGTACACTCTTATCTCCTGCTTAAAATATGACTACAAATCCTGAATCATATCCTATTCTTAGTATTAACCTATGTTGCTGTGCTCAAATACATTATCCCTAAAGTGTGAAATGTTGTTGAGTGGACATTATCTCTTCCAGTAATCCAACAAATGATGCTCAAACAAACAAACAAACAAACAAAAATCTGACATTGATGTTGGAAGTACTAGCAACAGAGTATTTTTGCGTGCTCACAATACAGCAAAAAGTAGTGAAGATTTACATAAGATATTTATATTTGCAGGCATGTTGTAATCTTCATCTTGGGCTGACACCTGACTAAAATGGGGCAAGGGCTGAGAAATTAATTTTAATTTCCTCCTCGTGATGAAAAAACAGGTACCAGGATACTTTCTTGTCATTGTGTTAAGACTGAGAAAAATGAAAGATATTTTAGAGTCTTTCTCTAAGAAATACTTGTGCCCTGAACATAAAATGTAAATTAACGGAAACACCTGAATTATTGAGGCTAAAACAGCAGCTTGCTGATCAAATCTTGGTTTAAGACTTGGTCTCACTGTGAACATCAGTCTAAGTCTATTATGTCTTAACACACTTCCCAACCCTAAAGCATTTCCAATTTTACGAGACTTGTCTTAAAATTTATCACCTAGACAGAATCTAAAAACCGCCTCATTCCCTACTTTTCCTTTTTGAGGTTCTGTTAAAATTCTGCCACGGTATTTTTCTTTCTTATTTCAAGGAAGCTTTGCTTGCTCAACAGGTTTATTTTTTTATGGTGTTTTGCTAAGCTGAAAGTTGATGAAAGCTATAAACACACAAATCAATAGTTTATCTGTAAGATATAATGGGAAATGTCAACAAAATAGAAAAGGTTGCTACATACTTGGATAAGAAGGTTTTATAGCCAAATACACCAATTTCTCCCAAATTATCATAGAAGTTATACAAGATTAAAGGTTCACAATGGTTTTGTTTTGTTTTTGCTTTTAGCTGGAAGTTAGTATGGGAAATAGTTACATTTTTTCTGCTAAATATTAGCATATACTACAAGGTCACCATAATTAAATTGAGATCTATTTTTCCGAATATGGGAAAAAGAATAATTTCACAAATTACTGGTGGATACAAATTACTAGTGTTACAATATATTATTTGGAAAGCAATATGTACATTGTTACAGTTTGCTGTTTTGGAAAGCAATTTGGTAATATCTATTAAAATTAAAAATACTTATACTCTTTGACTCAGCAGTTCTACTCCTGGGAATCTTTCCCACAGAAGTAAAAACATAGTGATCACAAGCTCCTATCTATTGCCAGGATTTTATACCATGTAACCATTAAAAATAATACTCGAGACCAGCAGTTCTCAAAGAAGTGAGATCCATGAAACCCTGGTGAAAAAAATATGTTCAATATAGGTAGATACATATCATAAAATTCTGAAGTATGACAAAACCCTATATATGTGTACTGACACGTGCACATACACATGCATGTATATGTATAGTTATAGGAGGATGGATAAAAATAAGTTGGGTTTTTATATGGGTATGACAGGGAAACATGCATGGAGGTGAAGAATAAAAAAAGTTAAGAAAGATATTTTTAAAAAGCACAAGATTTAAAAAGCATTTGTTTAGGTAGACTTATGTGTTCAGTATTTATATAATATACTGAAATTCTTTTAAACTGAAAAAAATCAAGCCATATATTTTGTTTTTAAGAATCGCAGCTACCTGTACTCCCACCCAGCCTCCAAATTCACAGGTAAAGAAGGCTTTGTGAGAACGTTCTCTGTGTAGATTTGTTACCGAACAAGGGGTCCGAGGGGGGGGCAATACTTGGCCCACCGAGGGGTGCCAAAAACTGCTACAGAAAACAGGGGCCCCTCCCAAGGACGATACACTAATATCTATAGGGCTCTTCTGTCCACCGCCAATTGGAAACACATCTCTCAATGCCAGAGATTTTTGAAAAGGAAACAAAATGTTTATTTAATGCTATTCAGGCCTAATGCCTTCCTTAAAATATTAAAGTCTNTGTTTAGGTAGACTTATGTGTTCAGTATTTATATAATATACTGAAATTCTTTTAAACTGAAAAAATCAAGCCATATATTTTGTTTTTAAGAATCGCAGCTACCTGTACTCCCACCCAGCCTCCAAATTCACAGGTAAAGAAGGCTTTGTGGGAACGTTCTCTGTGTAGATTTATTCATGTGTTTGTTTTCTGGCTCTTTGGTGAGCTTGGCTTGGTTATCAGATGGGGATTTTACTAATGGACCTTAAATCTCCAACACTTAGATTTTTATCTGCAACTATACTAACAAAGTGAGTACTTTGAGAATAAAGTACTAACTTATTTTTCCAAGGAAATTTTGAGGGATGGAACCAGAAATCGACACCTGGCTTTTGAGGGTGATTTGTTGGAGACTTGGGGCAGGAGAGTGGGGGATACTAAGACTGAGACGAAGTCCATGTGTAGAAAGAAAATAAATCCTACTGAAAGAATGCTGGCCTAAGAAATCATAATGTGGAGAGTTGTATGGATAGGGGATGTGCATATGCAGTTCTGCAATAAGCTCCTTTATATTTTCCAGTATCTCTTGTGATTATTTGGGGACTAGATGATGAACCCAGTCAATGAACAGTAAGCAAATATGATATGTGGGGTTTTTTGGTATTAAAATGGTATGCCTGCCTCATTATTCTCCACTAGAGTAACCTTGGGGGCCATACATTCCTGATGACATGTATACTTGTAAGGAGATGACAACGTAAAAGAAATATGACTTTCACCTAGCTTAAGTTAGAAACACTATCTTAAAATGGTATGCTTCTTTTCAAAAACAGATTTTATTAATAATAAATGAAAGATACTGATATTGGAGGATAGAGGATGAAGCAGCAAAATTTAGATAACTTATCAATTGAAATATCTTTAGAAGCAATTATGAGAATTAACTTGGGAAAATAAGATTAGTAATGAAACAATACTTATTGGCTGTGTTTGGAGTGTTATTACAAGAAATTTAAAAATTCAGAAAAAAAATAAACTTTATTTTTTACTTTTAGACCCAAAGAGTAATAGAATTAAAACAGCTAATAAAAAGAGCTCAATGGAATTTAAGTACCTCAAAAGAAAATTTAAATTAAGGTGTGGCAGATCCTTAAATCTCTCAGTTGGATCAGGTTACTCAGAACAAAGATCTGATTGTTTGTCTTTCTCATGCAAACCTAATATACAAAACAGCAGCAACACAACAACCTGCATTGGGGTAAGAGAGGTGGCTGTGTTGGCAAGGAAACAAAGGATTCATACTTTGAGACTTTCCTTTCCTTAGGAAAGGAACTTAAGTGCATTTAATGTCCAGTGTAAGTGACTGGAAGCAAGAAAAAAAAGCTTACAACATTCTTAAGTGAGCCATATTACCAAAGAAATCACAATGACATTGTGAATTTAAAATATATTTTTGACTTTATCAGCCTAAAAATATTATTTAGACATTTATATTTTTAGAGGGAGATGAGCTGAGAAAGCTGAACAACACTCAAGGAGGACATATTCCCCCAAACATATTTTATCCAAAGCCAAACACACACCAAAAAAAAAAAAAAAAAAAAAAAAAAAAAAAAAAAAAAAAAAAAAAAAAAATCAGGTAAGGACAAAGGGGCTATGCTAGGGAACAGATTTGGATGTTAATTAAAGAATTCTTTCACACTCCAAGTGTAGCAGGTCTTCCTAATACCAGTCCAGTGGGATTTTAGAATTACTAAGGAGCAGAGTTTACTGTATCTTTTTCATTTTTCTTTCCCCAATAAAGTGATTACTGGTTTTCCAGTCCATGTTTCACCAGTTTATTCTGATCGTATTTTATAGGAGAAGTGCTTTCCTTTTTCATACCTTTTTTTTGACTGAACAGAGAAAATACCAGCAGTGATGGAAATACTACACTGCATCATTAATAAATCCTAGATGTTCACATGAATGCACGGATAGGAGGGGACTTGGCATGGTTTCTCTCCCACAGGGAAGGAACTGTTGTTTGGGTTGGAAGGGAAGAACCAAGGGATCCTTGGTGACAAAAAGATTGCCTGAATTAATCATACGTGATTATGCGTTCGTCATTTTGTTCATTGCTGCATACTTTAGAGTTAGGAATGAGACTATTTTTGGCCAGTGGATTGAGAGTGGGAGTAATGTGATCCACTTCTAGGCTGGAGTAAATAAGAATCAGTGTGGCTCTTCCATCTCCCTCTTCCTCCTCTAAGGCGACCGTGGAGCCGTGGCTTCCACGGGGTGATTCAGAAGGAAGAAGGTCTAACTTGAATTAGACTTGGAAGATTGAAAAATAAGTTTTCTTGTGTAAAGCTACTGAGATGACCTCTTTGGGGTTACCTCTTGCAGTGGTCAGCTTAAAATACACTGGTGTGCTGGAAAAAAATGACCTTGTCTGGAACTTGAGGAAGGCTTCCTCAAAAGTTAAAATTTGAATGAGCTCTGAAGGATCTGTGGGCATTTACAAAGTATGATGTTGCTAGAGAAAGGGGATGCGGGGGGCATATAAAGGCATTATGATCCCTGCTGGGAGACAACAGACTCCACGTGTTATAAATGCCAACAAATACATTTAATAAAGAATATGCAGTCACTTCTGTCACTCAGGATACAGAGATTTGTGCCGACCCAGTACAGCCCACGACCCCAGATAATCGTAGATGAGACACAGGGAAACGTCTCCACATTTCTTTCTCTGTATGCTTGACCTAGAAGGTGATGCTATCTGAATTCCTGCTCTGTGTCAGAGACAGACATGGGTTTATCGTGCAGTAAAGATTCAATTGGGAGGAGCTCTTAGGTAAAGGAAAACACAAATTCATTAGCCTGTCAAACTTGTCCTCTTAGAGAGCATGGATGTATTAGATTCTTACCCAGATAATTATTCTTTCCCAGTAATGCTGACAGTCTACTTTTTGTTTCTTTTTACATTTTAATGTGTGGTTCTAGGGAACTCATGGATTAGCACTGAAGTCATAGTGATTGCCAATGGTGGCTGAAAATGTTTTTTAAGATTAAGAAGTTAATGCCATTCTTAAATATCTAACTTCAGATGAAATATAAGTGAAGTGTTATATCAGTACTTTATTTTGGTCATTAGAGGAAGTAGAATATGGATTTGCATTTGCTTATTTTCCTAAAAAATAAGTGATATAATTTAATTATATTTTCAAAAGTAAATTCAGCCTAATTTAAGTAATTAGTATAAAATTTTTGTTGCATTATGATCTGCTTTTAATTTTAATAGGTAATTTTGAAGAAATGTAATTATTATTGAACAAGCTTAGGTATTCTATCAATGAGAGAGAGAGGTTTTCCGGGCTGGTGTGGCTCAGCTGATTGGAGCATCATCCTTGAACTGAAAGGTCACAGGTTTGATTCCTGGTCAGGGTACATCCCTGGGTTGCAGGTTTGGCCCCTGGTCAGGGTGCGAGCAGGAGGCAAATGATCACTGTTTCTCTCTCACATCTATGTTTCTCTCCCTCTCTCTCCCTTCGTTATAAGGGGAGGACCATGAGTTTGCTTTCTCATATGCATATCTTATGTATCCTCATAGCATTCTATATATGCATTTGGAGGAAGGAAGGAAATAGGAGTTAGCAGAGTAAATGTGAACTCAGTGGTAGAGATGTGTTTGGACTCTGTCTCTGCGTGATGCATGACAACTTGGGGGTAAATGTGCACACAGCTGTGCCTGTTGTGCCCACCAAAGTGAACACAAATTCATGACCGAGGAGATGAGTGAGCATTGACATTCAGCCTGCGTTTGGTTCACACCTGTGTGTCTCAGAGCAGAGCATCATCAGCCCCAACGAAGGGACGTCCAGAGAAAGTTGCTGAATGGGCTTGAGGCTCTTTTGAAGGATTGCCCATCAAATTCCAAAACATATTGTTGTACTTTGATTAGTGAGGCCTGTCAGCAGCTTTGAGAAATATTTTATTTATGGGAAATGAAAACGGACAAGGGCAGAGACGGCACCTGAGACTCTCATTGAACCGACATTTCTCATTGTGTGCCATGCACTTCAGCACTACAGAAACCTCTCCGGTGACCCCCTGACCACGTAGAACATTATTTCTTGGGCTTTCATTCTCTAATATTCTGAAGAAACAAAAAGCAGAATGTTTGAACATATAAATGTTCAATTCTTCCAATAATATAACAATTACTGGTACCATTTATTGTAGAACATTAAGAAATTGAGTGGTGCTTTGAAGCTATTAAGAGAAAAAAACTGAAATGGTTGGCTTGAGTTTGTTCTTTTAAGCTGATGATTGGAAGAAATGTAAAGGCCATTTCCCTCCATTATAAATAAGAAAATTGTTTTATTAACAACAGTTATCATTCTGTCAGTATTTTCGTTAGAAGGCAGATGACAATATTTTTAATTGCAAAATAAGCTTGTGTAGTTTTGAAAAGCCAACTGATTCAGGAGTATAAGGTCAAATATGAAAATTTCCTACACTGACAAGTTCTTCTTCCTTTTTACCTACTCTCTGTACTTCAGATTTGTTCCCCCAGAGATGATAGAGCTTAATAGTTTAGTATTTATATTTTTCCACAATTTTCTCTACATGTTCAAATATACATGTACTTTTCCCCCCCAAAATAGCATCTTAGAATACATTGCCTTTACTAATACATACACTTTTTATTCAGTAGCATAGTGTGGCATCTCTCAGTACAGAGTAAATAGGAGTCCACTGCAGTTTTACTATAATATGTCTAGTCTTTCACTGATCAATGTTTCAAGTTGTTTTCAGTTTTTGAAAACTCATGAATAATGTCCCGATTAAAACCTTATTCATATAAAAGGGTGGGCAAAAGTAAGTTACAGTTGTGAATATGTGAAACAGTTTATTCTTCTATTGTTATTTATTAATTATTATATTACAGCTGTAAACCTGCTTTTACCCACCCATGTTTTCTTGTGAATTAATATATTTCTGAATATTTCACTGGAAAATTGAAGGATATTTGGTGGGGTGAATAGTGCTCTTCCATCCCACAAATGTTCGTGTTCTGGTCTCTAGAACTGTGAATGTCACCTTATGTGGCGAAAGGAAACCTGCAATGGTGATTAAGTTAAGAGTTTTGAGCTGAGAGGTTGTTCTGGACTATCTGGATGAGCCTTGAATATAATCACAAAAAAAACTCATAAGAGGGGAGACAAGAAAATTAAAGGGGGGGGGGGAAGCTAATCGGAGAGTGGAAGCGCGGGTTGGATAAGTAGATAGTTACAAAAGTAAATATAGATACATGTATATACTGGACTTTGTATACATACGAGGTCTGTCTGTAAAAAGTCAAGCCCTTGTTAGTATACCGAGAGTGGTTTGTGCATCATTGACGTAACCTGACAGCCAAGGAGAGTGGACTGGAATGCGCATGTGTGAACAATGATGACTTCACTGTTCTAGTTAGTGGGGGCAGTAGATGCCACTGAGTGAACATGTGTTCTATGTGGCTGTCACATTCAAAATGACTGAATGAGTAGAGCAACAAATCTTCATCACATTTTGTGTTAAGCTTGAACACTCCTCCACGGAAACTATTCGGATGATTCAGAAGGCCGCAGCTGTGGGCAGCTGGTGATTGGCAGCTTCATCAAGGCAACATGCCCACTTATGCATCACATCTAGTGCAGAGTTTTTTGGCAAAACATTGAATCACTCGGGTGACTCAGCCCCCTGTAGCCCAGTTAGTGCTCAGGGACTTCTGTTTTTTCCCCAAACTAAAATCACCTTTGAAAGGGAATAGATTTCAGACTATCATTGAGATTCAGGAAAATACAACAGGGCAGCTAATGGAGTCTAGAACAACTGTGTGAGGTCCCAAGTGGCCTACTTTGAAGGGTACTAAGGCATCATTGTCCTATGTATAGGGTTTCTTGTATCTTCTTCAATAAATGTCTCTGTTTTTCACATTACATGGCTGGCTACCGTCTGGACAGACCTTGTACGTACTCGTTTGCTTTGTCCACTGAGCAGGTCTAGAACCCGTCACATCCTGGTAGTCCAGATCTTGCTTTATGAATATTGTTCTCCAGTAAAGGTAGGTGAGCTCCTGGCGAAAAATGGTTGATGCTAAGGTTGGGGCAAGACCTACATAAGATAACACTGTGTTCCGTCCCGCGGAACAGTCAACGGGGGTTCCGAGTCTACCTGAAACGGATGTATAGGGATGGGAACAAGAGGTGCGGAGAAAGGCAGCAAGACAAAGGATTCTGATCAAGCTGCAAATTTTATTTTAGGCGGGGCTGTTATATAGAGGGCGGGGAAGAGGGGAAGTGGTCCTGATAGGTTGTCCTGTGCATGCTCACTGCATGCTCCTGGCGACGATTGGTAGGTGGGCGCGTGATCAGCATCTTGATTGGTAGTTAGTACTCGTGATCAAGGGATGCCCCCAAGGGTGGGGCCACCGGGCTTGGCTGCAATATCCTGTTTGGGTTGCCTCAGCCAAGCCCTCCTGGTGCGATCTTCTTGATAAATTGCATCCGCTATCTTTAGGCCCCGACAACACTGGAGTGTTATTTTAGTGCCAGAAAATAAAGAAGTGCTCAAAGAAGCAAGTAAAAGGAATTGTAAGAATAAGGCATATCAAAAGGCTATAAGAATTAATCCAAATAAATCCCCAATTAACAAAAATAAAACAATTTAAGCAACAAAATAAATCACTGCTGTAAAGGACTTCAACCTCAAGAATAAATAATAAAATTCTTAAGTCCACACTGGTATTGACAAGTGGTTGAATATATAAATAGTTGGGGGAAAAGAGACTCATCTTCCTTACAGAAGAGTTCTAAATGATATATGCAGGAATTCTGTGGTTTAGGATTAGAACTTAATTCCCTCTCCTTGAGGGTAAGCTGGATTTAGGGTTAGATGATCAAGAATAACGTCACCAAACCCTGACTGGTGTGGCTCAGTGGATTGAGCACAGGCCTGTGAACCACATGATCCCAGTTTGATTCCCAGTCAGGGCACATGCCTGGGTTGCAGGCCAGTTACTCAGGAGAGGCAACCATACATTGATATTTCCCTCCTTCTCTCTCCTTCCTTTCCCCTATAAAGATAAGTAAATTTTAAAAAATTAAAACAAAATAACGTCACCAGTGACATAGGCCATTGTCACAGACCCTTTCTGTGATGAGAGGAGAAGGGCCCTGCCCTGCATGCTATTATTTCTAAAACCCATATGCAGTCTCATGGGAAACATCAGATGGGTCCAAATAGACAGGAAGTCTACAAAATATATAACCAGTATCTTCAACTGTATTAAAGATCTGAAGAGCAAGGAAAAATTGAGAAGTAGTTACAGATTTGGAGACATGATGACCAAATGCATTATGGTATATATACTTGAATTGGTCCTGGATTGAAAAAGGGCATTAATAGAAAAACTGATGAAATCAAATAAAGGCTATAGTTTAGTTAACAGTGTCTTCCCAATGCTTATTTCTTAGTTGTGATTAATAGACTGTATATCTTGTATGCTATAAAACAAATATGTGTAAAAGACTAATATTATGGGAAGCTGGATATATGGGGTAGACAGATACTCTGTACCATCTTTGCAACTTTTTATAAACCTAATATAATATTTCAAATAGAGATTTAAAAATAAAAGAAATTCTATGCTTACATATGTAATGACAAAAATTTCACCAGGCCCCAAAGGTGTTATGGGGAAAATGCTCTCGAACCTTTAATAATATCACACATTTTTATTAACTTGACAACCAGCCATTGAGCTGTAGGCATTTGTTTCACGCATGTTGCTCAACTTACCTCTTCTCTGTTGGAACCTTTTGGGGAAAGATTTCTGAGATCATAAAATATAAAGATCATAGTATTATTGAAGAGAAGGTTGAAATTTTGCATTTTATTTAAGGAGATTTTTTGTGATGGTGACTAAATCTACTAATTTATATGTAAAAAAATACTCACTGTATTAATTTACCACTGTGTTAAATACTTTCTCCTTATAACCTTTTACTTTAATAGCTCTTCTTAAACTCTGCAAACCCTGCTGGGATTCATTTAGTGAATATTTAACTTTTCTCCATGACTGAAAGAACATACCATGCTCAAGTGTAAGGTATTATTATATTTTCTATGCTGAAACATGTATTTTTTCCCAAAATACTATAGCCTGATAACAAAGTTGAAATTGCTCATGTTGCCAGAAATTTAGAAAGTGGCTTTATTAAAGCAATCAGATTTCAATTTACCCTGAATTTTCAATCCATCTAAAAGCTAAATACAATACCTTTGAACAAATGTCAACGGAATTAAGGCTCTCCCGTGGCCTTACAGCATGACTTCTGTCATTATAACCTGGAGGAGTGAAAAGAAATCTCCAAATACTACTCATGCCAGAGGAGGAATTTAAAGCCCTGAACTTTACATGGTCTGTAGATTTCTCTAAAATGCAACATTCCACTAAGTTGTAGCTAAGTCTGAGAATTCTATCCTTTCATGTGGCCTTAAGAGCTTAACCTGGGTTTAGACGTCTCCAGACTCCCCCTCCACTCCCTGCTGCCTTTTGGGCTTAAATATCCTCTCTTGTCTATTTTTCATATTGTAAGAGTATATTCTAGATCTCAAACACTGTAACCCATAATCTATCTTACTTCTCTATCTCATTTAATAATTTTTATGGAGAAATAAGTATGGTAAGTATCTGAAGGCTTCTCACGGATCAATTCTCATATTTGTATGTTGGACCGATTTGTATTTCCTTGACCAGTGGTGATGTTAAGCACCTTTTCAAGTACTCTTGGCCACTTGTATATCTCCTTTGGAACATGTGTCTTCAGGCCCTTTAGAAGATAATTTCTACCCATTTTAATGTTGAGTTGAGGCACAATAACCAAAGTCAAAGTCACAGAGCTTATAAGTGGTAAACTTGAATTCAAAACCATATCTATAAAATTTATTTCTTAAGCACTTTGCAGCACGATTTTTCTTCTCTTTCATTTTTAAACATGAAATTGTTTTAAACATGAGACATGAAATATAAGAATGATTTTATTTTCAAATTTATTGCTGCTAAAAGATATCGTCATATATCTTTTATGACGATAACATAACATACTGAACGTCCGTTATGGGACAGAGGTCGTACTCTTCTAGGCATTGTGCATAAATTTTATTCTTGTAATCTTAATTGTGCACATATTTATTCTTGTAATTGTGCATATATTTATTCTTATAATCTTAATATGTGAGGGAATATAACTATTACCACACTTTACAGATGAGAAAACTGAGGCTCAGAGAGATTAAACAACTTGCCCAAGATCACAAAGCTAAATGGGGGGCAGGAGTATTTTCAGAGACACTGCTCTTAACCGATGTGCTCTGGGAATCCCAAAAGTATTTCACAGTACAAAAGAAATGAAAAGTTCAGCCTTGGGCTTTTCTAATTTATCAAAGTCCTTACTGTGTGCCCACTAATGCATCTTGAAATCTTGCAATTCGTGATGATGTTACATCTATAAAAATTAAAACCATGCAACAAATCTGAAAGATATTTTATGGTTTAATTATTCACACTGCAATGTTACAGGTAAGTAATCCTATTCTGAAAGTTCTATGTAGGTGTATATCAGCATAGCTAAAAAATTTCAAGGCATTTTAAAAACAAATAAATGTCTGCATTATAAAACCAATGGAAATGTGAAAATATTAGGAAACTTGATGTTCATATTATGCAATATTTTAAAATAATCATATTTTATATTCTAAAAGTAAAAATTAGATTTTCAAGCATAAAGGTAACTTGTTAGATCTGGAATATCATTTTATCCTGGATAAAGTAAAATGCAATAAATAACCTGGATCAGGAGAAATACTGTCTTATTTTTGAAGAAACTGAAGGGCATTTGAATTTCAAGGAACAATTGGCAAAGTGCAACGTAGCAGTATTTCTATCAGTGTTTTGATTGGAAGCTTTCCCGTGACATGATGTTACTGGAGACTGTGGTTGGGTCTGTTTGATTTGTCTGAATTGGTAAGATGTGGAGAAACTATAGGAATTTTTATTTTTTTTTTGAAGCTTAGGGGAAGGCCTTACAAATAGATTTTAATGTACAGAGATTTCCATCACTTACTGTGCGGGGTCAATGATTTCCAGTAAACTAGACCGTTATCTTTCACTTCCGTTAAACAGTGCTGTGAAGAGGTAGAATGAAATGCATTTAAGTGCGTAAAGCGTGTTATGGATCATTAAATTTAGTCTCTTAATACATGAGCCTCACAGACCAACAATGGTAATCTTATTTGCATTTATTTCCTTAATACTAATAGGTGGTATTTTTTGAATCCTTAGTGTATACCAGGCATTAGTGTCCATTTTAAACACATTATCCAACTATAGCATTTTAACTTCTCCACGCCAGGATGCATCTTAATCAGAGTGATAAGAAATTATAGTTTCATAGTTGAATTGGCAGTATCTTTATTTTTTACTGAAAATGATAATGCTTCTTACAACCACTGGTGACTTGGAGTCAACACAATGTATTAAAAAAAATCATTGCACAACCCCACTATATCGCCAAGCCTATCCCTCAAAGTAGTTACTTTTAACCTATATTCAAATGGGATCCATGTTGTGACCAAAGTATGCTGTTAGCATTCAATAACTTTTGGATGTCAATTAAAATAAATAAATAAATAAATACGTTATCCAATAGTTATGTAATTATAACAAAAAGTTGAATATTAATATTAATACCCCTATTTCATCTAGATTCCCAGAGCTATAAAGAATGGAAGAATTAAGTTAATGTACTGCCTAATGCAGGGAAATGTATAATAATTGTGCATTTGGTCCAAAAATATATTATCTAATGACAACATACTGCTAACATGATATTAGTGGACCAAATTCAAACTCATTTAAAATCAACTGTTGTAGACTGCTCTGCCTGGTTTTAGGAATTGTATCTCTACCCTTTGTGGCTAGGGGCTAGGGATGATCTTTGGAATGCGAGCTGTAGGAGACAAAGCTTGTCTCTGGTAGCAAACACTGCCTCAGTTTCCTCTCCCTGCCCCCAGAGCTTGGTGGGAAGTCAATGAGGGTAAGACCCTCACAGTGTGGGGAGGGGGGGGCAACCTAAGCCAGACTCAATCACCTGGGAGGCCTTCATGGAAGGACTGGAGGAGGGATGCTCTGCAACAAAGAGCAATGGACTCTCGCTCCCTGGCTTTGACATAGTTCAACTCTCTATGTCCTCTGGGAGAAGTGCTTCCTGTCTAATCCCCTTAAGCCTGAGTACTGGATGGGGAGGGATGCACCTCCTTGCCCTGCTAGAGCAGGTCCTGGGGGAAAATCTGGCATCACAAAGACTTCCTGATAAACCTGTGAAATCTGCTCTGCCAAGAGTGCTTTCATTCATATGTTAAGGGTCTGAGCAGGAAACCCTAAAACTCTGTTCCTGACAGACTCTGACTCAGACTAAGCCCTCAGATTTCTTTGAAATGTTATGTACTGATCCTTGCTGCCTTGTATTCCTGTGTATTAGAACCCAATAAAAGGCCCTGGAGGAGGGGGCTTGAGGCCCTTTTCTCCTTGGAGAAATTGGCTGCTGCTCTTGGCTTTTCCCTCTGGGAAAATGGCCACTTCTCCTCCCTAAGCAGATCACATCATGTCTCGGTCATATTTACTCTCATCCGTGGTGCCCCAGGGGAACTTGTGAGGAAAGTCGCCCCTACAATCAACCTCAGAACAGAAAAAAATCTATGAAGATACCTCCCACATAAAGCTAACCCTTTAAAATGAGATCTGATCTGAGAACAAGAAGTGTCCCAGTGTGTGCTGCTTGACAAATATTTGATTTTAGAAAAGATTAGGACAGATTTAAGCACATATATTATAAGAAAAATAAATATGCTTTACTCTGTCAATTTTACATCTTTTAAAATAGTCTTAATAGCGGTAAGGTTTCAGGAAACCTTGACGGCATATATTAAGTCTGATCATAATGGCATGATGAGAGGAAAACAAGTTAGAAAGTGTCAGCAACACTGATTATTTAGGACATGGCTAAGATATTCGATCCGATTTTGTAGTTGCCAAGAAGTCATTCCACTGACAAAGTTGGGCCAGTGATTGAAAGTGAAATTCATCTTGGATAAATTGATTTTTCACTACATTTTCTCCAAATGAAACTCATCATATAAATCAGCTTTTACTTATTTCAAAATATATATTCCATTAATATCTTGCTTTTATCAAAATTAGGTTTATGAGACATATTCTGGTCTAATTATATAGCTTAGCAAACAAGAGGGCACTCTAAAATGGTGTAATTTCTTGACCTACCAGGATGCCTTCACTCTTCAGTTCTAGCATGACTTGCTGAGTTCTGACTTACACATCTTTTATTTTTAGGACTTCACATAGTGCATGTCACCTCATAGAACGTCAGAAAGGTTTACGAAATTAGTATTTTTACAAACATAGAAAAATGTAGGTCTTTTTCATTTTATATTTTATCTTTATGTTAATGACATTTATAGCACATTTAGAGCACTCATAAACTGTATTCTACATAAAAAATAGTTACTGGGATAATTGCTATTAGCAAAAGGATTTATCAGAACCCTCATTAGGACAGGTCCAGATACATCACTGCCTGCAGCTGTAAATGGAGTTGGTAAGAATAAGGGTTTATAATTAACTGTATTGAGATATAACTGACCTATAACACCACGTAAGTCTAAGGTTTGCAGTGTGATGATTTGATATACACGTTTTACAAAACGATGACCACAGTAGGTTTAGTTTGCATCTTCATCACTTCACATAATTACCATTTAATTTTATGGTGAAAATATTTAACATATACTCTCCTAGCATCTTTTACTTTTATAATACATTATAAATAATGATAATAACCACACTCCACATTAGATTTTCAGAGTTTATTGATCATATAACTGGAAATTTGTACCTTTTCTCCCCATTTTTCCTACCTCCCAGCTCCTGGTAAGCACCATTCTATTTTCTGTTTCTATAGGTTCAGATTTTTTTTTTTTTTGGTTTAATTCCATTACAGTAGGCTTGCAAAAGACACTGCTAAGTTAGGTATAGTTGAAGGATTTTTGTTCTGATGTGTTATTTTATCATTTAAAATAAGCAGTTATGCTTATTACTGATATTATTCCATTTCTACATAGTTATATTTCATGACAGTAATAAATTATTCATGAATTCCACAATTCTATTTTAAATTACCGATGATACTTTGGCATGGATATATTTTATTTTATAATCATATTTTATTTGTTTTTATACAAAGCCTTATCCTCCTGATCTTCACTTTCTTTTCTCCCAGGTATCTGTGACTTTATCTGTTCCTTACGACTTAATAAACTTGAATTGTTAAAAATCACTTTCTCCAGTTTGTCATGTAAAACTGGGAGTAGGTGAAGAATGAAATGTTGATATGTTCTATATAAAATGTAAGAGCTTCAACAGATTTTTGCCTCGAGTGTCTTTAGTAGTAACAACCAAAAATGTTCATTAGAGCAAATTGTGCCTACACACTGGTTTGGAAGGGTAAACAAACTTACTGCTGTGTGACTGTCTGCCATTTGCTTTGTGTCTCTGGCTCTGTTTTTCTGGAAAACAGAAAAACAGAGAAGTAAGAACTTACTCCTCTAGTAAGAACCAGCTCTGTTTTTCTGGAAATCTAGTAAGAACCAACTCCTCCTCCTGTAATTGTTGCTTTTAAAACAGATGGCTCTTGATTGGCATATTATATCTGAATGAGAAGAAACTTGAGTATTACAAATACAGAAAAGCCTTGGCTTTGGGCTTTTCTGAAGAAAGTAACTCTTCAATTGGCTTGCTCTTACCATGCATTGAAAGGTAGGCTTATGTATTGTGACAAGAGATTATTGGCCCCTGCATCATTCAGGGCTGCTCAGCCATTGTGGATTCCATACCCCGCCGTGTGGATCTTAGCTTCTGGAACCTGAACTGTCATTCGGGGTAAAAATAATTCCTGGAGGGCCTCATCAAATGCTGCTAAAGCTTCTGCCGAAAGAAACCTTTGGCTGCTCTTCTGGGAAGCAGTAATTGGGATTCTTGCCTCACATTTTTCAGAGTAGATAGTGCCAGGCCTGGCCTGTGATGGCCCTAAAAGTCAGAATGTTTAACTAGACAAAAGAAGACCTCATGGTGGATAAGGCAACATTACATACCACAAAATATAAATGGTGCCTTATGTCCTTGGCTTGTATGTCCATCCTTCTCTTCCCAGTGGTTTGGGGTGGGTATCTCACAAACTAAGACGAAATATATTAGAGATGAACAAATATTTGAAAAGTATAAGGATATCACAGCAAATTTACTAATATTTATTGGATTATGCAGATGCAACAGCTAAACGACTTCATCAATTTTTCACTTTTCTCCGGTATAGACACTTTCTAAATGACCCAAGGTGCTACCATTGGTAACTTACATGGAGCCTGGCTCCATGTAGTAATTAAAATGTTTTTCATTATTGGATTGAGATCCAAAAATGCAAATGAATAATTATGTATGAGTATGTGTGGATTTATTAACATTTTCATTTCAATATTTAGAGTTAATAACAAGTGAATATATTAACTCCTGTGCTGTAAGGAAGATTTTTTTCAATGTGAAATTACTGCAATTATTGTACTTATTTGAGCTGAACAAAGATAACTGAGATTTAGAATACAAATGTATACTTCTTAAAAATTGTGGCCCTGGCTGGCATAGCTCAGTGGATTGAGCACAGGCCTGTGAACCAAAAGATCACGGTTCGATTCCCAGTCAGGGCACATGCCTGGGTTGCAGGCCAGTTCCCTGCAGGCCAACTCCCAGCAGGGGATGCACGAAAGGCAACCATACATTGATGTTTCTCTCCCTCTCTCCTTCCCCTCTAAAAGATAAATAAATAAAATTTAAAAAAAATCGTGAGGCAGTCGTTTATTGTAGCGAAAGGCTGAACATCCAGATCAGCGAGGAGCAAAAGCACAGCAGGCAGGGTCTGGAGGGGCCATCGGGATGGGAGGGGCGGAGGAGACCCACAGAAACCACTTCTGTCTCTGGCATTAATCGGAATTTATGTAGTGAAGTCTTGATCTTCTGTTATTAGTGAAAAAATAGTTAATGGAGTAAGAATAAAGTCATCTTCGAAACTGTGTATTAGAGAAATATCTCATGAAGTTAACGTAAGAAGTAACTGCATTCACCTGGCTGGTGTAGGTCAGTGGATTGAGCACGGGCCTGTGAGGCCAAGGGTCACCGATTCGATTCCCAGTCGGGGCACATGCCTGGGTTGCAGCCCGGGTCCCCATTGGGGGACACATGAGAGGCAACCACACATTGATGTTTCTCTCCCATTCTTTCTCCTTCCCTTCCCCTCTCTAAAAATAAAATATTTTTTAAAAGAAGTAACTACATTTATCATTAGACATTGATTAAACATATTAAAATTCCAAAGGGTTCATATAAGACTGTTTAGGAAATGAGAAAAAGCAATAAACTATACATCTAACTATTTTCTCTTTTCAAAGTTGCATTGCCTTTTAAATATTTATATCTTTACCTATATCTCAGGAACATCTCTCAAATATATTATTTTTTATCGGTAATCAGCATGCAAATCATGGAAACTAAATTTTTTCTAAGATGCTCATCTCGACCACTAACACCATCCTTGACGTCTTTTAATTATATTGAAACATAATCTTAACATTTTTACCTCATTGTCATCCATCTTTGGAATACACATGTATTTCTGATATGTTTTGAGACAAGAAAATCCTGAAGAAGAGTCAAGCAAATAAATAATTCCTATGCTCTGTAGCTGTGAACTGGCAGGAATTCCTGATTCCTTTCATAGTATGAGTTGTTTTCCCTAGTGACTCTTTCTTCACACATTAACATGTGCTGAGTTTTACCACCAAAAATACTGCTTTAAAATGAAATCGAATCTCTTTCTTAAAATCCCTCAAAAATGTTTGGCCTTGTGTGAACAAAAGAACAGAAACCGTGTAGAATAAATCTGAAATCTGAATGCCTAAACTTCGTTGCTTCACTAACAGGGTGCGGAACAAGTGTTTTAGAACAGAAATGGTAACATAATAAAAGTAAGACAGAGGGTGACAGAAAACTGAAGAAGGAAAATTAGAAGTCTTTAGCATGGGAAAGAAAACGCAGGATATGGAAAATTCAAATGCATGTGTTCAAATTACTTAGTGCACTTTCATTATGAGACAGCTTACTTTGTTTAACGATGCTACTTTTTATTCAGGCAAACGTCTTGATATTCATTATAAGTGGAAGATATCCAAAAATTGTATTATGAATATACTGTTATGTTATATCCATAATTTGAGAAATTTGAGGTTTGCATATTCTCTACATTTATGTAAAAAGATTCACTGGAAATCTGAAGCTGAAAAATAATTGGCCCAAAAGATTGTTGGTGTTCAAGGGTTAAAAAAAATAGTATATTAATTGACAAACATAGACCTTTTTAAAGTAAACACAACTTCACACTATTTTGACTGAATGCAGCAGTTTTGCATGTGATGGTAAATCATTTCATAAAACTATGTAAAAAACAAAACTTCCCTAATAAACAGCTTGATGCCCATGTTGTAGCATTAAAATAAAAAAAAAAGTAGAGAAAGATTTTTAAAAAGAGAGACAACAAAATTGAAATTTTAGAGACAAGACTAAAAGTATTCAAAATTTTGTTTAACATATTAATTCAATATTTGCTCTGGTTATTACAGTCAGCCTTTAAAATCACTTCATCTTCATCACTGATGTGCCAACCTTCAGTTTAACAGGAGGGCTGTGTCACCAGAATTGGGTCGTGGCATTTTACTAATAAGAGTTTCTGCCATCGAATTTCAGTGTTGTGAACATGTAAAACAATTGAATACAGGAGGCTATAGGTGAAAATCTTATGGCCTTGGACACAATATTGTTCACTTTTAGGATGAGCCTGGACGCTTTAAGATGACAGCGCTGGTGACAGTTTAAATTCTAAGAGGTGACTTCAAAAGGAGATGTTATTGAATGGTAAAATGTAATATTTTTGCATTGTATGAAATTAATCCTCAGTCCCCAATCCATTCGTCTAATACCCATCAACATTTGACAATGAGCTAACAAATTAAAGAAACAAAGAACCAAATGCCATGTTTTTTTGCTTACCTCACAGGGTTTGATCCCTGTAGCTTCAGTAGCTATAAATTTATCTCTAGAATTATTTCCTACAAGGAATGCCATTTAAAAGAGTTAGAAATAGTCTGGATCCACACCCTTCTGTCTCCCTCCCAGTAGACAGAATGTATCCTCAAAGGAGAAATAGAGTTTAACAAAGAGGTCATTTCATTTACAGTGATTTGGTCAGGTGTAGGGATGAGTAGCAAACCATTTCTACTCCCAGAGCTCTCCTGTGGAAGAAGGGGTGCCTTTGGGGAGTCGTGGCTTTAAGGAGAGTATGGGAGCCATCAACAAATTGTATCCAGGTAGGTGGAAGAAAAAATACTCTGATGTCTCTCTCCTTGCACTCTCTGATCAGTTCAACTTAACTACAGCCAAGTGGCAAGGGAGTCTGGGTAATGCAGTCCTCAGGGATGGGCTCCCATGAGGAAAGAGTGGTACAGAGCTGAGAGGAATGAGGAGGAGAGGGAGAAAAGAGGAGTATTCAACACAGTTAGACATTGTGAATGTGGTTCTTCCATCCGGAGAGACTTGAAAATGTTCAGTCCTGTGCCTTCAAAGAAAAATCTTGTCCAAAGTAAAATCATTGCAATGGAAGTAACTAGATTTAATATGAGTATTCCTGAGTATTTCTGAGTTTCTTATTTTCTCAATTAGTAACTCACTTCGTACTTGAATAGTACCTAACGTAATATAATCAGTAGGTCATGCCTGGGCAAAATGACAGTAACCCAGATAAAGGCTGGAAGCAAGGGTCAGAAGCAGACCAGGATTAGCTGCTTCTTAACAACAAGAGAATTGAAATGCATAAGGAAGCGTGTGAGCCAATCACAGATACAGCTCTAAATTGATTTTTATTTCACAACATAATTTGTCATTCCATTATTCTACATTCTCAGAGTTAATGATGCTAATTGTGGGGGGAAATAAATATGTTTTAGCCTGTGCTGCAGGCTTTTTAATATATTGTTTCATTTAATCTTATAACTACGCTGAAAGTTATGTTCTCTTTCCCCTTCTCACAGACATGGGAAATTTCAGCAGGATTTTGTAATTTGTCTAGGATATTATCACAAGTAAATCTCTTTCTGACTTAGTCTTCCTATATTTTTGCCCCACGTACACACACACCCCAAAATAAAAAAGAACTTCATTTATTGTATTAGTTTGAAGTATACATTTTAGTTTTTAAAATTAACCTTAAGAACTTGCCATAGATGGTGCAGCTCAGTGGGTTGAGTGCAGGCTGCGAACCAAAGGGTCGCTGGTTCAATTCCCAGTCAGGGCACATGCCTGGGTTATGGGCCAGGTCCCCAGTAGGAGGCATGTGTAGGGCAACCACAAATTGATGTTTTTCTCCCTGTCATTCTCCTTCCCTGCCCCTCTCTCTAAAAATCTTTAAAAAAGAATTATCAAAGTATGCCCATCACCGCCTATGTCATTTAATTGATATAATTATTCTAATCAGATATTATTCTGTCTGCTCTGTCCTTTGTTTTGTCCCATCTATTCTATCTAGGAATTAAAATATTTTTTTGTCTATTTGGCCTAATGTGCTTTGTTACATCTCTTAGATACACCATTTTCTTTGACAAGTACAGAAATCAGGTTTTTCTCTGCCTTTTCTACGTTGTTATTCAAATTTACTTTCTTCTATATTCAAATCTCTATTATTTCTCTCTTCTGTTCAATAACATTTGTATGCTCTGTGCTTCTCAGTGAAGGTGCATCCCAACTTATTTTTCATTCTGCTTGTACTGTTTCTGCTTAGCACTCTGAGTGGGGCATCTTTTCACTGTCAATATGTATTTTTAATATCTTTTCCTCATTTTCTGCTAAAGTCACATTGTATTCTATTGCTCTTGGATATATTCCTGAGTTGTTAATAAGTAGAATCTCTTTGATATGTTTTTTAAAATGCAGCATAGTTCTCAAGAGCATGAAAAAATGTGAAGCTTAATGCAACTTGTTAATATTTAATCACTTAACAAATGTTTATTAAGAGCTGATTATACACCAGGCACTCATCTAGGCTTTAGAGTTGCCAGCAGTGAGTAAGCAATCAAATCTACCCTCATGGAGCTCCAATTCTGGTGGGGAAAAAAGAACGACCCAGAGTTAGTAAATATATAAATAAAGTTGTGTAATATGCAGTGATAATTGCTAGGAACGGAACAAGAAGGGGAGGGGTTCAGGGAATCTTAGGGTGATGCTCCAGTTTTTTTTAAAAAGGTGGCTAGAATGTTAGTCTAAGGAGATAACATTTAAATAATAGCCTGAGAACGAAGGAGGTGTGTGCGTGTGTGTTAGAGAGGGAAAGAGAAGGAGAAAAGGGGATATTCATACAAAGAATGTTTTCAGCAGAGAAAACCCCAAATGCAAAGACTGTTAGGTGGTGGCAGGCTGCTGTGTGTTTGCAAAGCACTGTGAAACTGCCTCTCTGGCTGGAGCCGAGAGACTGGGTGAGAGAACTGAGGTTCCACAGTGATGCAGGGCCTTGTAGGCGATTGAAAGGACTGTGGCTACTACTCCTAATGACACATGAAGGCTTTGGAGGGTTTTGGGAAAAGAGCAACGTTCTTTTATTTAATATGAATAGTTTTTATAATTCTATTTTGCACTCTATTCCATGACACAGGGAATTTGTTTATAAGTTTCTACTGAATTTTAAAGCCAAGCACTTAGCATTGTAGAAAAGTGACATGCTAAATAATAAATATTGTCAATATTTTGATTAACTTTACTGCAGTCTCTACTGATCTTGATGTGTTTACCCAATATTCAGCTCTTATCTCTGGGGTACTGTTATGTTTAAACAATTTATCCAGGAAGAAAATTAAATATTGTGCTGTATTATTGTATTGCTATTTGTGGCGTGCCTCTAATATGTGTAAAGATTTATACATTCTGTTCATAACCATATGGCCAGAAGCCACTACACATTACTGTAATGCGTGTATAACTAACTCTATGGGAATTTTGCTCAGATTAATAGCAATCTGGTCATTCATTAAGTGAAAGGAGTTCAAGTGAAGAAAAGAAGTTAGCAATTCCTAGAGGGACAGTGGCATTCACAGAGCGGTACATTGTATTGTGTCTCACGAATGTGAAAACATCTTAAAAAATGATGGTACACATTTCTCTAACACAGAAATCCTTATATAATCATACTACTCTTAAAAAGACCTTTTCCCTATTTTATATTTTTGTGTATTTCATCTATATGTTTTTTTCCATTGTAAAGAATCAAATTGGCAATAGCACACTTTATCAATTATTGCAAAATAATCTGTTCAATAGACAGTTATTTTTTAAGGCAGATAAAGGTTTACCAAGTATAATTAAACTCATAGACTTAAAATTCCCTCCTTAGACCAGGGAAGTGCAATCAGTACATTTATTTATTCATTTTTTAATAAAAGTCATAGTTTTGCTGTTTAGCGCTGTGTTTTAGCATGTGCTACTTGGTACTTTTACTACTTTGATACTGTACCCCTGGATTTGGGCATATTGGTTTTTACCTCACAAATGCGTTGGCTCCCTGACTCTATGACCTGCTGTTTAGGGCTTGTAAGTTTCATGACTTGTCATCAAAGTGGAGAGACTTTTCCCTTGACAATGCCTTTTCCCCCAAGGGACTGTATTTCCAGTCCCTAAGGGAGCCAGCTATGTGTGAAGAACCCTCATACTCCATTTGTCCCTGAATTAAACAGAGAACATCAGTACAGCAAACAGAGAGTTGGGGGATCACAGGGTAGGTTAAAATCTGATGTTGCCCATCAGATATACATGACACAACAGAAGGGGAAACTCGGAACATCATTTTGGTAGATAGGAAATAGACTTACTCACCTGAGTGCAGAGGATGAAAGATGATGAAGCATCAATTGCCTTTACTCTTCATCTTAGACCTTTGGTCCCAGGGCTGGGTGACCTTACAACAAACCTCTCTGAGAATATAAGTGACTGGCAGTGGGTAGATGTGATGTTAATGCTCCCCTTTGTATTCTGGCCTTTTGGTTGCTTGTTCAGTGAGTAGAAAGCTAGGGAGTGGAGTGAAGTCCAACCAAGCATCCAAGCAAGTAGCATGCTTACACTTTAGTTCAATACCAGTAATGCTGATTTCTTCATCCAAAGAGATTCCTTCTGGTACATGTCTCCCAAGAAGATTACATTACAAATAAAGGTTTAATTGTTATGAGTTTATTTGGGTCTGAGAAATTATCATTAGATGTATTAGTCTCATGTCTCACACACCTTATTTTTCATAGTGAAGCACAGTAGGCATTGAAACAATTTTGTAGTCCTCATATGCTTAATGAGAAAGAGTTTTCATTTGCTTTTGTATTGTATTGCTAGTCATAAGTACAGAAATTTAATCTCTGGCCAAACAATTACAAGTATAACTCTCTTTATAAGTTGTCTAATATGTGTTTAATACTAACATCGTGAATAACCTTAGTAAAATTAAATCCAGCCATTATTTATGCTTCTGGTGAATTTACAGCAGTAAGTATACGACCGGTGCCTCTGGCGTTCCCTTGGACACTTATTCCTAACACATACCAATTTGTCTCCTTGTTTGATCTCATGATATTGCATTATAGTCATTGGTTTTACTAACTTTTCTTCCTTTGGAAATCGTCCTAATTCTCAAAGGGCGAGTATTCTACATTTTGTGAGTTTGTTATAACAAATCTTAGATTTAGAAGCCAAACGTTATTTTACTTGAAAAAAAAAGGAGGCCCTGGGAGTTTGCCAGAAACAGAATCAGCTTGCTGGAAACCTTTGGAAAACATTTTAAGGAAGCTCTTTAGTTGGTAAAATAACATGACAACAAGAGAATAAATTACATATGGAAAGTAAGAGTTGCTTTTGTCAGCCATAGTGCATATAGTTTGCTTGCAATAAAATAATGGATTTATATATATCCATTATATATATATATATATATATATATGTGTGTGTGTGTGTGTGTGTGTATATATACACACACACACATATAGATAGACCTTTTATATACATAAAGTGTTTAAATGTCTTAATAGTATTAATATTTTCTCTTTGCGTATTTTAGCAGTGCCAACATTGTTACATTTCTTTGCAAGCATGTAACAGTAATTGATAATCTCCCTTAGTAAAAGTAGAATCTGGTATTTTTGGTTGCTCTAATTATTACCGTCCATCCTTTCTTTATACATTTTAGTCTTGTGGCTGAGTATTTATTATCTGAAACAAATTCATTGTGTGGACTACAGCATCATTTTTTGTGTATTTTTCTCCACAGGAATATGATGTTTTAGGTTCTGATTATCTGCTTTTAGATCTTGGAGATGAAAATCAGTGATAAAATGTATGTGGAGCTAAATAGTAAGTTCCAGACAGGAATTTAAAAATTATCCTTTAGTCTTCTCTCTGCCATTATATCCCAATGAAGATACCAAGTACAGTTGATTATATAGGGCTTTACTGATTTAGTTCAAATTATCATTGTTTACAAGCCACTTATGTTTCACCAGAACTGTTTTTTAAAAATGAACATGGTAATTAACAGTAATCTAGATCTTTACAATTCTACTTCTATAAAAGTAACATGAGGCTTTTTTTAAAACCATCATTCGGTCTGAGTGGGGCTATTGAGCTAAGAAGCCCCATGGAAAGTTTCTTGCCTTCAGTGTGGCCTTCCTCTAAACATCAACCTCCTGGTTCAAAGCTTTCAGTGTTTCCTCATTACATACGTGAAACACTCAAAGACTTAGAAATGACATGCAAAAATCTTCATGATCTGTATCTTGGGAATCTCACCATCCCGTTCCTCATACTCAAACATCTGTGTCTTAGATATGCAAAAGCAGTTGTAAATCTTTTTCTATATCATATCCCCTTGTCTTTGCTCACACTGTTCCTCTCTTGACTGCCTAGAAATCTTCCAGTGTAGTTTGAATTAACCTAAGTATGAACATTTCGAAGAAGTCTTTGATTCTAGAGTTTCAGTGGAATACTCTTCAGAAACTGCATTTGAACACCTCCTTTGAAAAGCTTTGTACCGGCTTCTTAACATACTTTCTCTGCCCTTGAGTGTGCTCTAGGTTAGTGACCCACTGCACCCCCTTATCTGTAATCCACCGTATATTACATGCACCATGAATGTTATTAGTACCACAACATAAAGAAATGGTTGATTTACATGTTTGTCTGTCCCTTTAGAAGAGAAATGTCATTGATTTAATGATTGTGTCTTATCACTGGATGCTCAAACTCTGGGATAGTCTTCAATAAATATTTATACATAGATAAAAAGTAGTCCTGCTCTTTATATAACTTATTCCTAGTATTTCAAAAATGGGGACTAGTGTTCATAAAGCAAACTGCCATATTCTGTTTGTCACTATCATGGTTGTACCCTTTTTAAATACTAGAGTCATAATTTTTATTTCTTTTTAAACTCCTTAAATTCCCCTTGTGCTCCCCATTTAGTAGATTTTCTACATTATTACCAGACTAAAGGTAACCATAATTTGAGGACACTGGTAAAAAATTAAAGACACGCATGCAAGACAATAGATATTTTTCCTGGGTTGTAAATATTTTAGCATTTTATTATTACGTGCAGACTGACATTGTTGCTTTGAGGGACATTTGCTGTCATTTAAAAAATGTATTTCATTTGGAAGCTATTTGGTTTTGCTTAAATCTGAAAGAAAAGAAATACCCAATATAATGTAATAAAGAACCAAATTTCAAATATTAAAAATTAAACCACTCAAAGAAGCAGAGGAAGGCAAATGTTATATTTTATCAAAGATTTCATTTACCTGTAACCAGTGAGTATTATTTTGATGCCTGAGGGGTCTTCACACTTCAGAGTGTCTTTGAAGTGATTCTCCCTCCAGTGACTACTACTGGCCATACAGGTAGGATGTTCTGATTTTGAATCGAGCCCCATGTGGGTCCCAGTTGTCAGCACACCTACCTCAAAATTTTCTAAGACTTGATCCAATGTCTGAGACTATTAGGGACTTGCCAGTACCTAGTGCTGTTTCTCCTTTTCAGCAAAGAGTAGCTATGTGAGTTACAAGGTTAGGGATTGTGATGGTCAGTTTTCTGTGTCAACTTGACTGAGCTGAGAGAGGCCCAAAGAGGTGGTAAAACATTATTTCTGGGTGTGTCTGTGAGAGTTTAGGGAAGAGATTAGCATTGGAGTGAGCAGACTGAGTAAACTGAGTAAAGATCACCCTCCCCCATGTGGGTGGGCATCCTCTCATCAGTTGAGGGCCTAAATGGAACAAAAATGTAACATGAAATATTTAAAAAATTTTCAGAGTTGGAGAAAGGGTATGTTTTCTTTACTTGAGCTGAGACATCCCTCTTCTGCCCTGGAGCCTGGAGCTGTGGGGACAAGCACGGTGCTGCAGTCCACATAGATGGGCTTTGGTGCCTGGTGCCATTGTGATCAGGCTTGGTTCTTAGGTCTGTGGGGGTTGGGCTGGTGCCAGGGTCAAAGGGAGCAAGCCTGGAGCATAGATCCATGGAAGTATGTCTGTATCCTGGGTCAACCAGGGCAGGCAGGGATCTGAGGGAATGGGATTCAGCCTGGCACTGGGACAAGCTGGAGCCTGGGGCTGCAGGGTCTTGGCTGGTGCTGGCTTGGACCTAGAGTCAGGGTCCACAGGGGTCTACCTGGAGACTGCATCTTCAGGTGCCAGCCTTGGGCCACAGGGGTGGGCCTGGGGCCAGGGATCACCAGGACTAGCATGGTGCTGTGGCAGGGCTGGAGCCTTGGGCCTGGGAACCAGCATAACATCAGGGTTTACTGTAGTGGGACTCAAGCTGAGATTCACAGTGAAGTCAGGTGCTCAGCAAACTCTCAATTTTTGTGCTGCAGTGTTTAATTTGCATGTTTGACTTTAATCAACACTGGCTATGTAATTAAAATATTAAGTATATAATTTAAAACAAGAGAATACTTTCACACTGATTGTTTTGATAAGTTAAGCACAGTGGTAATCTTTTGGTCCTTAATTTTATCTCATAATTTTATTTGCCTCAGTTATCTCAACTGTAAGGAAGGACACAGTTGCTAAAAGTAAGTACCTCCCCCCTTATTTCTTATAGCAGCTGCCATCTAAGAGTCTTTCATTATCATACAATAAATTGTACCCAATTAAAAAATATTGTTAAAAGTATTTTTCCTCTTTTGCTTAATGGAGAAAAAGATTTACTTAGTATTATTGTAAGTGAATTTCTTGCTATTCTTCAGGTTATATGCAATTATGTTTTAAATAGAAAAATATAATGCAGTTTTATATATTCAAATATTTTACATTGCTCTCAATTTCAAAAGTTAAGCCCTCCTTTTTAGTACATATGTAGTAAATTAAGCACCCATTTTTTTAAGTTACCATTAAGCTTTCCATTTTAGAGACTAGGACATTAGTTGTCATGGTATTGCCTTCACTTGTTTTAAAATATAGTTCTCAATAGCATTCTTCTACTTAAAGAGATAGCAAGTTTCTATCTGGTTACATTAACAAAGAAACCTGTGAATGCTGATAAATAAAATCTTACAAAAATATGAATAATGTCATTACTGCTTTTTCTTACATCATTAAAGGACAAATTTCTTCAAACTGTGAGAGTTCTTATATGATATTTGTAACTGCCACACAATAAATAATCAAACATGATCCTCTTTATTCCACATGGTGTAATCCTAATCATAGAGAATTTGGCTGAGCCCTTAATTTTATTAATGCAAGGTCAAATTTTAGCCTCTATATTATATGATATAACACTAGATAGTTTCTTTCTCATTTGATCTTGCTGAAGGATCTTCTTCCCTTGATAGGACAGATTATCACAAAATCTTTGTAGATCTCTGCAAAAGATTTAGCTTAATTTTCACTCTCTTTAATCTGTATTGGACTTGTTACTCACTTTGACCAGTAGCATGTGTTAGAAGTGATGTTGTATGAGTCCAGTGCCTAAGCCTCAAGAAACATTGCAGAATTTGTACCCTCTATATTGGAAAGTTTCCACAATGAGAATAAGCACAGGCTAGCCTCACAAAGGATGGGAGACCTTTGCAGCAGAGGCCTCAGCCTTGTCTGTGTTCCCAGTTGAAGGTCTAGGCATGTGAGTGAGTCTAGGTGATTTTACACAGAGCAGATACAAACCATTGCTGCAGAATCCAGCTCAACTTGTCAACCCACGGAGTCATGAATAAGTGAATCTTTTTAAACCAATAAGCTTTAGAACAGCTTTTCATACAGCGATAGACATTCAAAGCACTTGTTTTTGAGGACGCCATAACTTGGTTTCCCTCATACTGCTTTTGCTATTATTTGTCAGTCATCTTTGTTGATTTTTCCCTATCACTCTCTTTTTGGTGTACTGTCTTCTCTACCACTGTCTTTACAATCTTATTTTGTCGAATGTCCTGAGATAACATCGAGATGTTGCATGCTGAAAACTATTCTCTCTCTCTCTCTCTCTCTCACACACACACACACACACACACATTTAATAAACCTTTCTAGGTCTATGTAACTAAACGTTTATTTATTTCCACTTAGATATCTAACAACCATCTAAACTTCAAATGTTCGGTACCAAACTCCTGGTTTTCCTCTCCAAGTCTGTTCTTCCATGAGTCCTGCTCTATCTACTAAGTAACTGGCATCTCCCTTATGCTAATTCCTTAGGTCAACATTCTTAGTGTGCTTCTTGACTGCTCTCTTTCTCTCACATCTACATCCAGTCCATCAGCAAATCTTACTGGCTCTATCATAAAATAACTATCTAGAATCTTGTCGTTTCTCATACTTCCGACCTACCACCCTGGTTCAAACCACCATCACCTCTCACTTGCATTCTCTCTCTAAATGGTCTCTCAGTTTACTTCCTTGTGGCACAGCTCCCTTTCTGCAATATCCTTCAGTCTATTCAAAGGACAATTTTGTGTCATTCTGTTCAAATCTAAGTCATATTATGCCTCTGATGTCCTTGAAACCTTTCACTAGCGTACAAAGCTGTATGTCATCAATGCTCCCCATAACTTTCTCATCAAGTCTGCTCGTATTCTCATTTTCCCTGGCTATACTCCATTTTGAGTGTCCTTCCCTCTTCCAGAAATTGCCAAGAACAAGTACAGCTTGCTATTTATCCTGCTGAAAACTTCTTTTCTCTACTATAATGATGAATCGCATGCTCACTGTCTTCCATTCTTTGCTTAAATGTTACTGCCTCAATAGGGCTTTTCCTGACCACTTTCTCTGAAATTGCATTGCATTCCCCAGTCAGCCCTCTATTATCTATCTTTTCTGCTTCATTTAATTTTCATGCCATTTACTACTTCCTAATCTACTGAGATAGATAGATAGAATTTTTCTTGTTTGCCCAACTAGAACATAAGTTCCATTAGAACAGGAATTTTTGTCTCTTTCACTCACTGTTCTATCTATCCCTAGTGCTTGGAATAATGACTGACATATCATAAGTGCCTACTCTTTCTTTAGCAAATACTGTAGATTAATAAAAAGAATTTGAACCATAAATATAAATCAACCTCTAAAGAGTAACCACAGTTCAAAGTGATTTTAAAGAGTCTGTGGTCATACTAATGGTTTATTAAATCATTCATCACTGAATTAGAGTGCCGATGAACTCATTGTCTATTTATCAAGATACGATGATTGAAAAGTGATTTTAATGTCACCTGATGTTTTTGTTTTACCTTTTGACTTTACCTTGTTATTTCTACTTAATATGCTCTATTAACTTAATCTCTGTATCAAATTTCCTGTCCCACATCAAAGACGTCATCCATCTGGGTTAAAGCCTGTTATGGTCAGGTGCTGCAGAAAGACTGAAGAGTGTGCCATCTTTTGACATTGCAAGTCGCAGCTTCAGCCTCAAATATGAATAGGAGTTAATTGGATGTTTGTTGTTATAGATTCTGTTTCCTCTTGCATTGTTAAAAAATCACAATATAGTGCTAGCAAAGCAAATGTTGGAGGCAGACCAATTGTTAACATTCTAGTGTCAAGAGAAACTAGGCCATTAGTGTGGGTAATTTCTTGAATGTTTCTAACTCTGTTTTCTCAGATGTGAAGTAGAAAGAATAGTACCTACTTTATAAACTTACTGTGAGAATTAAGAAAATAGATATTGATGGTACAAAACATTCATTATACAAAAAAGTCTTTTGTTTTATAACCTGTAAAGTGGGAAATAAAAATATTTTTGTTGTAATAATTACCCAGGAGACTGGAAAAGTCTCTTGGAGCTTCCTCCACTCTCCTGAGTAATGTTTCTCTACCTCCAAACTCTTTAGCCATTCAAGTTCTGAAATGGTTTACTATCCATAGAGTAAATATTCTGTGCAAATATTTACAGTGGGAATCACAGTAAATTGTGTCATTATGCAGCTAAAATCCAGTCTGTTTGGTAGCAGAGTCAAGAGGTATATTTGAGAACATAGGAACACTGATGATTTATAATCAGATAGCTTATAGCACACAACAGCCTAGGGGAAAATCTTGGTGCCATAGCTATAAATGATCTATTAGGTGGATTGTTGCCAGTCTGAAGGCATTATACATACTGCTTCTATGAACAGTCATTCATGTACAAGTCTTTATGAGGACATGTGTTTTCGTTGCTCTTGATAGAAATGTTTAAGAGGAGAATTGCTGGTTCCTACAACAGGTTAATGCTTAAATTGTAAGAAACTACAAAACCGTTTTGCAAAATGACCATACTGTTTATGTTTTCACCTGAAATATAAGAGGATTGCAGTTCTGTTTAATTTCTTTACTCCATGTGGGTCTATTTAGATTTTCTATTTTATTTTTTTGACACTTCTAGTACTTGCTTTTTCTAGAAATTTGTTCATTTTACCTAAGTTGTCAATTTATCGGTGCACATTTTTACAATAATACTCTTACAACTTTTTAATTTATGCAGTTTCTGTAGTGATACCCTCTTTTATTGTTCATCCTTGATTTTTGTAATTGTTATTTTGTTTTCTAGTCACCGTAACTGAAGATTTATCAATTTTGATGATATTGTCAGAAAATCAACTTTTGGTTTCATAAATATTTTTGTTTTCTGTGTCATTGATTTCTGCTCTAATCTTTATTATTTTCCTTTATTCTTTGACCATATTTATAATAGCTTCTTTAAAGCTTTTGTATATTGTACCCAATTCCTAAGCTCATTCTGAGTGAGGTTAAATTGACAGTTTTATTCTTAGTACCTATAAGATTTTTCTGTTTTTATATATCTGGTATTTTTGTTGTTGTTGAAATCTAAACACTGAAATAATATTTTAGCTACTTTGGCTTATGTTTTATTCTTCCCTCTCAATGTATAGCCATTGGTGTCTCTGATCAATTTTTTATTCTTTCTTTCTTTCTTTCTTCATTCTGGAACCTTCATTAGAACTTTATATAGGTTGGTTGCTGGTTACTTCTTTGGGCAGAAGTTGTTTTCAAACACCTTAAGACTGCCAGGCTTCTATCTTCTGCTGAACTGTGTGAGCTGGGGGATACCTCTGGTATTGAAGTCTCTTTTGATCTTTGCTATTTACCAGACTCCCTTGGGTCTCTCCTGTGGAAGTACAGTTCGGATGTCTTGTTGGAACATACGGAGAAATTATTTCAGCCTTTCCAGGGCTTCCTCGTTTTCCAAATCTCCCAGTTAATGTTCTGGCTAGTCAATTTCTTGTCGTAAATAAAGATATTCCAGAGTGTTCCCAACAAAATTGCCCTTTTTATTTAGAATAGCCATTGGTTTTCATATCTCTGGTTTGAGACTGAGTTACCTATTTCTTACACCAAAGTTGCTTTGTTTTCCTTTCATTTTTCTTGTACCAGGCTACAGTCCGAGGAAGCTGCGATTTACCACTTGCAGGTTTAGGGTGGGGTGATTGGCACAGCCTCCAGCCAAAAGGCCACATTTCCAACTTTTCTCAGTTTTTCAAAGATAAATGTTTCTCAGTGTGTTTTTTTCTAAGTTTGGTTGATTTCCAGCATCCTGAAATACTAGTTTTTGACACACTTTGCCTAACATTATACTTGTTTTTGGCAAATTAACCAACTTGGCAACCTCCTCAGATACTCTTATCAGATGTGCCTCTTATGATTTCATTGTGAAAAAACTCAAATATGCTCCATTATCAACAATAATCTCTCAATGCTGTACTAGAAGTTTTGATATTTATATGGTAAACACAGATATAGATCTGGTCCAGGATTTTCAGTGTTCGAACTTCCACGATAATTGGGTTGCATTAAATTTTTAAAGACCAGCTTATTGCCCGCTATGGTATAACTACACCGAGGAAGTTAAGAACAGGAGCTATAAAAGAAAAATCAATTTTCCTGCTGATTTAGATTTGGCATATCTCTGTGAAACTCCTATCTTCTGTTTGAAAACTACTAATGGAAAATGGTGTTCCAAAATTATAAGCATTAGAGTAAGATGTTCTTATCTGAAGAGCAAGTAAATTATGCAGATTGTCCAATTTCTGCTGAATTACTTTTTTTCTAGTTGACCGTGCCTCTGGCTCTTGGCTCCAATTGCAGAATATGGGGTAGAAGAAGCAAAGATTAAATTCCGATTGGTCAGAACCAGAAAAGAATTTCAAAACCGAGTCTGCCAAACTCACGTGTTTTCAACCGCTCTCTCTTTCCTTATAACTTTTTCTCAGTGCTATCAACAGGGGGAAACCTATTGGCCAGATCCCAGCTCGTCCCTCCAGCTTTCCCCCTGCTGGTTAGTCACACCTCAGCTTTTGTCCCTGGAACAGATATTGAACAGGCCACAGACTGGAAGTTAGGGAAATGAGTAAAGCAGCTGCCAGAACTGGTATTGCCTCTTTTCACCGGAGCTGATTCCTTTCAGACGTTCACCCACAGGACAGCATTGTGAAGCCATCTTTCAGGTGTCGTCTCAAGTAATTTATGAAGTAATACTTCTGGGACTGTACTAAAGTAATTAAATTCAGGGAAAAGTCAGTGAGCAGAAAAGTCTATTTTTCTTCCATCCAAGATTGTCAAGGGGTACTTTTCTGCAGAGTAAGAAACCATGACCTGTTAATGTTTCCATTTCCCATGGATGCTTCTTAATGTGTTAGAGACTAATTTGGAAAAACAAACTTCATTTTCAAATTTGTTCTGTTTTTCTCTTAAGGAGAAATCAGGTTTCACTTTCCCTAAGTGAGAAAGCCCTGTTTCCCCTCTGTCTTCAATAACTGCCTATAATAGTGTTGGCTGTTTGGAATTCTTGTGATGCTCATCCCTCCTTTCCTCTTAATCCTTGAGGCGCACACTTAACTTCCTCTCCTTAAGTTCTAGACAGGCGCCACGAACTGCGTAACTGAGGAACACAGTGAACTCTTATGGCTAATTTACAGTTTACTGCGATTACTTACCAATATGCTATTTCTTCCTCATTATGAGGAAGCATTTCCTTTCAAATTACCAAAGTTTCAGAGTGTGCCAAAAAGCAAAATAAACACCACACTGATAACTGTGACTACACACTCTTTCTATTTCTTTTAATAAATGTAGAAAACCTGTGCCACAAAGAAAGAGCAAACCATGAATTTGATGGTGGTTATAATTTGAATGTAAGTTATTTTATCAGTTACGCACACTCATTCAACATGCTACTCTATCACCTTGGGAAAAACCATCTTCGTCCTTTGACGTAAGAGTAAAACAGTGGTGTTGATTCACATACTACAGGATAAATTTGGGGTTCCGAAGAAATACCGTGACATAATTACAATGCATGCATGGTTTTTGGGTCGGAGCCAAGAAGTACTGAACAGGAAATCATGTCATTTATCACTTTCTGGTGTAAAAGTTTGCTCTCTCCCTTTGGCTGTTGCTCATTTACAGTTAGTAGCAGCAGGTGGGGAGGCAGAAGCAACTCACTGCCTGCCTGCTCTGCTTTAGATTGATTTGTGTAATCCTCAGCAAAGCAGACGATATCTATGATGGATGTGCTGTTTAATTAGACTGTTGTAAAAGCTGTAATTACATCTACTAAGTGCACTTTTATGTTGCATACATAAGCAACTTCAAGGAATGTTAATTATACTCCATGAGGCATTGTCTGGGCTTCCGAACTTGGTTTTGGGGTATACGTGTGAGTCTTCTGAGTTTTATTTTTAATCAATAATGACTTCAAAATGAAATGATCTATTAAAAAATATCCTTAGAAAATACAGAAGGCAAGGGAACTATAAACAGAGATCTTTAACATGAGCTGTGGCTTTTTGGAAACGAACATTATGGGTCCCACAATTTAATTTAAGCCACTTAAAACATCCATTTTGAACATTTAAAAAAACTATCTGATATCCCAATCTGTTGAAAAGCTTATATAGGCATTAGCAGTAAAGTCTGAAGAACTAATGGTGTTCACTATACTCAATTTAGACTAACATTTGTGTCATGTTCTTACTCTGTTCATGATCCATTAGTAAAATGGCTTTGCCTTATTGCATGAAATAAAAGTGATTTATTTTTAAGTTGCCATTAGTCTTTGGACTCATGCTGTATCTTCAGTTGTTAGAGAGCTATTGTAGCCAATAGGAATGCATTCTACATCTGAGGCTGGTGAAAAGCATTTGCTAAAAGGCTAAATAAAATTGACATGAACAATTCAGAGAGTCTATGTAAATGAGCTGCTGTTCTTTTATTGTTCTTGTTTTTAAATTCAGTTTGCTTTGCAGTCTACCAATAGAACTGATAGGCAAGCTATTTATGTAGTGGTACTAAACGGAAGCTATTTACAAATAAAAATATTGTTATTTAATCGGTCTAGATAATCTTACTTATTTTTGAAACAAAACAACATAATTTAAACAAAGCAAACAAAACAATTTAAATCTAGGAAAAAAATCTCCATCTGGAGATCTAATTTATGCTCTCTTTGTTATTACTTCTATTAAATGTTTTAATGTTGTCTTTTGAACCTATCCCCAGACTCCCCTTCCTGAGATATTACACTGTCTGTTCTACACCACACCACTGTTACCTTGAGATTCTTGAAACCTCTTATGAAGAAGTTTTAAAGCCAGTATTTCTGGCAGATTTTTTTATGCTTAGGGACAGAGTTTTGAATTGCCAGTAGATTAACTGGATTTACTTTGTTATGCATCAGTATGCATAATTGTTAAAATCGTAAAAACTGATAGCAGCCCCGTATTCCAAAATTCATTATATTTTAGTAGGTTCATTTATGTTTCTCCATTCTGAATGTTAGTATAAGAAGAATAGGTCGTAATAGAACATAGGAAGTAGAAGAACTTGATTTGACATACTTCATTCTTAACATATCCCAAGTCTCTGCCACTGTTGTTCCTCATAGGTAGAGATGTCCAGTTTGAGAATAACTAACAGCGTTGATCAAAAAAGTGTATAATAGTTATCTTTTCTCTTCTATATTTTAATTTGATTTTGTTGCATTATATTATGCACAGGACCTTGAGTTTGAAATAGCTTTAAAATTAAAAACATATCCAATGTGCTTTAATTTAAGGGCATTTAATTTAAAACTAGAAAACAGCTTGTTGCTTTGGACCCTTTTTCTCTATGATCCTATTTCCTAAGCCTTTCCTTAAGGGCCGTATAACCATAACCAATTCCCTGGCTGGTGCGGCTCAGTTGGTTGGAGTGTCATCCCATAACCGAAAGCATCTGGGTTTGAACCAGGTCAGGGCCCAGCCCTGGGTTGCAGGTTTGCTCCTCGGTTTGGGAGTGTGTGGAAGGCAACCAATGGACTCTCTCCCACTGATGTTTCTCTTTCCTCTTTCCACTCTACCCTCCTCTCTGTTTTGAAGCATTGAAAAAAATAAAATGTCCTCAGGTGAGGTTAAAAAATAATCATAACCAAGGCGGTTTTAGAAAGATATTTCACAAAATAAAATGCACAATAACTATTGATTAATAATAAAACATTTATAAATCAATGTATTCACTTTAAGTTCACAAGTTCATAGTCAATAAACGTTTATAAATCAGCATATTTACTTTAAGTTCACAAGGCATAGTCCATCTACTTTGGAAAGCAGTATGGCTTAATGGTTAAAAAATTGGGTTTTGGAGCCACACTTCCTGGGCTCAGATTTTTATTGTGAGACTTATTAGTTGTGTGTCCTTGGGCAATCTAGCTTTCTCAGATTAGGTTGCAGATTAAGAAACGAGGATGAATAGAACAGCTTCATAATGTTTATATATTGGTCATGGCAAACATTTTATAAATGGTTCCTAAAATTAACTGCAAAATAGAGATGTTATTATAAGACATATAACTCTAAGAATTCTTACATTCATATCTTTGCTCTTTTGCAATTTGTTTCCTTAATAGCTTTACACTATTTTAGATGACTTTTCCAGTATTTATTGAGCACCTGTTCCGAACGAACACAATGTTCTATACGATGAGAAAGAGCAGTAAAGAAATCAGGAAAAATTCTGGTTTTGATGAATTAATGACTACAGTGAATCATGGGCCAATTGAGACCTGAGACTGAGCTCAAAGAATAGAGGTTCCATTTCTCTCAATCTATAACAAGAGTCGTTTTGCTTATCAGAAGGCCTGCCACATAGTACGTGCTTGTTCAGAATTCACTATATTATTTACTCTGCGTCCCTTTTCCAGATGGCATCATGAAGTTTCTCTTACTTGCAGATGTTATTTTTATAATTACGAGATTTAATTTTCATAATTTCTGAAATCTAACTATACTAAAGTCACTTATTTTTCTTCCTTCTCAACCTGATATCCAAAGGAGTAATACAGATGTGATCTCTCCCCACCCCCGTAGTTTACCTGCATTTCTTCTTTTGAAACTGCCATCTCCCCTCAAAACAAACCTGTAATAAGCTGAGCCTCCAAAAACCCAGAAAATTCTCTCAGGGATGGTAGTTTTTGTAGAAAGAGTGATAGGTATCTAGACATAGCCTAGATTATTTACATTGTATTTCCATTCCATTATTACAACTAATGTTATTCACATTCTTTTTTTCCTAATCAAAAGCTCCGTAGTTAAACTCAAGTACTACGCAGAAATAAATAATATTCCAGTGATGTTCTGTGTATTCAAGTACAGTCTTCATATACGTGTCCAAAAAATGTGGTCTTTATTGTAAGTTTTCACACAACGTGACTATGGCTTATTTCCTGAAGGGGGAAGAAAAATCTCTCTTAGATTCAACTAATAACACTTAGTAAGTCAGAAATCATGCATTAAGTATTGGTTTGAACTTTCTTGGCACGTGTCAAAACGGAGCCCATGTTAAACAAGCTGGAGGGCATTTCCAGAAGGCTTAGGGGAGTGTGGTCTTCAAAGACATCTCAGGAGCCAGGTTCATCTCCTTTCTATGTTCTGCTCAAAATTAGGGAGACACAGAAGGCTTCAGAGTATGAGTTACGTGGTCTTAACTCTGTGGAATTTATGGGATTGCTGATATTTCTGAGAGCCTTGGAGCTAAGCATGGGCAGAATTCTGTCTTCTAGGTATACAATAAAATAACAAATAGAGAAAAGAAATAAAAAGAAAAGCCTTTAAGTTAAAACATCAGCTAACATTCAAGTGAGTTTTGCTCGGGCATGTGTGAGTGGAAGACTTCCTTTTTCCCCATTAAAACACCTATTTTAGTATATATTCATAGTAAAATATCTGTTCTACATCTCTCCCTCAAACCATCAGAAATAATGTTGAGACAGGTTAAAGACATTATTTCTCATTGATTGAAGGAGATCCAGTTGTTCATGAGAAATGCAGATAGATTAGCAGAGACATCATAAGAGGTTTAGCTGTAAAGATATTTGAAGTTTAAAGTAGGTAGAAAAAAACTAGGAAAGTGTCCACATATATCAGACACTTATGTACTAGAAACTATGCTAGTTGCACTGACAATTTTATGTCACTCATGGGAGTATGTGATTAATTTTTGCTCAACGTTGAGTGAATTATTCCAGAGATCTGCCCCTGTTGTCTTCCCATGTGCAGCATACCCACATATGGAGTAAACAAAGTGAAAAACAGTTCATGCCTTCAGAGAGTTGAGCATCCAATGGGAATTCTTAATCTATGTTTAGTGATACAGGTGCAGCATTGGCTAATGTTTTTATTAAAAGGTTGATAGCTGTGTCTATGAGTTCTAACTTTAAGATCCCTCCCAACTCCAAACCTCTCTGAGGCAGTTGCCGTGTGAAGCAGTGTTTCTAGCGGCTTCCAGAGCAGAAAGCAAATATTAGATTCTTTAAAATGAATCTCTAATTCAACTTTTCACCATGGCTACCCATACAGTGACTCCAGATTTCGGGATGACTCATCTGTATTCTCAGAATAAAAATAATATCACAAAAATATAGAAATATTTGAATCTCAAATAGAATTTCCCAACGTCTTTGGAATTATCTGGGTGTTTCTTTTGAAGAAGAATTATTTTCATATATCTCAAACTTTGATTGATCTTGCATTTCTATGTAAAATAGCAGAACATTGTGAACTCTTTTTAAAGTGTGTTTTAAACTGTTCTCCAAGAAACTAAACTACATAGCCTGTCATTCATTAGCTTCAGGCCGTATGATAAAAGGGAATGTTTTAAAATCCTCCAGTTTTGTGGAAACAATCTGGCAAGTACTTTTTTTCTCTGTGAGGTTTGTATTTATTACCGCTGGCATACGAAACACATTTTTAAAGCACAGACATTTACATACACATCATCTAGCAAAATCTTTATCAGCGAGACAAGTATTTTAGTAGCTGTGACAAGAAAACTCTTCGCCTCTTGCTAATTATGAATCCCTGCAACATTCTGAACACTTTATTTTAATGAGTTTTTATGTCCCCTTTGCTCTACTCCCCTGTTGATTGACAGCGATCTATAGCTCACAAAGCCACAGCTCTGATAGAATGACGAGGGACTGTCCTCTTCCCCTGTTCAGCACAGTGTCTTTCATCTCTTTGTCTATTCTCTGCTCATTGTTCATCTTTGGCATCATCAGTCACCACGCAGTGCAGTTTACAAATACAGGTGTGACAGAAGAGAAAAAAAGTCAATCTAATAGTATGGCGTTTATCAAATACCTGCCAGGCTGCTATTTGAAACTTCCTCTCAGTGCTCCTGTTGGAGCCAGATCAGAACTCAGATAACGGTTTTTCTTTTAAAAGTGAGTAGATTTCCCTCCCCTCTCTTTGACGACCTACGCTGACTGAGATAGTTTATTTAAGGCCTTGATCTCCTTTTGTTGGCAGATACTGATCCAATTCTGGGAGGAATGAAGTGAGATTCAATGACACCTGGGTTTCTCTCTGTTAGAGCGAGCACACACATGGTCTACAAGAAAACACATGTGAATACTTGGCTGTCTGGAAAATACAGCTTAATGACAATTGCTTTGTTTGAAATGGAAATAGAGTAAACTCATTGTGGAGTGTTAGATCTCTACTTGAAGTGTTGGCCCAAACAGCTGAATGAGTAATTGCCACAACAGTAAAGCCCAACTGTTTTATAAATGTCTTTTATTTTTGTGATTACTCTAAATAGATTCAATTTGATCAAAATTAAATTGAATTACATATTCATTCAGTAGTATATATTTTATATGCTCTTCTACATAGATTTTTATCTACAGGTTTTAAATGTTGTAATCACACATTTTTCAGAATACAAAACAAACAAATCAGGTAATATATGAATGTGATCTTACCCAAGGTATGGTGAATTATAGGTCTTCGGTTAATGGTAGCTATTGTCACTATGATTTTATTATTAAACTATTACTAAAAATCCTAAGACACTGTACATTTACTGAAGTGTAAATAAAATTGTAAAATATAATGCATGCAAAAGTAAATGCCTATTGAATCTCATATAATGTTATATGCCATTTACGTATCAAGTTAAAAGGTAACTTACACATATAAAGCTGTTTTTATAAACACTTATACCTAATAATATGATTCAGTGAACAGAGGTGGAATAAGTCAAGCATTTCTAACTAATTAGTACTGTCTGATTAAGCATTACTCTTAGATATGAGGCTGGGAGAATTTAGGGTGTGAGAAGGGTCTTGCCGCCACAGGTTTGAGGGCAATATTAGGAAAACCCATATGCAACAGGAGGAACATTATTTTTAGTACAGAAAACAAGCTGGATTTAAAAATTGTATTTCTCTCTGGTAAATTTGTAAGATAAATTATTATAGATATTATGCGTGAACAAGTATACATAAAAAGCATGACACTGGTGGATTAAGTAAAAGAAAAAAACAACAGTCTGAATGTCTGGTAACTCACTAAGTTATTTGGTAATGCAGTGAAGGTTCATTGGGTGGTTCCAGTGCAATAGGCGCTGAGAATTAAGAAACAGAAACAAGGATCATTAAGGCAAAGTAATGTGTATTATGATTCTATTTCACTTTTGGTTATTAAGAGTATTGAAGAGTGTGGTTCAAAGTATGATAAGCCATGGTTAGGCCTGTTGTATAGAGATCTCCTATGAGCCTTGGAGCAGGACGATATGTGTAAATGGAAGAAAAGTTATTATGAAACTGTCATGCAGCAAAAGTTTTGTATCTGGAACTGTATGAGACTATCACACTTTGGACATCTCTATATTGGAAAGGCACCAGTGGGGCCTCCACCCCCTGTTCCCTCCCCACCCATGGTCTTCCATGCATGTTTTGCATTGCTTGTTAGTATAAATAAGACAGGAGATGTATCCTTCAAGCATTAAACCTGGCCAGGCTCCCATGGCCTTCATGCATCCTGATTTTACCAAAGTTTTTGATAAAGTTCAGTCATATTTTTACTTCTCATAAAACAAGGAAAATATTTCCCATATGATTGTATAGTGGAGTGACAGCTTGGTGAGCAGCGTTCTCCAGAGGGGACTGAATAATGTCTGCAGTCAACTTGGACAGATCTCCAGAGGCAGAATGAGACCTACCCCCCCCAGACAAGGGAGCAAGGTGCTGATGTGCCCTTATTGGCAGATGAAGATACTAAGGGTGAGAGGGAAGTTCAGCATCTCCTCAGAACTCACAGATTTGGTAAGTGGAGGGCATCTCTGGNTTTGATAAAGTTCAATCATATTTTTACTTCTCATAAAACAGGGAAAATATTTCCCGTATGATTGTATAGTGGAGTGACAGCTTGGTGAGCAGCGTTCTCCAGAGGGGACTGAATAATGTCTGCAGTCAACTTGGACAGAGATCTCCAGAGGCAGAATGAGACCTACCCCCCCCAGACAAGGGAGCAAGGTGCTGATGTGCCCTTATTGGCAGATGAAGATACTAAGGGTGAGAGGGAAGTTCAGCATCTCCTCAGAACTCACAGATTTGGTAAGTGGAGGGCATCTCTGGTCATTTAAACAACAGACTGTTTGGTTTCCTCGTGCTGTTTATTGCATGAAGTTCACAAGGTAAACTTCAGTTTCCACAGGACTGAGAATGTAGTAACAATAAGAGAAACTGAAATATTTTAGTCTACAAGAACAAAATAGAATCACAAAAATTAGACCATAGCTTTGTTGTTAATATTTCTGATATATAAATGTATCTACGTGCTGACTTCAGAAAAAAATTTTACTTTTAGATTGTTTCTCATAATTCATGCGTATTCTTATACTTTTCTTCATCTTGAAATATTTCACAGCAGTCTTTAATATATCTGTCAGATCTTCCAAGAGTTTATCCTAATTTTTTCTGACACTTTATCCCTTTAGTGTCTTTAGGCTAGAGCTTGTAAAACGTGTCCACAGACAGTGGAATGAAAAAGAAATGGCACAGCTATTAAAAAAAGAAAGGAAAAATCAATGAAGAGAAAGCTCTTGGAAAATAAGTCAATTTAATTTTGTCATTTAAATTACTTAACAATAATTTGGAACTGAGTTGAAATGAAAAGACAAGCAATTTAGATTAAAAAAAAAACTATTCTCTCTAAAGGGGTGAGATCTGAGTGCTACCAGTCTTATTCTTTAGGTTCAAATAGGAATCCATTATTGGGAGGCAAGAGAACATATTCTTTATCTAAGAAAGAATAAGTGAAAATGTGTTGCTATCCAAGTAGGAACATTTTAATTTAGACAGAAGAGCAGATCACAGTGTATGGGGTTGGCCAAAGTTCATTTAGTTTTTTTCTATATGATGGCTCTAGTTGTGCTTAGTTGTCTTTAACTTCATTGGAAACAATTTTATTAGATTGTATTGTGACAACTGTCATATCAGCGTGCATTAAAAAAATTATCAAAATTTGTGAATTTTTGTGCAACCATTTTAATATTGTAGATCGAAGAAAATATACCACATTTTTAGTGTATTATGCTTTATTCTTTCAAGAAATGTAAAGATGCAACTGAAGTGCAAAAAAAAAGATTTGTGCAGTGTTTGGAGAAGGTGCTATGACCAATCAAATGTGTCAAAAGCAGTTTATGAAGTTTCTTGGTACTATTGACATTTTTGCCCAATAATTCTTTGCTATAGGCTTCCTTATGCATTGGAAGATGTTTAGCAGAACCTCTGGCCTCTACCCACCAGAAGCCAATAGGAGGAGATAGCCCACTTACTCAAAATATCCAAATCAATAAAGTTATTGGTGAAAATGAAAACTGTATCTTTTATTTTATGGGAAAAATCTAAACAGACTTTTTGGCCAACCCGATATATGTACTTTTAAAGTTTCTGTATATTAAGGGTTGCATAACTGCAATGTTTTGAAAACTCTGGTAATAGAATAGAACAAGGATATTACTACAGTACATTTCATGATGTTTAATATCAAGTGAATCTCTGTGGTAATCCTACAGTATTTTTCAGCTTCCCCATTTAGGACAGTTTCATAGTGATTATGAAATATCAAATATCTTACACTTTTTAAAACACCAACTCTTCACAGAAAATGACCTCCCATCCTAGCTTCATAGATAATAGTAAATAATATCTGTCTGACTTTTCAATCATGAAATTGGGTAAAAACAAAATTTCATAGACAAATTTATCAAATGCACTTATCAAATGTTATTCATTTCCCACAAGGAAAACAGAATTGCAACCAAAATTTTGCCATTTCTAGGGAGAGTATAAAAATTTTCCATTTCTGAGAGGATATAAAACATTTCACTTATGTAAATAAATTGCTCATTTTTTTAAAGTAAGAAAACCTTTTGTTTTATTTCACAAATTTCAACTTGTGTGTATTAATATTATATGTCTATAATAGTTTTTGCAAAGAGTGTCAGGAGCCAGACAGTAAGAAACTATATCTGTATATTTTGCTAGAAGAAAAACTGCACATAGATAAAGCAAATATTAAAGATATGTCTGTATGTAGAATTCTGAAGTTTTTATACCCTCTGTTAGCAGAGGATAGAACCAGCTAACAGGAAAGTGTGAACTGAGATCAATGACAAACCAGAGACAGAGCATGCAATAAGTTCTCATTTTAAACAAGCCCCCATTAAAGATTTGTTTCAGGATGAAAAGGTGAAAGATCCAAAGTTTGCTTATTTGTTATGTTGACAACAAAACTTTTCCTTCGACAAACCTGTGAATTAACTCAGCTCAAATAGACCTTCTTCCCTGGAATTAACAGCAATGGAAGTTAGTTTCTCTCTTTCTTTTAAAGACAAATTCTTCTTCCCTTAGCTATTATCCCTGAACCTTCCCGAATCTTCTGCTGCTTCATACACTGATTTATAACAATCAGTACTTACACATACTCGAATGCCCTTTTCTGAATCAAACACCCCCCCCCCCTAGCTTTTGTGACCCCCCTACTCCTGGCTTGCTTCTCTCCTTGAAATCACAGCTGATTTTTGAGGGTGCTTTCCCTATATGTACAACACATGGTGAATACTCTTTCCTGTCATGACCCTTCTCTCTTGTGCTAAAATTTAATATGCGTACATGTCTACATATATAGTATGTCATTTGCATGTGATCTCAGCCGTTTTATTACTTGAATCCTTATTAGCATTGACAGTATACAATTATGTCAAACCTCTCTCCTAACATTACCTAAAATCCTAAAATCACAGTAGTTCTTCAATGTCTGAGTGATGTGTTTGGTAGTATAAAATGGTTACTACCAAACCATTATGGTTCTATTTACCGTATCCTCGCCTCTCCCCCCAGTGCTTCCTCCCCATCCCTTTCCCTCTTGATGTTGCTTTTCTTTTTTCTGCCTTTACAAGAAGCTTTTCTTTTTCACACAGCAAGAGATTGACTCCGGTTGCCCCCACGTCCCCTTTCTTTTCCACCAAAGAGATATTTCCCTTCTAGTTCTGATTCGACACCGAAGGTCCTGGTGAAGTACTGGAATTTTATAGCCTCACTTCAGGTACCTTTTCTTGTGATTCGCAGAGTCAGAATACAGAATGACTGTCAGCCTTCACTAGGCCCGTACTACGGAAAGCGTCACTTTCTGATTTCCAGAAACATAGGCAATACTACTTGAAGCAGACTCCTCCACTGCAATGCCTAGCACGATTTCTGTTTCCACACTCCTAGATCTCACACTAACTCTGGTTCCTCTCATGCCCTCTAAAATTCTTTTTTCTTGAGATCTAAGGTGTAATTAAGTACCTCATCTATTTTCTCTGATGGCAAAGTGTACTCGCCTTAATTTTAATACTTTATACATTGTACTTACATTTGCAAGTTTTATCGGTACACTCCATTAAATTGCAAACTGTGAAGAGGAAGGAACAGAACATCCCTATTTTGTCTGTTGCTGTAAGTGTGGAGCAGTGGCACCATGCTTGACATATAATAATTGCGTAGCATTTATTTAGTAAGAAATAGGTAAATGAGTGAATAATCTGTCTCATTATGATTTCATTAAATATATATTGTTTGTGCTCAGTTCTAGTCCCTTTTGCTAATCCCAATTCTCTCATATGATTTCATGCAAATTATAGCCTTGTCATCCAAATTATAGTCTTAATTGTCCCCTATGCAGGTTCACAAGTTTATATTTCTAAACTTATTTGTTAGGTTTGTACATTGCCAATCTTTTCTCTCAGCTCCCTCTCATATAAGTGGTTTCTTAGTTGCATATTAAATATTAATACAGCCATCTGGATTCATGATCCTCCTACCCCATAACTTCCTGAATGTTGACCTTAAGTGGGTTGTTTTCTGGTGCTTTCCATTATAGGTAGTGGCATCGCTAACTATGAATTTAAACATGCCATAACTCTTGGATTCATTCATGGTAACTCCTTCTGTCTTCTTACATAACCATTCTTATCAGTTTTCCTCCAAAATATTATGTATATATTCTTTGCCACCACTTTAATCCAAACTGTGCTCACATATACTTGGGTTGTTGCAATAGGTTGATATTTATTATTTTATGCCATCTTCTCTGTCTCTAATGTGTCATCCTCTACGCAGCAGTATTAACCTTCCAAGTGCAAACCTGATCATATCATTTTTCTTAAACACATTGATGTACTTATGCTAGTGTTTTAAGCTATGCCCACAGACTATTTGATACTCTTTCTTTTTAGAGGAGGAGCCTAATTTCTCTCCTGAGAGTCGGCTAGACTTAGTGAATCACTTCTAAGAATAAAATAAAGTGCAAATGATGCTATGCCACTGTGGAGACAAGGTCATACATGTCATTACAGCTTCCTATTTACTCTCTTGGATCACTTGCTGGGGTGGGAGAGTTAGCTGTCATGTCATGAGGACACACAAGCAGTTTATAGAAAAGTCTATGTGGCGAGGAAGTGAGACCTCCTGCCAACGGTCATGTGAGTGAACCCCCTGGAGAGTAGCGCCTCTGGTTCTAATTGAGCCTTTAGATGCCCACAGCACTGCTGATGTCCTGTCTGCAAAGTGGGAGAGACCCTGACCCAGAATCACCAAGGCCACATGCTCCCAAATACCTCATAAATGAAAAGTGTGAAAGGATGAACATTTCTCACTAAGTTATGCTGTGAAGCCAATGGTAACAATGGCAGTGTCCAAAGAATGATGCTTCCTTATTCATCTGCTTGGAATCTCCACAGTCTGGTCTCTGCTACCTTTCCAGCCTCTGTATGTTCTGGGACTTCCCACTTGCACACACTGGCCACAGTGGCCTTTAAATCCCATGTGTTTTCTGTAACTCCTACTAGATCAGCACTAGTATAGCAGAGGGTTTTTTTCACATTATAGACCCTCTTTTGAAATATTTTTTATTCTTTTTTTACCATGGTAACAGCTCCCCATCTTTTAAAACTCAGCTCAAGGACCATTCTTTCTAGCTTTTCCTTGGACTTTCCTATAGTATAGTAAGGACTATTCCCCTTACTATACTTCATCTCTTTGTGGTGCTTTTCATATTGTGAATTTACGAGTCCTTATGTTGTTTTTATTACTATTATTAATAGTAATAGTAAACTCAATGAGTTTGTACCCATAATTATATTCTGAGAGTCTGCTGTAGTGCTGGGCACTATAAATAAGCCAATGGGTGACTAGGATGAAGGCTCAACACTATAAAAGTAAACAGTAATATTGCATTTCAGTTACATGGTACAAGCAGATTGGTTCTTTTAGAAATGTATTAATTCATACAGATCTCAAATGTATTATCCTTCAGAATAGCTGAAAAATGAAGGGGAAAGGACAGTAAAAAATCCACATTTAAAAACTGAAATGACCAGTGTGATTAATGTGAATACTTACATTTATAGTTGACTGTATTCACCAGATTGCACAGTTTTTTCAACATTTTTTAGACACATCCATAGTGTAAAGTATTTTTTCAGGAATCTGTAGGAAGATTGTAAAAAGCACTCTTCTTGCAGAAACATTCACTTACTCATTTCAAAGTTATGGGAGTAAAACTGCCTATAGAACTCCCATTAATGTCAATGAGAATCACTGACAAATTCCCAAGCAATACTTTGAAAACATCTTTATTGTTGCCTTGGGGCTATTGCTAATGCTGCGCACAAGTAAAATTTAGCTCTTCAAGAGACAATTGCCTTTATACTGCTGAGCATGTGTCTTCATTGATACTAAACAGAGATGGCAACACAAGAATGCATCATTCTTTTTACTTATCTGAAAGACATTATTACAGTTTTTCTGAATCACATCCTGATTTAAAATAAACAAAACAAATCTTTCTCAAAATAATTTTGTAATATGATTAAATGGAGATGACAATTTTTTTCAAACACAGACAAAATAGTATTCTATGGAATCACCCTATTAGTGGACGAGTTGTGGAAATTATCTTTAGATACGTAATGCCATAATTATGGACTAAAATTGATTTACTATACTTCTGATTTAAAAATATATAAATTATCTTTATTTTTTATTTAAACATTAGATTGTAAAAATTAGAAGACCTAAAAAAGAAGGACATTTTTATGTGTTCTTCAACTCTGATCTTTAGTGATGTTATTCTAAGGAGGTACTTTTTATATTAGTTAAATCAGTTTTCAAATTCTGGATTCTAGGTTTTGAGGCTATATGCATAAAGCATTAAAATGAGAAAGGAGGAACTTCCATACTATTTTCAGTAGTGGCTGTACCAGTTTACATTGCCACTTAGCAGAGGGAGAAAGAGAGAGAGAGAGAGAGGCAGAGGAGAAAAATAAAACAAATGGCCCAAGTTCATGAAATGAAGAGTCCTCATAATTCTCACAATTTTGATTTGAGAAAAATTTTTTTCATTTGTATTTGTTAACATTTGACAATTAGAATTCTCTCTCAGTGGTGGTGAACAGTAAGTACTCTCTGTATCTAATCCAAACAGATTATTCTAACATGATCTATTCAATGGTTTCAGTGGAAAAATGGCTGGCCAAAATATGGAGAGTGATGAATGATTGAGATGGTGACATTTAAACTGTATCACATGGTCTGTAGGTGCTGGGAACTAACAGCAAGCCTGCTTTGAGTTGTCATCTCAATTTCCATATAACAAACAGAACTGGCAAGCCACTTTGGCTCAAAAAAGATTTCTGGAATATATATACAAAATATCTCCCAACCAACTTGTTCTTGGACAATATTTTTGAATTCTTGATTATAGTGTTTCTGTATTGCAATATGACTTGGCACCATGCCACCAGCACCCAAAGTTTCCTGCAATAATATCTAACTTGTTCTTCATTGTCATTTCCAATAGAACTAACACAGAAGTAAATGGTCACACTTTAATGTATTATTTAATATCTGTCTTGGTTTATTGTTCGTTCATTTCAGTTTGTAGATGACACCTTACTCTGCAATGGTCATTGACTATAGTAGTCTCTATGTATGAAAGTCAAATGATAGAATAATGACTATTTTTTACTGTTAAAATTATTTAGGTTCTATAAAAATGGCATCTTGAATAGCCCTGATTCTCTCTGCTTCACAGCTTCCTCCCTCAAAATAAAGTCTGCAGCGCAGTCTGTGAATCATCTGGAAACTGTACTTCTCCAAATTCTCCCTGTGGTTTGGGGAGGTTAGCCCAATCTCGTCAGCCCTTGTGGGCCTGATGGGAAACTTCTTTGGTGGATTGAGTTTATTTCAGTACCTGGAGTGGAGAAAGGACTTCCACTACCACATAGTGAATTTTGGAAACAAATTCTTAGTCTTCTGCATAAGGGTTATGGATTGTCAGCCATTCTATGGCAGAGCTCAACATCAGAAAATTTTGTACATTCCACTTGTTCTGGTTTGTCTCCATTCTAGAGAACCTAAGAGCTCCATATGTAGAAATTCGAAAGGAACACAAAACCACAAATGGGTAAAGAAGTACAATTCACTGAAGGGATCTCTGTAAGCAAAGGTAGACTCTACACTGATTTTGCCATGTAGTTGCTGTAAATTGCAAGTATTAGCTGAGAGAGAAGACAACTTTAACAGTTAATCATGAGAGTTTTGTCTCTTCCATAAACTGCATAACCCCAAATACCCAAACTATTAAAAATAGTTAAAAATACTGAACATAAATGCATAGATGAGTTCAGAAAAAAAATAAGGTAAATCACAACCAACCAACTTCAAAGTAATGCTGATGGGGCGTTGTAATTGAGCCTTCTGTGTAAAGCTGGATATACCCTCAATAAAAGGTAATTTAGGTCGGGGGGGAACAAAATCTTGGAATAGTCCACTGTAATGGAAACATGTCCTTAACTTGAGCTCCTTGAAATTTCAGAGTCACAGTTATGGCCTCAATAAGTTTGTGATGTGAATATATAATACGAAGTTGCTCAGGAAACTCTACACTGAATAAATAATACATAAGGTAGCCGTAAGGCAGAAAGAGCCTTTAACACTTGGCAAAAGCAAGTGCAAGACTGATTTGGACAGATACACCCTCAATCCAGGTATCATAAGTTTCAAAAGAAGATGCTATAAGAACAGAAAATAACCAAAAATAACCTCCCATAAACAAAAGGTATTATATATAATGAACTAATATGGATTTTACATAATAGAATAATCAATATTATAAGATGAGCATATGTATAATTATCAAGATAAAATTATATTGTTATTCCAATATGTCCCATAAATATTATTCACAATTTCTATGAGTTTTTATATACTATTACTTAAAATAACATTGAGGGGGATATCAATGTTTCCTGTCTTTAAATCTTTTATTCTTATACTTCAGTCCATTGGATGCCATATTCCAGCCATACTGCTCAGAAACCGTCTCATCAGGGTCAGCCACAACCACACTGCCATCACCAAGGTTGATTTAACTTTGAGAACCATAACTTATTTAACAGGAGTCCAGCAGTAGGCACTACTGACATGTCTTCTTCCTTGAAATATCTCTTTTCGTTATGTCACAGCTTGCGACTTTCTTCCTCTCCGTACCTCCTGCCCAAGTTCCATGTTCTGTTTCTCAACCTATAGTGAAAATATCAACATTTTTCAGAGCTGTGCCCTAAAAATATCTGCTGTTCTTTTTTCTTGGCAATTTTTTGTCTTCTCCTATGCTGTGTGAGAGTGTGTGTCCCAGCATGCACTCCTTGTTTCTCTTTTACTCCAGATGTGTTTATATGGGTGGGGACTGAGTTAATACTTGTATATTTCTTTTCTGGGTCCTGTAGCATCACAGTTCAGGGTGCTTGCCTAAGCTCTTTCCCTAGGCAACCGCATTCACTCCTTCTAGCTCAGTTAGTGTACTGCGGGTTTTCAGATCTTGTCTGTGTACTGCGGGTTTTCAGATCTTTACCTCATCCCAGACATCTCTGCTGAGCTTTGGATCCTTATAGATTCAGCTTCCTCTTAGACATCTGCTACTCACAATGCCTTAGATACTTCACTTATACCAGACCATGTCCAGAACTGAATTCCTCCTTGTCTCCACATCTGCCTCTCTTTATCCTCCTCAGGGCAGATTTTAGCATCATCTTTCCTATCCTGGATATGTTCTTTTGACATGATCCTTTATTCCTCTGTACTCCCCATGGAAACACTCATATACACCTGGCACTTTTTCTTAACATCCGCCAGTCCTCTCCCTTCCATCTTCTCTGGCCCGGCCCAGGCCCAGGCATTTCTCAGCTGTGTTACCTCAGCTGCCTCCTTCATCTTTCCAACATTCCACTATGAATGCAAGCTCCAAAGAGATGTTTGAAATATGCAAACCTCATCATGACTTTCCTTAGTTTAATATCACTCAGTTGTTTTGCTTTGTCTGTAGAATGATCTGTAAACGCCATAACGTGGTTTGTGAAGCCTCTCATTGATAATTTTTGTTTATTTTTTCAGGCTTAACTCCAGCTACTGCTTCCACACGTCTACGCTATTCCAACTTGTTTGATTATATTATTCATTCTAAAGATATCTAATATTTGGAGAAATTATCTTCCTTGGACTTTTGTGTATAGTTAAGTCTGTATAGCCCCTCTTGACTCCTTCCCTGAACATTGAGTAAAAAAACCCCAAAACTTCTTCATAGAAACATGTCTGCAGATTCTTTTATCAGGTTCTGCAAATGAGGTTATAGAAAAATGAAATTAAAGTCAGGATTTTTCATATTTGGCCTAACGAGCCATGTGTCAAATACATTTAAAATTTTTTCTCTGTTACAAGGGGCCTCCAGAGTTCATAAAACGCATAGTAAACAAACAAAATGATTCGCCAAAGACACATTAGGCACGAACATACTTATAACCCAGCAAAGAACACTTCTTTGTAAAAAAAATGTAGGTTGGATTTGTTAAAGAATTATGACTTGTTTTGAATTTTTTTGCAAGGGTTGAAGAAAGCAAAGACTTTCTCTGAACTGAGCATTCTCAGGAAGTGGGATTAATTTTGCACTTGGGTACCTTATTTTATTTTTTAACTGAGAGAGGGGCGTAACAGTAGAGTTAGAGCCATGAATGATACAGAAACATTCTCCCTAGAGGAGACACGAGTAATTAGCCATTTTTGCAGTCTGCCCAGTTTCATCTGCGCTTTCATCTGTGCTCAGTGGATGTGAGGGGGACTTTGTGAATCTTGCTCCCAGAGTGGCTTCCTGTGGTGTGATGTGTGAACGTGTGTGTTTAAAGGAGAGTGCCATGACCTAGCTGTGGGGTTCATGCCTGCTCCCAAATGAAAGCTCTCAGGATTGCTTTTTTCTTCTTCAAAAAGAGGGACTTGGAGCCCACATAGGATCAAAACATGAAGATTGTAAGATGGACGGCAATCACTCCATTATCCTCTTCTGTGCCAATTGAATGGGAGTGATTGCATTAAGTGATGGAGACAGATGGGAACATAGAGGTGTGGTGGGATGTAATTTTAATGCTCACATAAGCTTTGTCAAAGTATTTCTATGGGTAGACTTTGCTGTAGGATATTGCTGACTCCCATGGTGTAGGGAATGCTAGGAGAACAATAATTTCTCTGAAGATGCTGCTGTCTGTTGGGTTCTGTGACCATAGAGATCACAGTTATGGGGCAGGGGGTGGTCAGGGATGGAGGGGATATTGTATAGACCTTGGGTGGATCTTGACTATCTATAAAGCATGCATATTGATTAAGTTGATATCTGCTTTCATGAACATACCCATGAGCTTTTTTACTCCTGTTCTTTATTACCTTGAACACAGTTCTCTCCACTTCAGGATGGGGCAGAAGTAGGTATACAGTTGTCAGTACACAAAACAGAGTTTATTCTTGTATTATTATTTATTGATTATTGTAGTATTTTTCATATGAACAGCTATAAATCTACTTTTTGCTTAACCCTGTATTTTAGGCTACAATGAAAAATTCTCTTTTTCTGACAATCTTTCTCTTGGTGTCAAATTATTCTGTGCCATTCATAAGATCCTGAATTTGGTTTATCAGACACTTGGCGTAATTTACTGTAACTGTTTTTAAATATCTTTCTATTGGTAGAATATGAGTTCATTGGAGATAGAAAGGGATCTGTCTCCCTCAGGGTGATATGTCCTGCAATAAACATAATGCTTGTTTCATAGTAGGTGCTCAATAACAGTTGTTGAATTGAGTCATTAATAAAAGATGCATGACCATACCCTGGCATATATTTGGTAAATGGAATCATTTGTTTATTTTCTTCCATTTCTCTTTCATATGTTCTCCAGTGTCTCAATAACATTCATTCTTTTTTATTTCTTTCAGCAGTTTTTAGAAAGGCATACTATATGCTAAACATTTCTCCTGGTACTTAGATATGATGGTGGACCCTGACCCAACAAGGCCTTGGTGCCCCACTGATATTCTGATGGCTACAGAGGAGCAAAGTAGCAAAGCATTATACCATGTAATAAACACTTTGCTGGGAGAAAGTTCAGGTTGTTATGGAAACACATAAGTATGTGTTGAAGCAGACTTGTTTGTGAAAAACAAAAACACCCAGAAACAAGCACAAGCACAGGAATGTTTGCTATAAAGACACATGTGAAACGCTAAAAAAAACTCTTTGAAATGCGAAACGGGAATGGTAATACTGCTGTCCATGTAGTAAGGGTTAAGAGCTTAGGCTCTCGAAAGAGACTGTGGAGATTAGATTTATGGAGGCACCATTTGCTAATTGCATGGCCTTGAGAAGGTTATTAAGTTATCTTTAGACTGATGATGATCGTAGTATGGACCTCTTAGTGTTGCTGAGAAGTAAAATGAATTAACCCTTGTGAACCACTTAGTACCTGGCACAAGATTCACTTATAAGTTATTTTTATAGGATAGTGCTTTTCTGAGATTGAGTTTGGAAAGTTGTTCTATGTGTAAGAAAAAATCTGGGTGACTCAAAATGTCATGAACCCTGATTCTCAGTTATACTGTGCATGCCTGATTAATGCCAATTAGTTGCTTTAACTGGTTTTGGTTTATTCTCCTAAGGGGACTCTCTAGTTTCAACAGCAATCGTGAACTTTTAGCTTTTGCTTCTAATAACTATTGCCTAAACTCTGTTTTCTTCCTCCCACCCTCCCTCCTTCCTCCCCCGATCCCCACTTCCTCCCTGCCTTCCTCCCTCCCTCCCTTCCTTCCTTCCTTTCTTTAATGGTTCTAAGGCAGAGAATAAGATTGGCTAATCCTCTTTGCATCACAGACACCAGAGGTCCCTGGCTGTCCTTTAGTCTAGATGTATCACTCTATCTCTATCGTCTTTGAAGGAATCATACATAGATAGATATAGTTTATCATAGTAAAATGATATGAATGAGAAAACAATGCAAGATGAACGAGATTGACAAATACACCAATTTTAACATTTTGTTAAACATTTCTTCGCACGGGAAGCTAAAATTGTATTTATCGATACTTATAAAGCAAAATGAGTTAGTTGTAAAACAATTTTAATTCTACACATAATATTAAAGTATATTTTAAATGTATCTCTGAGTTATAAGGACAGTAAAGGAAATTAGTACACGCCAAACACTGATCATACTCAGGGATCCATAGACACAGGCAAATTCAGAAGCCTGTATCTCTCTCTGAGGAACGTTGCCAGTTTAGACTCAGAAAGGAAAACTCCCAGAGTTTGGAGATAATCCCTTAACAATTCAGCAGAAGGACCAGCTCAACATTAGGTGGTAGGAGAAATTATATCTTACCTGAAAATTGATAAAAGCTCTACATAAATTTAAGCCTATCATAAATTTGGGACCTACCTGGGGGGGTCTTCCAAATTCCAAGTAGATGCATGTTTAAAGTGAATGTCCCCAGGTTGGTAGAGCTTGTGAACATCAAACACAAATGCCTTGAGAAGGGAAACCATCGAAGGGTATAGGATGGCTTATCTCTCAGCACTGGGACTGTGTGCATAACCTGAAGATTTCGTTATCTCAGCCATTACTGGAATTTATTTTACATATCTTTACAAGCACTTATCTTCTATATTTACATTTGTATCCACATTTACAACACTTATTTAAGAGAAAAGTTTTAGTTATTCGATTTCAGTGTTCACTCTTTCTACACTTACAAGAAATATCCATAATCTGAAGTTATATACAGGGTTGAACAGAAGTAAGGGCTGCTTGAGTGTGGGTGGTAGAGTAATAATATGGACGTAATCATTTGTCATTTTAATTTGAACATTTCACCTAAAATGTCAGATGGTGTGCTTGAGTGTGATATTGTTATGTTACAGAATTCCATGCTTATGAGTTTGTAATAAAATATTTTGTAATAAAAAGGGACATTATTTGTGCCAGACCCTGTATTTGATTTCTCTCTCAAATTCCATTGAGTAAATTCTATTTTATATATGTGTATAAATGTGTGTATATGTTCAATATGAGACAAAGCAGGAAAGTTTTATACTACTTGAATTGTTATACACCAAAATACGTCACCTGTTTCAGGAACATAAAAAATGCATGTAGCATAGCATATAAACTTGATTTTCAACATTTTCTCCTAAAATCTTCTTCCATTGCTCCATGTTTTTATACTTAGTGTTTCTTTCTTTCTTTTTTTTTAGTTATATAAATATAAATTTATTTGCAAAACTCCTGATGGGAAAATTTTTATCACTATCAACAACCTCTCTCCCCTCCCAGATAAGAAAACTATAGAAATCCTGCTTTTTGTGTGTGTGTATGTGTTTTAGTCTTATTTATTTATTTGTTGGTTGGTTTGTTTTTATTGTTCTTCAAATACTGTTGTCTCCATTGGGCTACAGTCACTTTACCCTGCCCTGCCCACCCCCACCTCCCACCCTCTATCCTTCCCCTTTTTGGCTTTGTCCATGGGTCCTTTATACATGTTCCTTGACAACCTTTTCCCCTATAATCCCCATCCCAGCTCCTCTGGTTATTATCAGTTTGTTCTTTTTTTTTAGTGTAATTATTTATTTCTCTTTTATTTCAGTTCTTTTTTGTCTTCTTTTTATTTAATTATTGTTCAAGTTACGTTTTCTGTTTATTACTCCCATCCCATTCCACCCCCGTGCTCCCCCCTCCCTCCCATTTCCACCCTTCTCAGTTGTTGTCCATGTATCCTTTATATATGTTCCTCTAAATCCCTCCCCTATTTCCCCTGAAATTCCCTCCCCTCTTCCCTCTGGTCACTGTCAGCCTGTTCTCTATTTCAGTGTCTTTGGTTATATTTTGCTTGCTTGTTTGTTTTGTTGTTTAGCTTCCTGTTAAAGGTGAGATCATATGGTATTTGTCCTTCAACACCTGGCTTATTTCACTCAGCATAATGCTTTCCAGTTCCATCCATGATGTTGCAAAAGGTAGGAGCTCCTTCTTTCTTTCTGCAGCATAAAATTCCATTGTGTATATGTACCATAGTTTTTTGATCCATTCATTTACTGACGGGCACCTAGGTTGCTTCCAACTCTTGGCTATTGTAAATTGTGCTGCTATGAACATTGGGGTGCATAGGTTCTTTGGGATTGGTGTTTTAGGGTTCTTAGGATACAATCCCAGCAGTGGAATTGCTGGGTCAAAAGGCAAGTCCAATTTTAGTTTTCTGAGAAAATTCCATACTGTTTTCCATAATGGTTGTACCAGTCTGCAATCCCACCAACAGTGGACCAGAGTCCCCTTTTCCCCACACCCTCTCCAACATTTGTTGTTTATTGCTTTGTTTATGATAGCCATTCTCACCGGTGTAAAGTGGTATCTCATTGTGGTTTTAATTTGCATCTCTCTGATAGCTAGCGATATTGAGCATCTCTTCATGTGTCTCTGGATCCTCTGTATGTCCTCCTTGCAGAAGTGTCTGTTCAAGTCCTTTCCCCATTTTTTAATTGGGTTAGTTGTCTTCTTAGAGTGAAGTCATGTGAGTTCTTTGTATATTTTGGAGATTAAACCTTTGTCTGAGGTATCATTGGCAAATATGTTTTCCCATACAGTTGGTTGTCTTTTTATTTTAATGCTGTTTTCTTTAGCTGTGCAGAAGCTTTTTATTTTAATGAGATCCCATTTGTTTATTCTTTCCTTTATATTTCTTGCTCTAGGGGACATATCAGTAAAAATGTTGCTGTGTGAAATATCTGAGATTTTCCTGCCAATGTTCTCCTCTAGGACTTTAATGGTGTCATGGCTTATATTTAAGTCTTTTATCCACCTTGAATTCATTTTGGTGTATGGTGTAAGTTTGTGTTCGAGTTTCATTTTTTTGCACGTAGCTGTCCAGTTCTCCCAACACCATTTGTTGAAAAGGATATCTTTACTCCATTTTATGTTATTGCCCCCTTTGTCAAATATTAATTGACTATAGAGAGTTGGGTTTATTTCTGGGCTCTCTGTTCTATTCCATTGGTCTATGTGCCTGTTTTTATGACAGTACCAGGCTGTTTTGATTACAGTGGCCTTGTATTTCAATGTCTCTGGTTATTGTTTCTGAGTAAAGCATGACTTTTATTATTTTGTAGGAAACCTTATATTTTTCCTACATGTTTCCAGGAAACTTTTACCTCTATTATTCAAATCTTTTTCAGATTAATTCTAGGCTCTTAGCTTCTCTTTCATATTTTTAAGTTAGATAATTGATTGAAAAGATCCTTGATTGTGATAAGGTATTGTATTCTAGGATATCTCAGATATTTTTCTACGTGCAGAATTATTGAATCAAATGTAGCAGGTCCTGAAATAAGATCATCTTCTTCATGGTTGTTTCCATATAGCAACCATCCCATTGAGGAGATGCTGTAGGGACTTAATTCCTGTGTACATTCATTAGCCTATGATAAAATTGGTTTTGTTATACATCATTTTGCCTAAAATTGCAGGACCTAGTGACATCTTTATGTGAGCACTTACTGTGTACTGCCACTCACGTGGTAGACTGCTTGCTTAGCTCTTCCTGGGCTGCCCCTTTTCATTGCTGTCTTCATATGCCTGTATGCACTCTACTCATGCGAACGTTGGTCAGTGTATGAAATAATATACAACACACTACCTAGTAGAATAATGGACAATGGCACATTCTTATCCATCCAATGTTGTAACAAATTTGATATTTGTCTATCTTCTACAATATCTAACCTTATGCAATTAAGAGGGAAGCTAATTAGATTCGAAGGTTAATTTATTTTTTAGGTACTGTTATGTTTGAAAGGAGGCTAAACATGAATTAGTATATTATAATTCACGTTCTAAATATTCTGCATGTGTACACCTAACATTGTTCCTGAAACTCTAACTTCAAAATGTTTTAGGTAGAATGTCTGAAAGAAACAGAGAGGGAGAGAGAAACAGAAAATAAGAAAAAAATAGAGAGGGAGGAAAGGAAAGATAGGTTCCCACTAGGGACAATTAGTTTACAGGTGATTGGGAGCTGTCGGCCCTTTAGCTCTCATGGGATTGAAGTAGACGGACTATAGAGCTAAATTAAAGGTGTTTGTATCTTCAACAACATGTCAGCATTTTTGTGTGTGTAGAATTTATTTTTTTCTGCATGAAAGATTCAAATAGAATTCAAGTTCTAAGAGAATAAATTGAGAACTTCAAAAATTAGTTAAAACCTTTTTTGTATTCTTCAGTAAACAAAGGTTGTAAAAACTCACTTTTCACAAAAAAAGATCTTGCAAGTAGGTATTTCGCTTTTCTGTATGAGATTTCTTTCTTCCACTCAGGAACATAATAGAATGTACTATTCCTGCTGTCAATCAATATTACTTATTTTAGATGTAGTTTATCACAGTGAAATGATTGAATATAAGCTTATTTTCACCTTATCCTGGTCATGAATCATTGCAGTTCAGTGAACTGTTATCTGTCTTTGTAAAGAATAGTTTGCATCTTTCTGTAATCTTCTTAAAACAAGAAAATTAGTTTGCTACTGTCTGTGCTGAGCCCACTATGTATTCACCTAACACTGTGTGTAATACTTAATCTTTTTTTTTCATTAATGGCTTGGGAAACATACAGTGATATCCAGCTGAGGTCAAATATAAGTAGATCTCTCATCAATTCTGTGGAGAATCAGTTTAACGCTTGGAAATTTTCCTTTGAGAAAAACGTTGACATTTAGTCTCACACACATGAAGTTCATAAATCCTTCACTTCAAGATTGAACTGTCATCTGGCATGACTTAAATCAGCCTAAACGATAGCCATTAGAGTGTCTTATATGGTCAGTGAACTTGATCTGATGCTATTTTCCCAACAGTCCACCATAACTTTATATAAATAGTCTTGAAAACTTTTATCTTGTCTCATATCTCTTTCCTTTTGGTTTTATCGTCACCTCATAGAATAATGTAAAAACTCCTTGCTCACTTTTGCATGTGTTTTCCATCTGACTTTTGTTCTCTTATGACAGGGACTATTAGTAGAATTATGTGAATGATGTTAGTGGGAAGGAGCACCAAGTTAAAAAGGATAACTGAATTTTTATTTTATTCCCTGTTCTCCACAGTTACCAAGAATTCAGTCTTTATTGGATTGTGTCCCATCCATTTGATTGGTACATCTTCTATCTATTACCTTCATATAAAAAAAACAGCCCATAAGTTAGGGAGCAAATCTGAAATATTAAGTGCCAATGTTACTTAACATAGGCAGGCAGATGTGGTGCTGGGGAAGAAAGAACTCATTCAGGGCAATAAGTGGTTTTACTACAAGTCCTGCAACGTAATTTGTATATAAAGCCTTAAGCTCTCATAGATCAAAAAGACCACATGGCAGAAGCAGAAGGTCGAGTTTTTAAAAATGAAATATCATAAATTAAAAAGAATAAAACAATTAATTTAATATTGTTATTAAAACTCTTATAGAGGTTATGATTCTGTTATGTGCTTCAAGACAATCATGAAGGGCAGAAAGCGGTGTGGTTTTGTACCACAGTTTTCAAAATATTTGGTCTCAGGTCATATTTGAGCTCTTAAACATTTTAGAGGAACTAAAATAATTTTTTCTATGTATATATATACATACTATTTATTAATTGTATTAGAAATCAAAACAGAAATATTTAAAATGTTTTAATTTATTCAATAATACAATAGCAAACCTCGTATATAGCATATTTTAATTAGTATAAATATATTTTTCAAAAAATGAGAAAAGAAGAATTGTGTTTCATTCATCAAATCTCTTTAATGTTTGTCCTAAATGGAAGACAGCTGGATTCTTCTATCCACTTCTACATTCAATCTATTGTGGTATTACCTGTCATGTAGCTGCTGCGCATGTGTGGCAGAGACATCTGTCATCTTTGTGTGTTTAGGAAGATAGTTTTATCACTATAAATTTCTGCAAAGGATTCTGGAGACTTTTAGGGACTCTCTTTAGGCCTTGGTTTGAGACTCCTGAAATAGTAGTTAAGAGCTGTGCTTTGAAGTTGAATAGGTTGGACTTTAAGATGTCTTTACTGCTTGCTGGTTATTTGTCTTGGGGTGATCTGCTTTACCCTTATGAACCTCAAATATCCTGTCTACAAATGAGCTTAATAATAGTACTGACCTGATAAAATTGCTTTGGGTATAAAATATAATGGTTGTCAAATGCAGATCACTAATACTGAGTTGAACACCCTCAATAGTTTCTTACTCTTTTTATGTAATTCAAATTTCTATTAAATGGACTTTTAAAATTAAATTATAATGAAAGTATGTTATTTTTATTTTCACTTCGTTGGTTTACCTGTATGACCACTCCTTTTAGGAAAGGTGTGGTTTGGAATGATTTTCTTATGTATCCTATACAATCATAAAACCAAATGATCTGTGGATTTCTCTTTAGAGTCAACAGACATTTCTGTGTGTATATAAAACAAAGCCCCTTCCCTTAAAAAAACTAAAAAGTAAGAATGACATTAAGGATTAAGGAAAAAGAAGGAGATAGACATTATGAGCAAGTCAACTGGATAAGGAATGACTTCCTTCAAAATCTTGAGTTGTGAAAGATGCAATCTTACCTGCTTTTCTTACCATATATTTTCTAAAAATCTAGATGGAAATTTTTTTTGAAGTTTAAAAATTGTGTCTCAACAAATTAAGTAGTAATGCTATGATTACCTATGTTTGAAATATTTATTGCTTGAGATATTGTAAAAACATGTAAGATATAACCCAGTCACTTAGAAGAGATTCACTTAATTTGTTTCTTAAATAGAAGCAAAATAAAATCTGTAAGTTGCAAAGGTTAAGCATATAGCAATTATATTTATTTATTACTATAATTAAGCAGAATTTGCAAAAGAGCCAAGCTGATTTATGTGCCCAGGATTCATAGTGATTATAGTGTAGAATGTTTTTTAGTCAGAGAATGGATTTTCTTACATGTCAATTTCACGTATTAGTCTAATTATTATAATTATATGTATACTGTTTAATTTAAATAAATGTACTTAATTTAAATAAATGTTCATGTAATATTCTTATTGATATACTTTGCCATCTCTACATGGCATATTTTCAGTAGTGTTCTTTTGTGGTGAGAACACTAACATGAGAAATATCCTTTTAAGAATTTTTGTGTGTCATGCAGTATTGTCAACTAGGGCACAATGTTATACAGCAGATCTCTAGAAATTATTGATCAGTATAACTGAAGCTTNTGTACTTAATTTAAATAAATGTTCATGTGTTATTCTTATTGATATACTTTGCCATCTCTACATGGCATATTTTCAGTAGTGTTCTTTTGTGGTGAGAACACTAACATGAGAAATATCCTTTTAAGAATTTTTGTGTGTCATGCAGTATTGTCAACTAGGGCACAATGTTATACAGCAGATCTCTAGAAATTATTGATCAGTATAACTGAAGCTTTGTATTTATCGAACAGCAAATTCTAATTTTTCCCTCCTTCAAGCTCCTGGCAACTACCGTTCAACTCTCAATGAGTGTGAGTATTTTATGTATCTTTGACAAGTGGAATCATGCAGTAGTTGCTTTTAGGTAAATTATTGTAGGTATTTCAAGCACACCTCAAATGTGTTCACACCCAGGTGGACCCTCAGCAGTCAAAAAGCCTGCACTGTCCAGTTTACTCCTCCTACATCTTCTCTCATGCTTCCCATGTGAATGTTCTTGTTCCACGTGTTCCGTCCCGCTCTTCCATCCTCAGCTCACTGCTTATCTTCGTCTGAATGGTCCATCTTAGGACTGCTGAATGCTTCACTCCTTGAGATAATGGAAATGCAGACACATAAATCTGTGCAGAACTGGAGGAAAGGGTGCTGTTTCCTCAGGATCTTCATTCATTCTTCCTTACTGATAGATGACAGACAGAACATAGTTAAAACAAAAAAAGACCTTGCGTGGACTTCAGCCAAATTCATGGGTAAAGTATAAAAATCTGCTAAGACATATGTGGACACCAAGCCTCAGGGAGGCATGAGAGAAAGAACTAATAAAAGACAAACAAGGAAAACTACTAAGTCAGTTTCTGATTGGATTCTATAATTCTTTTGTATCTGGAAAATTTCTCTTCTATCATAGGAGATTCCTAAAATATCCCTTATCAGCCTTAGCATAGCCAAAATAGTCCCAAATATTTTTACCACACTGAGTGAGCACATTTTTAGGGGGTGTGTTGAGTAGGGGAGGTAAGGGAAAGACAATAATCTCTTCTTTAGACATCCTAAATGGATTGTTTTAATCTTACCTTCTAGACCAAACTTGTGACCAGTTCGCTGCTTAATGTGATGCAGGAAAGTTCACATGTTTCAAATTATACTTTATTTACTTGCTGACCCATGAAATTATTTTAACACAGGTCATTGGCTTTATGCATATATTTAAAATGTAAAGGATTAGAAGTTAATGGCCTAGCCATGGAAAGAAAAAGCACATTGATATAAACATTCTTGAGCACCTAACATCTTTTTTGAAAAATATTTGATTCTAGCCAGTAGAGAAAATAAAGAGCACTTAGGAAGATTATATGGGGGAAATACAGACTCAGGGTAGCGAAGACAAAAATTCATGTATTCCACCACAAATAAACTTATTTAATAGTGGTAAATATATTTAGAAATACATACAACATAGTCCAGCATCATGGATTGCCATAGAATAATGCCAAGATATCAATTCATAGCTGCAGAAATCAGAATCTTTCTCTCCATCTTCAGAACAAAGTATAAAAAAATATAAACAAGACAAAGTGGAAAAAACACATAACTTACACCTTTAACATCATCAGGAAATGTAGACCATCATGAACCCCAAATTTCTTGTAAATGAAAGAAAGGAGCTAGGACACCAAGCTCCTATCTCCTTCCTGTTCAGAGAGGGGAGTAGTGAGCTTAAGATCATTGGAGCACAGAGAAAATGCATACCAGTAAAAACGTTCCACGAAGTGCAAAAGTACTGAGAATAGCCTGAGAGACCTGATTTATCAAGTCTTGATAAATTGATAAATTGATCAATTTATCAACTTGATTTATCAAAGCCCTGCCAAAGGTAAGGGACTTATGAGTGTATGGATGCATTACGAAATTATCCAAAACTTGATAATATGGCAGAAATGTGAATTTTCATATTATAACTAAAACATACAGTATGCTAGCTGATGGGTCATCTAAGAAAACATATATATATTTTTTACCATTTGTTTTTAATTAGGATCCAGATGTTAATAACTTTGTCGAGTTAGATGCAAACTTGTAAGACACTCCTCAGGTGTAAGTGAACCTATGCAGTGAAGATACAAATAACTCTGTCTAAGAGAAAGGAAAGATTACAGAGTTGATAGGACATTTAATTGGCACTTTTCCATCAAATTATCCAACATTTTCCAGCACTTTACTTGTTTGTATGTTTGCTTTTTTGACTATATATCTCTATCAGTTTCTCATGTCCTACTTTGCAAAATCATTGTCTTTTTTATCCTACTAGTTTCCTCACAATGTAGTAAGATAGATTTTGACATGGGAATCACTATGTATTTATTACCTAGTTATGGTTTTAATATTTTGAAAATTTTACTTTGACAGACTTAACATTTAGGCTTAGGAATACACAGCTTTTAGCAGGAAGCTTAGTAACCAGGAAGGTAGGCAACATTTGCTATTTGGTGGTTGAAGAAGTTTATTTCAATGAATTGTGTCATGGGATTATGAAGACTGTAAGTCTGAAATCTGTAAGGTAGGACAACAGATTGAAAATTCTTGGGTGGGAGGTAATTTCGCAGTCTTTGGGCAAAAATTCTGCTTCCTCAAGGTGCAGTTATGCCTTTAAGACCTTACAATGGACTGACTAAGGCCCACTCACATTAAGAGAGTGTCCTACACTTAAAGTCAAGTAATTATGCATGTTAATTACATCTACAAAATATCATCACAGCAACACCTACATTAGCTCCTGGTTGAATAACTGGATACTGATGCATAGCTGAATTGGCATAAAACACCATCACAGTGATAAAGGTAAACAAAAAAGGAAAAGGAAAAATTATATGCCTTCAAAAATCAAACAAGAGCCCCCCCCCCAAAAAAAAGGTATACCAAGACTCCCTAAACTCATGAAAACAAATTTATTTAAAGAATTGATTTACCTGGCTGATGTAACTCAGTGGATTGAGTGTGGGCCTGCGAACCACACGATCATGGTTCGATTCCCAGTCAGGGCACATGCCTGGGTTGCAGGCTAGTTCCCAGCAGGGGACTCACGAGAGACAACCATACATTGATGTTGCTCTCCTTCTCTCCTTCTCTTCCCCTCTAAAGATAAATAAATAAAATGAAATAAAAAGAAAATACTATGTAAAAATGTTTTTAAAAAAGAATTGATCTATATGCCATCTATCACTTAAATTTATACTTGAGTTTTGTGGAACCTACCTGTGATTCCATTATGCCTAGGGATTCTTATAGAATACAAATGATTGCTTGGTACTACCATTAACCGATTTCAATTTAAACTATGAGTTGAAGGTTATTGAAATTTAAATAAAGATGCAAAATGCTGAAAACACAGATTATTTTTAATGATTTGCTTTATGAGAGATGGAAACAAAGTAATTGATATCATGTTATGTGTAAAACTCCAATATCACTGAAAGAATAATAAATTGCCTCTTTTATATTTTAAAATATTTAATGTAAATGTGATATGTTTCAAATTATTCATCTGTGAACATCTGAACTTCAAATACTATGTTATCCATGGTAGAATAGGCTTACACCAATGTCTTTGGTTTGAGTTTCAGATATTTCACTCAGGGGTAAAATAATCTTATTAAAAATTAATCTAGAAGTGTATTTAAAATTTAAATACTTGTGCCTTAAATCTGGAATTTTATGTAATTCTGCTTCAAAAATGGGGAAAAGGAAATATTGTACTGAGGATAAAGTATTTGCCTTTTGTACTCTGCTTCCTCATCAGCGCCAAATATCTGTAATAATGCTACAGGATATTAGAATTCAATGTAAATATTTTATTTATTTGAATATCGTCTATTTTTATCACAAGCTAAGTTTTCAAGTTTGAGAGATGGAAAAGCTCTTGTTTTGTGTGAGCAGAAATGGCTTTAGTGCCATGAAGAAATGTCTATATTTTCTGCAGAACCAATTATTTTAAAATAATTAGTAAAAAGAATGACCTGTCATTTGGCAACTTTTTCTTATTATGATGTACCAGGAGTGGCAAAAATGAGCAATCAGTACACTTAGTTGCAGGTCAGTTTAACTTAAAATCTTCTTTGGCATTGATTTATGAATAATTTTTAATAATCTAGTTGAAAATGCAAAGTTCAGTAACACAAGATGTTTTATTGGATAGACTCATAAGGTGTGATAATTCCTGAGCAAGAAAACTAAAAAATTAGTATGTGAGGTTTTCAAAACCCAGCTTCTATTTTACATATGGATGTTTTAATTTTTCCTTGTTTCCCCTGTTCATTCTTTTCCTCTTTACAAACAAAATTAACCATCCCAAAATTTCTGGGTACAAGGTTACTTTTTGACTGGATCCTATTACTGGTCTCTTACATGCAAGTTTCGTTTTTAAAAAATCAACCTAAGTCAAACATCTGAGCAATATTTTCTGACTTTGAGACTATTTAAGAGCTCTTGAAAATGTTGGGTTAAGAGATTTATTTGGATTATCAATTTTGAAAAATATTTATCAGTTTGGAATTAGAGGTAGCCTATTACACATTTAGTGTCTCTGTGGCATGTTGTAATGATAGAATGGGGCCCTCCTTATTATTAGCATTTCATATGAAAGTGTGTCTTGCATATTTATTTTTCCAAATATAATTTATTCTCAGTTTGTCCATTTCCAGGAAAAATAATCTTATTGGTGTATGAAATTTAGTGAGCATTGAATCTTATATAATGTCTAGTTGTCTTGTCCAAGAACAGAAGGTATGTTTCTGTTTATGTTTACATTATAGTTAGTTTTTGTATATTGAGCTTGTATCCTGCAACCTTGCTTGAACTCATTAATTAGCTCTAATAATTTTTCAATGAACACTTTAGGCCAGCAATTTTCAACTGGTGTGTTGTGGCACACAGCAATTTTCAACTGGTGTGCTAAAATAATTTTTAAAATGTGTAATACCTGACTAGTCGGGGCACTGGCCTCTTTTTATTTAGATTGTCAAATTAATAAAATGACAACAGTGAACACAATAACTATCTGGTAATAAAGAATCAAAATTATACCTTTTTTGCTAGATCAGCAGAAAATGTATTTTTGGTGGCCACAGAATTTTAATCATAATTTTAATAATTAGTTGTGTTCAATGAGATGAAAAAGATTGAGAATTGCTGCTTTAGGCTATTCTGTGTATAAATCTTGTCTCCTGCAAATAGAGACATTTTAAAATTTGGATGCTTTTGTTTTTTTTTTTTCTTGCCTGGTTTTACTGGCTATAACCTCTAAGACTTTTCTGAAAAAATGTTGAGAACAAATATTATTATATTTTGGGAAAATATTCATTATTTCAGCATTAAGTATTATGTTAGCTATGGATTTTCATACCTGTCTTTTACATGTTGAGGAGGGTTCATTTCTATTGCTACTTTAAATGTTTTTATTATGAAAAGGTGTATAATTTTGTCAAATGCTTCCCACCCCCATCTGCTGACAAGATCACATACTTTGTTCTATATCTCATTAATATGATATATTACATGAATTGAATTTTGTGGATTCTGTTAAACTAAATTTACATTTCTGGAATGAATCTCGTCATGCTGTGCACCTCTCTTTGTATATTGCTGGATTTTGTTTGTTAGTATTTTGCTGAGAATTTTCAGCCCTGTGTTTATAGTTGCATCATGTAATAGTTAGGAAGTGTTATTTTCTATTAATTTGGGGGAAGAGTTTCTGAAGGATTTGTGTTGGTTCTTTTTAAAAAATTGTTTATTATAGCTGTCTCAATTTTTTCCATTTTTCCCTCCTCCACCCAGCCCACCCCTCACCCATAGTCCATCCCCACACCATTGTCCATGTCCATGCATCATTTGTACATGCTCTTTAACTAGTCTTTCCCCCTTCCTTCTACCATTTCCTACAGCTATCAGTCTCCTTGTTTCTATGACTCTGGTTCTGTTTTTCTCATTAGTTTATTTTGTTCATTAGATTCTAGTTATAAGTGAGCTCATATGGTGTTTGTCTTTTGCAGACTGGCTTATTTCACATAGCACCATAGTCTCCAGTTCCATCCAAGCTGTTGCAAAGACTTCTGTCTTTCTTTCTGCTGCATAATATTCCGTTGTGTAAATGTACCACAATTTTTGATCCACTCATCTACTGATAGGTACTTGGGCTTTTCTTCAATACTTAGCTCTTGTAAATAGTGCTGCTATAAACATAGGGGTGCATAAGTTCTTTTGAATTGGTGTTGATTCTTAATTAAACATTTGGTAGAATTTACCAGAGAAGTAATCTGGGATTGGGGTTTTCTTTTTGAAAGTTTTTTAAATTACAAATTCACACTATTCTGCTTTGGTCTATTTAAATAGGCCAAAATTTGGTCTTTTTAAAATTTTGTAAATTTTATCAATACTTGTTTAATGCATCATGAAGCTCAGTTATCAGGAAAAACACTTGTATGGTTATGTTTCCTTTCGATAATTGGCTCATAATCATTAAACCATTTTCTTTGTCTTTAATGATGCATTCTTCTTCTTAGAAAAAAAATTGTTTTAGCCCTACCAGGCATGGTACAGTTGGTTGCATATTGTCCTGCAAAGTTGAAGGTCGCTGATTTGTTTCCTGGTGAGGGCACATGCCTGGGTTGCAGGCCATTCCCTGGTTGGGGCATGTTCAACAGGCAACTGATTGATACTTCTCTCACACATGGATATTTATCTCCCACTCTTTCTCCCTCTCCCCCCTCCCTCTAAAAATATGTTTTTAGAGTATATTTCTTCTTTTGTTGATTTAGCCATTTCGATCTTTCTTCTGCTTACCATCTATGTAGTATATCTTCCATCAATTTTCTTGTAACTTGTACTTTTATTTGTTTAAAGTACATATCTTACAGACAACATATAAGTAGGTCTTGCTTTTACCTTATTCACTCTGACAAAGCCTTCCTATTAATTGCACAATAATGTAAGCATTAATAGAGTTGGATTTGAGTGTACCATTTTGTTTTCTGTTCTTGTTTCTCTTTACCTTTTTTCCCCTGTTGGATTATTTGAGTATTTGTAGAACTCTGTTTTACTTTAACTATCTTTTTTTGGGCAGTGTTGAAAAAATTACAAAGTAAATTCCCAAATTTTCAGTTAAATTACTGCCTAATTGTACTACTACATATAAAATATTAAATCTTGCAGTCAAAAGTTCACCACCCTTCCTTGTCCTTTATTCAATAGCATTTACATGTAGTGCATTTACATACTTTGAAACTATAGAAAATGATGCTATACATTTAGCTTTAAAATTTTATGAGTAATGTAGAAATTAAGAACAAAATGACAAAATAGTTCTTTTGTATTTACCCAGATATTTACAATTCTTGCACCCTTCATTTCTTTCTGAGGATCTCCTTCACCAGATTTAAACCCCCCATCAATATTTACCTTCTTTTGTTTACTCTTCAGTGCCTTTATGTAGCTATTTTCTTTACGTGTAGTTTTTATAGCTGTTTTCTGCTTACCAGATTAGAGATCTATGTAGTAGAAACTTGAGCAATCATTAGCAGAAATTTGTCTCAGTGAACTGGAAGTTCTCTTAACATTACTAAGTTTTATGACCCTGGGGCTATGGTTCTCTTATTGCAATATCATACTTTGCAAATAGCAGTGGTTAAGTAGAGATTAAAATGCAAGTACATAAAACTCAAGGCAATATACTTGGGAGGCCTAAAACAAATGAACATTTTCTAAAACAATGTGTAATGAGAACATTTTGCCTTAAACTTAACATTCTACATTTAAACCTAACATCAAATCTGTGGATCAAGTATTTATAATCCAGATTTTACAGTTTGGATAATTGCAGTTTAATAATGTATCTAATTTCACAACTGTCTGGCTTCTTAGCCTGTGGTTATTCCAGTACACAGTGCTATAGCAGCTGTGTCATGAGGGTCATCCCAGTAGGAAAAGTAGATAAGGAACCAGAAGAGATTATTCCTTTATACCAGAAGAAGTTCTAGACCCAAAACTTAGAATGCTTTGATTCATTTATCCCACTTATTGTATCCTGATCCTGGACAAGTTTTATTCATTATCTGTGAGTGATGAAGAAACATCTTCTGGAAACAAATAAAGGAGATTGCCTTGTGTTTCAAATGATCATTTATTTAATGATGTTATGCCAATTCACCCACATAAAATTTTTCTGTTGGTTGAAAGCCCAAATATTATGACTTAGTCTTCATAAGATAAACCAGTGTTTCTGAAATGCAGATAAATTGATTGCCTATAACAGAAATGATTTAAAGAAGTCTAAGGGGACTAAATGGTAATGGAAAAAATACAATAAAATTTTTTTAAAAAGGAAGTCTGAAGTATATATAGCATGTGCAGAATGTGACATTGGTAATCTTAGGCAGTGCAGAAGAAATTAAGATATAGTTCATGGTTTTATTGAAATAACCTAGTTGAGATCAATTGGAAAGTATAATTTTAACAATTATTATTATTTAAAAAACAGAACAGACAAGTTCTTAATGGCCCTCTACCCAAAGAAGCAACAGTGTGCCGTGGAGGTCTGGACAGTCGTACAAGTAAGGTAATGTCAGGCAGTTTGTTTAACCCCCTCTCAACGTAAAATCTCTCCTCTACAATCTGGATGAAATCATACTTCGTGTTAGTTATTTGAAGGATTTGAAAGAATCCCCTAGCCAGAATAGAACCCTTAATAGACATGCACAATAAGTGTTATCTTTCTTCCTTTCTTTACCACCCTATGAAAGGCATTGTTTAAAGAAGAAAAAGACTGGAAGCCAGGATGTCTGCCCTGTAGTCTCTATTTGGCTATATTTGCTGTCTACATTCTTGGGCAATCAATGGACACTCTTTATTCTTCTGTTTCTTTTGAGTAGACCTTATGCCAATTGCTCTAAACACCACTTACATTGCTTTTAAAAAACCTAAAACAGCATCCAACTATGCCATTATTGCTAAATGGAAACTTGAAGAGAGAAAACAAGATATTTTGATGTCAAAAGAAGCAAAAGCAACCTGTATTTTTAGTCTAAATGATCCAGACTCACTACCCGTGTTGATTGCACTTAACAGGGATGGAATGTTCTGTACTTCCACTTTACATTGCTGGTGTGAGTGCAGCTGTCCAGGTTGAATATGAAGACAGAGCATGAGGTGTGTGAATATAGCAGAATCTTTTGGAGTACACAGATATATGTGTTCGCATGTGTAATCTCTGAATTGGGTTCCTTTCCCTTTCTGAAGTCGTTTGTTAGATTTAACTAATGGAGACCGTAATAGTGAGCAGCTGCTGTGCATTAGAGTTATAATGTAAATGCCTTTTGTTTTTACACTCATTGAAGATCTCTTTGGATTATAAATTTCACGTCTTTGAATCTGGGCAATTATACATTTAGAATACCTAAGAAGAGTTTTGTTTTGTTTTCAATACTATTTAATAGGAAATTTCTACTGTTTATCCCCAGACAGGTGCCATACAAAAACATAACTCATAATTTTGTGCATATATTTCTTAGATACTTTCAACAATATAAACTAAACAGTAGGTAGGGAGTATAGTAATATTGGATAAAACATGAAACTACTTAGAGTCTGAAAGCAAGTTGAATGACATAATGCATAGTCAGTTTGGATTGATCATAATTCCTTATCTATTACTATTCCCTTTCATCAATTCCTTTATTAAAAACTCCATTGTGGATTCTTTAGGAAACACAAAGATGAATGATTAAATGTGATATCTTCAATTAAGAACTTAGAGTGGAATCAGGGAAATGAATCTGTAAACACCACATAGCAGTCTAAATGAAGTAGTGTACTCTCTAGGAAGGTGCACGACCATCATGAAATTTCAGAAAAGGGAGGGTAGAGAGCATGTTTCTGAATATAGGAAAATCTTTCAGAGGAAAGTGATATCTAAGCTCTCTCTGGAAGGATGAATAACTATTGACAAGGAGAAAATATCTCTTTAACATATAGATCACTAGGTACAAGTGACTCTGATGTATAGAACTCAAGAAGAGCAATAAACCATATTAAAGAAATTTTATCCTGATTTCTTTTTCAATCTTTGATCATGAAGAGGTATGCAATGCAGGGTAAAGCATAATTAAAGATGTCTATTCGGTTATAAACTGGAGATTGAAAACATAAGTAAAAATTATAGGGCTATGTTTTGACAGTTCTGATTTGGAGTGGATATTGAATTACTTTCAGTTTCACACAACAGATACACTGAAGAACAGGGGAATGAATGTGGCTCCTGATTTTCCTCTTCTTATTGACACACTGATATATAGCCACACACAATTCTTTCTGAGAAAAATTTTGAAACTAGTTGGATGACTCCTACACATTGGGCAACTGAGAAAATACCCACATCAAAATGAATAGGAAAGGCTGAGACACTCTGATCATAGACTTCACTCTGAGAACAGTGCCTATTTATTCAGGAGGGAATCCTCCACTCCCAGCTTCTCCCTGATCAGCAGAGTTTGGACCACACATCTAAAGCCCTGACTTTTAGCAAAGGTAGGAAAATAGGAGGCCTTCTGGAGTTGTGACAGAGTCCCCAAATGTATTGATTTTTCAAAGGCAGAGTTGGCCAGAATTAAAATGATGGGGATTTGTTTTTGAATTCCAGTATACTAATTCCAACATGCTCTAATTAAACCAGCATAAAGTAAACCTGTGTGAAATACATTAAATTTTAGTGGTGAGAAAGATGTATGTACACCTAACTTGTAACCACTGGGAATGACGAGTGACTAAGCTTTATCAAATGAGCTAGAAGGACGGATTAACCATGAATAATAAGCATTGATATTATTTTTTTGCTTATATCTTTTCATAAGCATCAAACCGCAGACTGAACATTTACTTCTTAAGATTTTATCTTTTGCCATTTTAGAACCAAAAAATGTTAGTATGGATGTGATCTACAGTTGTATTTATACAAATTATTAAAATTTTATAAAGTTTTAAAATTATGGCATTAATATTAAACAGTATAATATTTACGTTGTTTTTATGCATCTACAAATTCAGTTTTGATTTTAGTACATATCTCACTATATGTGGAGTCTTTATTTTCTGGCATAATACTTTAAAAGTTTCTTTAAGTATCCTAGAATTTAAGTCCTCTATAAATCAAATGGAGCAAATTTTAGCATGTAAAAGGTCTACTAAATGTACTCAGAAGAATTAAGAACTTTTATGTTGACTCTAGTTTTATGTGTTCAAAACATTGCAAGTTTGGCAACTGGCATTCTGTTCCATATTTCCATGTCTCTGGCTCTAGATTTCTCATTGGTTTATTTTGAGGGGAGAGAGACAATGGTGGAAAGAAGAGGGAGGGACTAGTCAAAAACATGTATGAATGACTCACAGACATGGACAACAGTGTGGGGATGGTCTGTGGGAGTGGAGGTGGGCTGGGTGGACGAGACCAAAAGGGGGAAACGGGGACAACTGTGATAAAAAACAATTACAAAAATTGAAAGTTTGGCTGTTGTTATATATTGAGTATCTTTTTCTACATATTTTTCTGGATTGTCAGTTATCTAAAACTATGGATTTGGTAATTCTTTAGCTGAAGTTAATGAAGAAAGCAAATTATTTGATTTAATGCAGTTGCAGTGGTGAGGGAAATTAATCAAAAAGCATGGTAATAATAGCCACTTTGACCTTGAACAGGAAGTCAATTATTGCAGGTCAGAATGTTTATTATTAGAAAACTCACTGTTATATAACCTGATTTTTCTGTACTTTTGATGTATTATGTAGAGCTGTGCCCCTAAATGCACTTTCCTTCCTTAGTACAGTAGGGGAATTAGGTGCTGAGATGATTGTCTGATAACTTTTATATAACTATGCAACAGAATTAATCAAGAATGTTCTTTGGAAATCACAAAGAGGAGAGCACTGATACATTATTATTTAGAAAAATAACAATATACAGATCATGTATCACAGAAATGTTCACTTGAAACTTATATGATCTTACAAACCAATGTCACCCCATAAGGAGTGACTTTTATTTTGTTTTTAATAAAATAAAAAATAAATTTAGCGCGGGCCTGCGAACCACACAATCGCGGTTCGATTCCCAGTCAGGGCACATGCCTGGGTTGTAGTCCAGTTCCCTGCAGGCCAACTCCCAGCAGGGGACGCACAAAAGGCAACCATACATTGATGTTTCTCTCCCTCTCTCCTTCCCCTGTAAAGATAAATAAATAAATAAAATCTTTTTTTAAAAAATAAATAAATTTTAAAAAATCAGGTTTAAAACTGAAAATAAAAAGTTAAAAAAAAAAGAAGTCTTTATACTTCAAGTCCATACCACAAGTGTGAGTGTAATGAGCAGTAGCTTGAATTTTTCTTACATTTGCCCTCTTTTTTCACTGATTTTTCATTGAAGAGATTCCAAGAGGGGTAATTTTTGTTTCAGCCAACTTTTTAAAAATGTACCACAAAGGCAGCTTCTAATTCACATTGATTTTAGAGAAAGGGAATCGCTGTGCATTCACAGACTAAAACTCAAGTTTAAATGTACCAGCTGCACATGGTATGAAAAAGGTAGCTTTCATGAGATTTTCCTCTTACTATTTTTAGCTTTTAGGAAGTTTACTCCATGGTATAGTGACAGTCAGGACTATCTGGAGATTATTTTGTCATTTTCAAATGGCTTTAACTAAAAATACTTATATGTGGTATGTTGCTGTATCCATACAGCTTTGTAATGAAAGTCTACCTGTATCATATGAGAGTGCTACAAACTGACCTGTTTGGTTTTCCTAGCAGCTCACTCCGTGGTTTCTAGTAGACACACATGCTAAAAGGTACCTTTGTACATCATTTGATTTTGTCTACACATTAACACTCTCTTGACACTGTATTGGAAACTTATTTCTCATTGTGCTAAATTAATTTGATAGGGACCAACCGTTCTACCCATTCGAATAACTTTTTTTGTGGACTATTAAAGGTATATGCATCAGTTGAATCCATTCTACTTTAGTAGTTACTTACTTAGCTATATTGGCTTTCTGCTGTCATTTTATTAATCATATTTCATTTGGTTACCTAATAATATACACCAGTGCCCAGTAGTAGGCACTCAGTTCTTTGAGGCATCCTGTCCTCAAAGGATTACAATTTATTATGTTTGTATATCTTACTGTCCTGAAGAGTTTACTCCCTAGGTGTCTGTGTTTCTCAGAATCATTAGGGTGATGTTTTGTTGACTGCCAATGCAAATGCAGTACTCATGTGAGCTTAAGTTATTTTCTCTGATGGGAAATGGAATTTAACAAAGAAAATTTTAGGAGTTGTATAAGGACATAACCTCTACCACATGGAACAATCTGAAAGCAATGGAGTTTTCAACTTTAGGTAAATACTTTAGTTGGAAGAATAAAACATAATTATTATAATATTATATATATATGTGTGTGTGTGTGTGTATGTGTGTATATATATATAAATATAGACTAAGCATGTTTATGGTGGAATTTTGTTGTGAAATTGAATAAGAAATGTCTGTAAAACAATTCTTTATTCAATAATATATTCCATATGTGTTGTTTTGTCTCTCTGAATTATAATAAAAAATCTATCATTTACCAATGCTATATGTCAAAACACCCCAAAATTTAAAGGCCCAAAACAATTAATCTAATAGTATTTCTCATGATCCTGTAGGTTGACTGGGTAGTTCTTTTGCTGGTCTCTAGGGGTCACTCTTTCATCTGTACTCAGATGGTGTTGGTGCTGGGGTTGTTGAAGTTGTGTTGATTCCCTTCACCTAGCCTATCTCCATGGCTTTAACTTGGATTTCTCCAACATATCTCAGGGATCCAAGAATATGAGAGTATTAACTGCGAGACATCCAGGCCTGGCCTGGAGCCAAGTGTCAATTCTTTCTCATTCTATTGGTCAAAAAAGTTACTCAGGCAGCTCAGATGTAAGAGGAGGAAAAAATATTCTCCATAATTTTATAAGAGGAGCAGCATGTGTGAAGAAGATTGGAAAACAGTTTTTGGTCAACATCTTTGGAGGCAATATATCATATTGCTAGACTCACTCTCATTCTTTCATTGAAAAATGTAAGGGTTTTGAAATGATAACATACAAAATATGAATTAAAAATAATCAAATTAACATACTCAACAAAAATTTATTTTCAAGCCTATTATTCTGGAAGAAATCATCTTGGATACCAAGAAAGGAGAACATACTTTTCTTCTTGTTTGTAAGGGGTCCCTCTTACAAACTGGCTGAATTCTCTTTGCAGATTTTATTGATTTTCTTTAATGCTTCTTTTAGGGTTTTTTCCTCTTGTTTGATTCATGAAGGAAAAACCAAGGCATTTATTTGAGATCTTTCCTCTTTTCAGCTATAGGCATTTAGTGTGGGAATGTTTCTCTAACTGCTGTTTTAGGGGCAGCCCACCTGTTGTGCTAGCCTGTGTTTTCGTCTTCATCCCGTTCAAAATAATCTCTAATATTTTTTAAATTTAACTTGTATCCCTTGATCAAAAGTTTTTCTAGGTGTGAATTTCTTACTTTAGAAGCAATCAATATTTTTTCTGTAAATTTCTTTGTACGAATTTTTTAAAAAATTAATCTTCACTGTATTTTTTTCCCATTACCATTTAGTCCCCTTATACCCTCCCCTCCCCAGCAATCACCACAGTGTTGTTCATGTTGGTGAGTCTTTATTGTTTGCTTAATCCCTCCCACCCCCACTAGCTGTCATCCTGCTCTCCATCTAGGTGTCTATTCTCATTTTCTTTGTTAGTTCAGTTTGCTCATTAGATTCCACATATGGATGAAATTATATGGTATATCTTTCTCTAATTGGTTTATTTCAATTAGTATATGTCTATTGGCCATCTGTGTGTCCTCTTTGGAGAAGTGTCTGTTTAGGTCCTTTGCCCATTTTTAAATCATTTTTTGGGAGGGGGGTTGACTTTTGTAAGTTCTTTATAAATTTTGGATGTTAACCCCTTATCTGACATATTGGTGATTATATTCTCTGATTCTGTGGGTTGTTTTTGTATTTTGTTGATGATTTCCTTTGCTATGCAAAAGCTTTTTAGTTTCATCATTCACAAATCAGTAAATGTGATACCCCACATAAGCAAAATGAAGAATAAAAACCACATAATATCAATAGATGTAGAAAAAGCATTTGATGGAATCTAGCACCCATTTATGACACAAACTCTCAGCAAAGTGGGATTAGAGGAAACATATGTAAATATAATAAAGACCATATATGACAAGCCCATGGCCAGCATCATACTAAATAGGCAAAAAATACAAGCATTCCCCATAAGATTAGAAATAAGACAGGGATGTTCACTTTCATCTCTCTTATTCAACATGTACTAGAAGTCCTAGCCATAGCAATCAAACAAGAAGAAATAAAAGTCCTCCAAACTGGAAAGGAAGGAGTAAAAATGTTAATTGCAGGTGATATATACTGTGCATAGAGAACCCCAATGATTCCACCAAGAAACTGCCAGAACTGATAAATGGATTCAGCAAAGTAGCAGGATACAGAATGAATATCCAGAAATCAGTTGCATTTTATATGCTAATAATGAACTAACAGGGAAATTAAGAAAATAATCCCATTCACAATTACTACAAAAAGAATAAAATACCTAGGAATAAACCTAACCAAGGATATAAAAGACCTGTACTTGGAAAATTATAAGACATTGAAGAAAGAAGTAGAAGAAAATACAGGTAAGTGGAAACCCATACTGTGTCCATGGATAAGAAGAATTAACATCTTTAAAATGTCAAGACTACCCAAAGCTATCTGTAGATTCAACACAATTCTTACTAAGATCCCAATGACATATTTCACAGAACTAGAACAAATATTTCAAAAATGTATGCTGAACCACAAAAGGCCCTGCATAGCTACAGTGATCCTGAGAAAGAAGAACAGAGTTGGAGAGATCACACTGCCAAATATGAAACTATATTATAAGGCCATAGGAATCAAAGCAACCTGGTACTGCCATAAAAACAGACATACAGATCAATGGAACAGAATAGAGAGCCCAGAGGTCAATCCATGCCTTTATAGTCAATTAATATTTGACAGAGGAAGCAAGCACATTCATGGGCTAAAGACAGTTTATTCAATAAATGGTGTTGGGAAAATTGAACAGATATGTGCAGAATACTGAAACTAGACTAGCTTCTTCCACTACGCAAAAAAATAAATTCAAAATAGATCAAACACTTAAATGTTAGGCTTGAAACCACAAAAATCCTAGAAGAAAAACAGGCAGCAAAATCTCAGACATTGCTTGTGGCAATATTTGATCAGGTGTTTCTCCCCAGGCTGGGGAAAGAAAAGAAAAAATAAACAAATGGGACTACATGTTCCTATTTCTTACTACATTTTGATCTGATAGTTTATCCTAATGTCCTCTTTTGAATTAATTAATAAGAAAACTGGAAATTTATTGGTTAATTTCTAGGTTAATGAGCCAAGTACATATGGAAAACATATAGGTTGTGCTTAGAGATATGAAGCTGGTTTCATAAATATATAATAATTCAGCTTGATCAAATGTAGCATTTAATCTTATCTTTTATTTATTATTACCTGTCCAATTCTGAAGAGGCATATGGAAATCTATGGTGTATGGAATTTTTCAAATCAAGTCCTTATAATCTAATAGCTTTTGATTTGTGCTTTTGGCTGCTGTGTTTCACACATGTAAATATGTAATGGCTATTTATTCTTTCATTATACCTCATTATCTACTACCTACCTGTGTTCTGTTTATTGACTTTAGGTTACACATATCTATAATTTTGAGCTAAGCTTCTTATTTTCTGCCTTTCTTTTTAACTTTGAGAATTTTTGTTAATAATCTTATCAGGCTCTGAATTTTAATGGGATTTTTTTGTCCATTCACACTTAATATATGACAGGTATATTTTATTTTTACATTTTGCTGTCTATATTGTTTTTTCTATATAAAAATTACTGTAATTTGACCCAGTTTTTTTTTTTTGCATTGTATTTCTCCCTCAGTTTGTTAAGATCTACTCGATAAGGGATCTTAGGCACGTTTCCTCTTAGATATAGGTAATTTCTAACATTTAAAGTTAAATGTTAACAATTTCCTCTCAACTGAGATGCACATTTTCAGATTCCCATTTTTTCTGTTATGTGGAAAAATGAAATTAATTTTGCTTTTTGAGGTATCATCCTGACAAAGTGGTTGCCATCGTATCTACAACACCTTAGAGAAGGTGCCGACAGTGATTTCCAGTAAATATTCTATCTCTATGTGTTAGCTGTCACAAACTCCATTTCTCATAGAGCAGGTGATGTGTGAGGTCCCATAACTGGCTCAAAGACGGACAGGTCTCTTAAATGTAAAGTTGACAAAGCGGAGAATGTGAATAAAATAACATGTTGACCTACTTGAAAGGTTCTCATTTAGAGATACATCAATTTCAAAGGTTTCAAAGGACTGCCCTATATATTTTCAGGTCAGAGTAGGTGTAGAAGTAAAGGTTCTCCTGATGGATGAGCTAATTTTGCATTTCACTAAAGCGCTGTTATAAATAGATGCTAATGACTTTTTAAAACACTTGGTGGCTTCTAGCACACTATACATGTTATTATCTAATCATTCTAGCTCTTTGATTTTTCTCAGGAGGAAGATGGTACAGAAAATCAAAGAATTCATAGCTTGGGCCTCTAGATGCATTTAATAGACACAAAGCACAAGTTGCATGGGTCACATGTGATACACAAAACCGTCATAATTGTGTGTAGCAATTATGCTACTCATACTGCACCAATCCAGTTTCCTTGGAAACTTAAATACATAACATACAGAACTGTGTTGCCAGAACACAGTTCATCTAGAACTGTAGAAGAGATACTCAAAGGTCTTAATTCACAGAGAGACCAATGTGAATGTATTCACCAGGAAAACCCAAGCTATGCTGTGATAACAAGCAATCTGCTAATCTCATTGCATTCAAATGGCAAATAGTCAATGATTTCTTCATATGACTTTCTCAGTGCAGGTTGTTCAAGTGCCAATTAGCATCATGGTAATTCGAAGCCCCAGGCTAGTGTAATAACTGCTATATTGAATAGTGCCTGTTTACCTGTTAGGTAGAAGATATTTTTGGAAAATCTCATGCTAGAAAGTAAATGCTCCCCTCAGATCCGCACAATATCTATTTACACCTCACAGGCCAGAAATGTCCATGTGACTGTACCCACACAAAGTGGGTCATGAAGTGCAGTTTTTCGGTGATGAGCACTGACGACCTCACAGAGTATGGACATAGACCATGTTGCCTTTACATTTGCTTCATGAATGCACAAGACTGAGCTTTCTGATAAGTCCAGTCAGTGCTATGTTCTTTCTCATTGTGCAGCAGATGCCCTGTCAAATCCAATCAACTTAATCATGACAAGTACATGGTCAAGACCATGAAATAGGTCCTCAGATTTATCTGAGGTAAGTTATTTCTGTTTGATAATATATGACAAAGATGGCTTTATGAAAACAAAGCTTTTAATGAAAGTCAAAAATATACATACTGACTAAAGTATAAATAAAAATAATAAAACCAAAGTAAACATATCCTGCAATGTTTCTCTTTTCATGTTAATTCTTAATAGCTGCATATTATTCCATTTAATAGATGCATTATAACTTATTATTTTCTTATTTGGAAGCTTTTATATTTTAGATGGTCAATATCCTAGAGAACATTAAAACAAGTATGTAAGGGCAAAGTATTTTTTCCTGAATTTTAGGTTATTTATGAGGCAAATGTTAGTATTTTCAGAGCTCCTTGTCAGATTGCTAAACTGTTCAATCGTTACTTATTCAAGATTACTGTGGAAAACATATTGTGTGCTCATCACTTTTTTAGTTGACTACACACACAACTAATCTCTGATGTTAAAGAATATACATTCCAGCCCTGGCTAGTGTAGCTCAGTGGATTGAGCATGAGCCTGCGAACCAAAGGATGGCGGTTCAATTCCCAGTCAGGGCACATGCCTGGGTTGTGGGTCAGGTCCCCAGTAGGGGATACATAAGAGGCAACTGTACATTGATATTTCTCTCCCTCTCTCCTTCCCTTCCCCCTCTGAAAAGATAAATAAATAAAATCTTTTAAAAAAGAATATACATTCCAGTGAGTGAAAGTAATTAGTTTTTTTTTTTTTAAGGAGGTTAACAAGATAATTTCAGACTTCCAAAAGTGCCTGAAAGACAGCTCATCAAAATAATATGATAGAGACTGGGGCTTCCTTAGGAAATGGGAGCAGGACCTTTTCGGAGGAAGGACCATGTTTATTTAAGCTGATGCTGACCTGGGAGGGGGCCTGGCCACCAAAGGGAAATGTTCCTGTAAGGTATTTCATTTATATATGAATAGCAATTTTCCTATGTAGGGGCAGCTATAATTATTCTTAGTTATTTAACTTTATATATCTCAAAGATGAAAATTTGTGCATGGTTTTATTCACATTTCCAATGCAAATAGTCCTGAGGGCAAGAATAAATGGAATGGTCAGTCATTAACAGCTGGTGTAAACTGATGTATCAAGTCCTCAAGTAAAGGATGAAAACAAACTGGGAACCTGATGATACAGAATAGATTTGGAACTTGTGATGCTGTGCCTGGGAAAGATCAAATGGAGAGGTACAGCTCATGGAAAGAGATCTGAGCCATGAGGAGGGGTGATTATAAAGGCAGATGAGTTGAGCAACGATTAACTCTCTGCTTTATATTTAAGCCAATGAGAAGCCTTGTCACATAACCTGTTTCTTTTTTTTTTGTGGGTATTTTTTTTTAAGATTTTATTTATTTATTTATCTTTACAGGGGAAGGAGAGAGGGAGAGAAACATCAATGTATGGTTGCCTTTTGTGCGTCCCCTGCTGGGAGTTGGCCTGCAGGAAACTGGCCTGCGACCCAGGCATGTGCCCTGACTGGGAATCGAACCGCGATCCTCTGGTTCGCAGGCCCGCGCTCAATCCACTGAGCTACACCAGCCAGGGCTTGTTTCTTTTATTCTTTGTCAAAGTCTCTTTCTGCACTTTTCTCAATTCTCCCCTCAGTTGGTTAGAACATAGCCCCGGTAAGGCAACATTGTAGGTTTGATCCCTTATCAGGGCACTTGCAAGAATCGATCAATAAATGCAAAAATAAGTAGAACGACTAATTGATCTCTCTATTTCTGCTTTCCCCCCTCTCAAATCAATAAATAAAACAAATCAAGCACTTGACAAAATAAACCAACTCTCTTTTGTCTGTATGAAATCCAATGCAAATATATACTGTAGGAAAAGTAAAGTAAAAGGATACAAAAAGAGTAATTTATATCCAACCCACTAAAAGGAACATAGGATTTGGAATTACATAGTGTATTTTAATCTGAATGTTGCCTTTCATTTGCTGTATGGTTTTGAAGAACTATTTAATTCTTAGTCTCAGTTGCCTCATAAGAATACCATAATAAAAGCCAAATTATAGCATTTTTATGAAGTTCAAAAAGATAACTTCAGTAGAAAGTGTAGGACAGCTTGAGCAGCAGGTAAGTTACAAACAATTATAGTTTTACAGTGATGTTTGTAAGGCACTTTTCCAAGTAGGCATGTGATTAGATTATATGTGCTCTGGTCGGGCCTGGTTGGCACTTGGATGGGAGATTGTATGTGCTCTATATTGCACTTAGTGTAAACTAATGATCTTGTCTCAATAAGTTGGTATGAAAATATATTGCACTTTTCCATTTACAGCTTTGAGTATTGATTAAAATCTCCTAAAAATGTTTACATTATACAAAATGAAAAAGTACTAAAAACTTTTTCTTATTATTTTTTATTTTTTTAATCATTTTATTTATTTATTTTTAGAGGGGAAGGAAAGGAGGAAGAGAAACATCAATGTATGGTTGCTTCTTGTGCATCCCCTGCTGGGAATTGGCCCCTGCGGGGAACTGGCCTGCAACCCAGGCATGTGCCCTGACTGGGAATCGAACTGCGATCGTCTGGTTCGCAGGCCCGCGCTCAATCCACTGAGCTACACCAGCCAGGGCATAATGAAAAAGTACTAAAAACTTTTAAGCATCTATGTAGATTTAGTATGTAGCAATTAGGTGAAATATTATATCGGTATTAAGTATTTTATTAACATATGAAAAAGAGAAGATATGCAGGATAAGTGTATTTTTGTTTTATTACACTTATTTCTATTTGTTCTCTTCACTTACAAGCTAAATGATAAAAACACCCTTCACTTTCTGGGTAAATTTTTGAAACTTCTTATGGAATGAGAGATAAGATTTCCTAGAAGACATGCTTTCAAGTAAAAGTATATAACTTCTAAACTATTTTCTAGAGAGCACAGGCCCAGTCAATCTCAGGACTCAGGTTTGTTGAGTGGGTATGGTGTTGTCAGGGATATGAATCAATCTGAATTGCAAAGAGATTTTTTACAGGAAATGTCTCCTGGGGCAGAAGTTTGAATAGGAGAGAAAAGCAAATGTCTCGGTTGAGAGCATATTGGGAAAAGATGTCTACAGTGCATAATCCAAATTTAAAATGTAGTATATTTTGTGGGTCAGTCACACCCCAGTCAATCCTAAAGAACTTCAGTATATTTTTTCTTCTGTGCTCTTTCAGTATAAATGGGCTTCTGGTGAGAATGAAGAGGCGGCCCACAGAAGGCTCCTCAGAAATAGGTGATGTAAGTTGTGTAAAGTGTGGTTAGAATGAAAACACTACCGCTGGGTTTGGAGAAGGGAAAAAAGTGTAGTCTATTTGATTGAGTTATCCTTAAAAGGTGATGGTTTTCTTTTTATAAGTGAACTTAGTATTTATAAACTGTTTTAAAGAAAATTATTTTTATTTGAAGAGTTAGAGTAAAATGGAAAAAAATCAAAATCAGTTTAAGCGTAAAAATATAGTTCCCATAAAAATGGTTCTTTAGGAGGCCAATGTGAAGAGGGTTGGGGTGGTGGGGAGGGGTAGTGGGAAGAGGCAGAAAACTGTACTTGAAAACAATTAAGAAATTTTAAACAAAAAAATGGTTCTTTAAGTATATTTTAAGCCTCACCTATAAGTGGAACCAAATCAACAAAACAAAGAAGCAAGCAAAATATAATCAGAGCCAATGAAATGAAGAAAACACTGACAGTAACCAGAGGGGAGGTGGGGGAGGAATAATGGGGCAAAAGCGGGGAGAGTTTTCAGGAATATCTGTAAAGGACACAGGGACAAAACCAAAGCCCGGTAGGATCAAGGATGAGAGGTGGGGATGGGTGGGGTGGGGTGGGAGGAGTGATGGAGGAAAAATGGAGTCAGCTGTACTTGAGCAGCAATAAAAAATAAAGAAAGAAATAGAAAATTCAAGAAAAATATTTTCTTCTCTTAAGTAATAATGTAACAGTTATAAAGAAGACATGCAATTGTCAAAGTGCCTTAAAAGTATTCAGGTTTCAGGGAGTGGGAGGGGGAAAATTGAGACAACTGTACTTTAGCAACAATAAAAAAGTAAACTTAAAAAATAAGATAAATACAGTGAATTGAGCTTGAGCCTGCGAACCACATGATCATGGTTCGATTCCCAGTTGGGCACATGCCTGGGTTGCAGGCCAGTTCCCAGCAGGGGACTCACGAGAGGCAACCACACATTGATGTTTCTCTCCTTCCCTTCCTCTCCAAAGATAAATAAATAAAATCTTTAAAAAAATAAGAAGTAAAAATCAGAAAAAATACTCGTTTCTTCAGGGTAAGTGACGATAATTATTAATTTATAGCTGCCTTGATGTATTTCTAATTTTTCAGTTAGATCATTATATGCTTCCTCATATAGGAACTACCTTCAGCGACACTATTTTCACAACCATGTTTTGTAAAAATGTTAGAAATTCATCTACATCAACAAAAACTTGTATTGAATAAACAGTTCTCTGAACTGGTTCTAAAATAAATTATAGACCATACATAAATTTATTTTTTCTGAGTCAATTTTATATCATACTTTATAAGTAATATTACATATGGCATATCACTACTTTGGTGATAATTTTCAAGTGGATTATAAAACTTTTATTAATCCTCGAAGTATTTCAAATATAAGAAGTTAACATTAGATATTGAAATGTTAAAATGTAAATGGATTTGTTCTACTTAACAAATCAATTGTTTAGAACCAAAGCTGATATATTTGATTTACTGTTTTCCTATAAATATGTTTATGGTTTTTATGTTTTAGTGACTGTCCTATGATCCTATGAAAAAAGAAAAAATAATTTGAAAAACACAATTTAACTCATTTAAATTGCAACAGTATTTACCAATTCCACAAAGAGTAATACCATAGTTCACACTGAGAACGATACCAATTCCACAAAGAGTAATACCATAGTTCACACTGAGAACGATATTTCTTAACAATCATGAAGAACAAAGTATTCTTTTTCTTTAAAGATTTTATTTATTTATTTTTAGAGAGAGGAGAAGAGAGGAGGTAGAGAGAGAGAAACATGGATGGTTGCCTTTTGCATGTCCCAACTGGACACCCATCCTGCAGCCCTGGCATGTGCCCTGACTGGGAACTGAACTGGCAACACTTTGGTGTGCAAGCCAGAGGTCAATCCACTGAGCCACACCAGGCAGGGCAGAACAAAGTATTATTATTAAGAACTTTAAGAGACAACTCCTCTACTGATTAAAGTTTCGGGGACAGTTTTTGTTGTTTTGATAGTAAGTGGGTACCATTCACTTTTGAACAAAAATAAAAAATAGAATTTAGTCTAAGGAGAACTAAAGTTTTGAGCTTTTAAAACTTTGGATAATGTACAGTGTATCTGGAAAAAAATGGACCAAAGTATGTATTGATTTACATAAAATTGTTTTTAAATTATTAACTCCAGAAAGTTTTAGACCGTGTCTTGTTAATGATTCTTTGTACAGTTATCTGAATAGCACCAATTTATAAATACCAAGAAATGTCTTAGGGCAAGCTATCAAGAATATATTCTATCGATAACTCTCCCTTAAGGACCCTTATTGTATTCAGAGATTTCAATATTAAAAGAGATTATTTTTCTCAATGTTTCCCTTAGGAGTTGAAGGTGGAGATGTTTGTGTGGTGAGGATAAGCCAGTGCTAGTCTTCCTTCTTCTTTAGAAAATGAAGGCACCGTTGTAATTGTGAGCACGTCTCTAATGAGTGAATGAGTTTCTCTCACTTGAGACTGTTTTTACAAAGCCTAACCGGTGTCCAGAAGAGGATTTTTAGGTTTGTTTTTATTTGTTTTAGAAAGGAATCAAGACACAATAGTCCTGCAATGACCCAAATAGCGTTCAAGCCCTAAAATCTAATTCAGTCTGTTCTAAACAGTACAGTCCTGCATAGTCTCCCAGAGACCTCATGATTTCATATTAGCTCCTTAAGCACATTAGCTCAGACTGACTTAGGAACCAGGGAGAATAGACCTACTTTTATTCTGATTAAAAAATATATCAGTTCCTTAATTAGGACATGCCCTTTCTCACCATGCCTTCTCCCTCCCTGCTCACCTGGACAAATACACTTGTGATTCAGATCCCAGCTTAGATGTTTATTTCTTCTCCTGCAGCTTTCCAGGGCCCTGAAATTGGGTTACTTGCCTAACTTTTGTTCTTACAGCACCCAGTAATTGTCATACTAACTTATATTTTCTTATTTCTCTGCCTATACCTTCTACCAAACTATAAACACCAGTTAACTGCTGGATATTCAGCATTAAGCACTCTGCCTGTTATTATAAGAATCAATATTTGTTGAAGTAATATTCACTTGAGGGGATTTATAACAATTTGTATTCATTTAAGAGATGAAATAAAATAAGTATCTGGATTGCTAAAGTTCATGTCACCCTCATTATATTACACTACATTAGCTGATTTGTCTGCCTTATTCTACAATAGGTGATATTCCCAGAACCTAGCATATGATCGATGAATGTTATCTTCTCTAAGAGTTATTGAACATGTACATCAGGGAACAAATGAATAATGTGGGCTTGGCAAATTAAACATCTTTTTGTACTCCTTACTGCGTATTTGCCATGCATGCATGTGTAGGATGTAGAAACCCAGAAGACAGTATTTCTGTCTAAGAAAGCATTGAGAAAGAGGCGTATTGTTTTTGGAAAAAACAGCTCATTTTCTGGATGGGACTTCATTGGTTCAGGATATTTTTGTTTTTCTCAGTACTTTTTAAAAAAGATTTTATTTATTTATCTTTAAAGGGGAAGGGAAGGAGAGAAGGAGAGAAGTATCAATGTATGGTTGCCTCTCCTGGGTCCACTGCTGGGGACTGGCCTGCAACCCAGGCATGTGCCCTGACTGGGAATCAAACCGCAGTCTTTTGGTTTGCAGGCCCGTGCTCAATCCACTAAGCTACACCAGCCAGGGCGGTACTTTTGTTCTCTATATCTTGTAAACACAACCAAAACATGTACTGAAAATTATTTAACTTTCAATATTAAATGAGTACACAATAATGATCCTATACTTGCTAAAAATAATAATAACCTAGAAATATCTACAGAGTGCTATTATTTCCCAGTCTCTCTTGAGTAGTTCTCTTGGGGGAATCAATGGGCATTGTACTTTTAAGAAACTCAGTGTTCTTTTGCTTTTGCAGTTTCCAGTTCTGTGTGTTCATTTTGGGGATGGCCACTTCCTTTTCTCAGTGTAAATATAACCTTGGGTCTTAGGTGCTGAAGAGACTATATTTATGTAAAGATAAATCAAATTGGTGCATATGTGTGGAGAATAGAAATTAGGACCTTGAACAGATGGACAAAGCTGTCAGAAGACCAAGCTTGAACATGGAAGGTAATCTAAGGTTAGAGTCCCAGAGAAGCAAGACCGAGGAAGACATCTGAAATAATAGCTTTGGCAAATTCTACCAATATTTATTTTTTTAAGCATTTTTAAATTTAATTGTTGTTCAAGTACAGTTTTCTGTCTTTTACTCCCATCCCAGCTCACCCCCCCCAGTACAACCCACCTCCCACCCATTTCCACCCCACTTAGTTTTTCTCAATATTGCTTATTTTTATTTTTTCATAGATATATATTACACTTTGAGTTTTAAATGGAATACTCAAAGTCTCTTAGGAATTCCATATTCTTATAGATTCTTCTATGCTCATTTAGTGTAGCCTTTATTATAAATAGTGTGTATAGCTCTCTCTTGTATTACCTGAAAATTCTTAAAGGACAAGGAGGGTTTATAGCACAGTTGTCAAACACGAGGCCTGTAGGCCGAATCCTGCCCTCCACCTTGTTTTATCCTGCCCGGCACCTTTTTTCTACCCAGTGGCAGTGCCGAGCTCTCACTTAACTGTTAAGGAGTAGTTCCATTTATACAGTCCTAAAGTTACATTTGGCCCTTTGAAGGCAACCACAAGGCTGATGTGGTCCCTGGTGAAAATGAGTTTGACACCCCTGGTTTATAGCAAGAATGTGAAGATTCCCTATCTTCCTTCTCTTGTCTTTGGATTCTTTTGAATGACTGTTACCACACTGGAAAAAAGTCACTTTTCTTTTTCAGTAACACCCAGTCATCTTTTACCAAATTTGTGTCATTTCCATTCTCTAGTACATTGGCACAAAAGTAAACAGAACTTGATGATTTCAGCCCCTCTGTTTCTTCAGATGAGGAGTCATCAGCTAGGAGCATGCTCCAAATATGAATTGCCACATGTTGTTTTTTTGCCATGCTCATTTCTTTGTGCATTATGTATAGTCCTTTTTACCACAAGCACAGCTGAGTGGTTGAAATAGCGACCATATGGCACAATACACCGGACATTTATTATTGGCTCAGTCTAGAGCCTTTACATCAAGTTGAACTCAGATAATAAAAACTCTCTACTGAACATGGACTTTTTATTTTTCTTTGATTTTTCTACATCTGTTTATCTGAAAAGAAGTATAAAGTTGGACAAGAACTGAGTATGTTCTTGTAGATGATCGCAATTTGTAGCAGATAGATAGATAATCTATCTGCTAGATAATCTATCTAGTAGATAATCGCAATTTGTAGCAGATTATTGATGTTTCCATTTACAGTATTTTTCATTGTGAGAGACCAAACTACATCTTATAAGTGATGCAAAATTGTCAGAATGACCCTGACTGCATCACTAATAGCTTTCAAAAAAAGAAATGACTTTCTGCTCCTTTAAACAATTTATAGCCTATAATTTTATTTAGTCACATATGGACCATTAACAGTTGACAACTGTCAGATAAGGTCAGATGAAATGACTCATTAAAGTCATGTTTAAAAACATCTGATGAACTCCTTTGTTTTCTATATTTAGTTACTGACTAACCATTTTGGCAAAAATTCTGTCTCTAAGCCTAATGAGTTCACGGAGTAGGCAAATACTCATGTGATATGAGTTTAGTCATACGAGAGAAATTTTAGCTTCCAGGGTAAAAATAAGTATAATTTAGGCTAATTTGGTCACTGTGTGTGCATATGCGTGTGTATGTGTGTGTAGCGGGGACCTACACAAGTGGTTTTGTCAACTTTGAACTACAGAATTTTGATTGCAACAATTAGTTGATTTCCATCCAGTTCAGTTATTTTTATTTAAGAATGGCGTACTGAGTCTTCAACTTACTAGTTTTAATAGGGATTTCTTTAGGTAGGAATGACTACGCTGACATTTTGGTGTCAGTATTCATCACATAGTGTGTTGTTGTAGTAATCTGCAGTCCTTCTTCCCTAAGGATTAATAATACTTAACTTCCACTACTGAGAAAATTGCCTGTAAATATATCTGCTTTGCAAGCTTTTTGTTGTGCCCCATTATATTCTTGATTCTACTAATACACCTTTTTCTTAATTATATTATCTTTTGTATTATCCCCATTCTTATTATCTCATTTAACCCCAATCATTCCCTTAGTGGTTCAAATGTATGGATTTTTAATGTTTTTTATTTATTGATTTGAGAGAGCGAGAGAATTGTTGTTCCGCTTATTTAGACATTCACTGGTTATTTTCATATGTGCCCTGACCAGGGATTGAACCAGCAACCTTGGCATATTGGGATGACATTCCAACTAACCGAGCTATTTGGCCCAGGCTGAATATATAGAATTTTGAGAGGATAAAAACATTCAGTCTATAAACAGCCCTATATAAAACTTGGTTTTATTCAATTGGTTCTGCAGAATTGGAATTACCTGCTTCACTTGCTAAAAGACTGTTTTATTCTCTTGACATGGTCTTTACTGAGGATTTGCTATTTGGCCTCTTTGACAAATGTTCTTCTGTCAAGGATCAAAGTTTTTAAACTTTATTTATTTATTTTTAGAGAGAATAAGGGAGGAAGAAGGAGGCAGAGAAACATCAGTGTGCAGCTGCCTCCCGTGCACCCCACACTGGGGTCTGGCCCACAATCCAGGGATGCGCCCTAGACTGGGAATCAAACTGGGGACTCTTTGGTTCACAGGCCAGCGCTCAATCCACTTTGATCCAGCCAGGGCAAGGATCAAAGTTTTGATGGGTTTACAGAAATAAAAAAGATCATCTTAAATGTTCATATGCAATAATAAGTTTTGTTGGAAGTGTTAAATGAAAGTGGGTAACTGACTGCAAAATACTATAAAACATCCTTGGAGTATTACACAATTCTCTACTGGAAGCAATATGTTAAAAGAATTTATTTCCTAAAACATCTTTTAGTCCGCGAATTACACTAGAAAAACTTAACTGAATTTCAAGTTCTTATAAGCAACAGTACAAAGGTTATTTCTGGAAAGTAATTTAGGATTGTTTTACTCTTCTTCAGTTTAAGAATCTTAAGTCTTTGTAGAATGGTTGGAAATACTTAAATCATGGAATATGCTTGAAACCAACTGAAATAATCTGTGGAAGTTTTAAATGAGAGTTCTATATTTGTATTTCTGGGCATAAATCTTTTTAGCAGTGAAATAATTTGGTAAGAAGACAAGTATCTTTCAAGTGTTCTTCCTAGTCTCCAGGAAACAAAATGTTATGTGATCGTGAATATAGAAGCAGTTTCCTTCACATTTCTAAAGTCACAATCACATATGACTTCCCGGAGGATCTCAGCGATCTTCAGCTGGGTAGATAACACTGTGATTTAAAAACAGTAGTCAAAAAATAAAGAATAAAAAAAAAAAAAACAGTAGTCAATTCCATGCATATATGACAAATTTTGTGCAAATCATTTCACCCAGGCCATATCGTCACACACACACACACAAATGAGAATGAGAATATGTTGTACTTGAGGCTGGTAGAAATTGGGCCAAATAAACAATGCATGACGACATTGTGAGCTGCAATATGTACCTTTACGTAGATATTTGTTGTCATCCATATCATCTCAATCAGAGTGAATAATATGGAGATTCTGTCACAATTCACATTTTATACTTTCCCCATTTTTTTATTTAATTATTTTTCAAGTACAGTTTTCTGTTTATTACTCCCATCCCATCGCATTTGCCCCCCCCCTCCCATTTCCACCCTTCTCAGTTGTTGTCCATGTATCCTTTATATATGTTCCTCTAAATCCCTCCCCTATTTCCCCTGAAATTCCCTCCCCTCTGGTCACTGTCAGCCTGTTCTCTATTTCAGTGTCTTTGGTTATATTTTGCTTGCTTGTTTGTTTTGTTGTTTAGCTTCCTGTTAAAGGTGAGATCATATGGTATTTGTCCTTCAACACCTGGCTTATTTTAGAGTGTTAATTCTCTTTCCTACCAACCTGTTAATTTGGTCTGAATCTGGAGAATAGCGTTTCTCTTGGATCATATTGCCCTACTTAAAAAATAAAAACAAAGCAAAACAAAATCGAAGTAAAATGTTAACATCTCAATGGCAGTAGAGGAAATGACATTTCAAGTGAGAGAATCTCTTCAAATCCACAAATAAACTTTTATTTAATGTCTTGACTTCTCACTTCTTAAAATATGTATTTTCCCACAAGTATATACATTTTGTGGGAAAAAAACAGCAATAACATTCTTTTACTTCTTTTTATAATATTTTCACTTTGTAAACTAATATGTAGATTTGTTAAAACTTAATCCAAAGGAATCTTACAATTCAAAGCCTAGAATTAAATATAGTTGATTTTCCACAGGCAAAGTTTTATCCAAGGGATAAATGTGCCTGTTAAATGTTTAATCTTATATTTGGAAATAAAAAGAGAAGTCGAAATTTATATAACAATTTCAGAATTGGCTCATTTTGGTACTCTACTTTTAGGGATAAAAACTGTATTCTTATTAAAACTGGAAATTATTGAGCGTGGGCCTGCGAACCAGAGGATCGCAGTTCGATTCCCAGTCAGGGCACATGCCTGGGTTGCAGGCTGGTTCCTTGCAGGCCAACTACCAGCAGGGGACGCACGAAAGGCAACCATACATTGATGTTTCTCTCCCTCTCTCCTTCCCCTCTAAATATAAATAAATAAATAAAATCTTTAAAAGAAACCTGGAAATTATTTCTAGTTTATTAGCATATTAGTTATTTTGAGTGATTTTAGCTTATTTAGTGAACAAAAGAACTATAGTATTTATACAATATTCAAGATAAAAACTGTATTTCATGTGAAAAGAAATGAGAAAATGCTTGAATAAACTTCAAATATTAAAATTCAATAAGTATAGAAATTTCATGACACTATTATGCAATAACCTTTTTTAAGAAATAACAAATCTGCTATTAAAGTAATGACCTAATACTGTGTTCATGGGATCTACAGAGGAATATAAAGGAAAATTTTTTCTAAGGGAAATGCATCCAGAAAACCATTTTAAGCATTAAAGAGGTGCTCACAGGTCCTTACACAGTGTTTATATGACAGCTAATATATGATTGAAATCAACACAATGAGACACTAACTTGTAATTTTTTTTAGATATCACAGGTGTTCAAATAGTGACTTTATAAAAGACATTTCATGTTTAATTTAGCTTTTTTGTCAAACATTTTAACTTTAGAAATTGAATTATAATTTAACTTTTAGAAAACTTTAGAAATTATGTTAAAATATAACTTTTAGAAAATGTTCCATGAAAGATGAGGACATGTTTGATATAAAAATATTACACTTTTACTAATTCTCACTTTTTCTTACCATACTCTGTGTAACAACAGGTGTCTCCATCAGCAGTAAGGCAGTCTAACTTACTTTTGAAGCCAACAACCGTGAAAATAAATATTTAAAAATCACTCTCTTTATGAGGGAAAGAAACAGGAAGGACACAATTCACATTTATTTCCCTTTGAAATTTGTTGTGTATTGTAGATCTCACATGTGCATGTGGAATGCTCTGGGGTAAATCCAAAAGCAGGAACAAATTCCGACATTTATAACCATTTGCTAACATTAGGCTCGATTATCTCCGGCTGTTGTAAATTTGTAGAGGGTCGCCATCTGTGTCTCCTTAAAATTTATGACAAGGGAGAAAGGAGAGTATGTCTCAAGACTTGAAGAGTGTACTTGTTTCTGCATAGGTTTAAACCATCCATCACTCACCTAACCCTAGAAGGCTGCGTCTGTAACCTTCCCTACTTGCATGCAATCACTACTGAACACGAGTCTAGATGCCTTACAATGCAGAATTCATTTTTATGTATAGTTTCTATTTGATAGGGCATTGTTTTACCTTCCTGCAATTTTATTATTCTCTTTAGTGTGTGCTTGCTCATATTTCTCTACAAGACTGTCTGATTACAAAAAACTTTAATTGTAAGTAGTTAGTAAAAGGTACCCAGCAGGGTTTAAAAAAAACATTTGATTTGATTGATATACTTTATAGTTCGCACTACTTTAAAGAGCTTGTTTTATCATACATGGAAGTTGAAGTCACCTGAATTGAAAATGGCACTGATCACGGGGAGAGTTTTCATGTAATTTAGACATACTACTTCAGTACATAAATTAAAAATAGAGACAGAAAAGGAATGGTTATTTTTATTTACTTTTAAATAATTTCTCGTGCTTGATTATGTCTTAATATCCACATGCCTTGTGAAGCACTTCTGAAGTGAAAAATCGCCCCTCTGAAGAGGGTAAAGTGCTTAGGTACTTAAGTTGGTGCTAAAGAAGTAAGCCTTCTAAAGTTCAGTAACTTTAGCTTAGCATTTAAGGCTTATCTGTATTTTACGCATCTTCATTTTTCTATTTCTGTATAATTGTGTTGCTGGAATAATTTAAGGACAGTCACATTCAATGCCTATGAACAAGGGCACTTTATCTCCATCTTAGTTATTAGTTGCTTAGTAACTATATGGTGGGTGAAATCTATCAGAGCTGATGGCTCTCTTTCTTTGGCAAATGTCAGGAATTAAATGGAGTAGGTTAGATTTTTCACAATATTTTATCATTTTACAGTCTCTAATGGATTCATAAGTAGTTTTATTTTTCCTGTAGATTTTATTTTTTTTTAAAATCCAAGTCTCCTTTTGGCTTCCATTATATATATGGAAGTAAAATATAACTTTCACTTTGTCTTCAAGAGATATTTACTATATTTTAGGATTCTTTTCATGACTTAGGTCTTAGATAAATTAGTCAATCCTTTGTAACCAACCAATTAAATTATTCTAACTGAACACCTGCAATTTTCAAGATATAATGCTAAATTGTTGATAAATAAGCATGATTTCTACCTCCCCTAAAATGGTTTAAAATTCACCTGAAGTCACCTTTATCCTATGATCAACAATAAAAAACAGTGTTTGATAAGTAAACAAGTATAGAATGTAAGGAGTTAAGGGAAGGAAGCAAAAATCATAACTCATTAAAGAAAGGATAGCTATGATTTATTGGACACTGATGGGACATAGAAGGATAAGAGAGAATGTAAATCTTCTTAGAGAAAATGCAGCTCTACTGAATGCCTCTTAGATGTATCACAATAAATAAAAAATGGCCATTGTAAATTCACTAATATTTTCTGTGAAAACCATTTTAATGCAATTAGTAAATAATATAAAACAGAATTGTTATGTCTTGCATGTATTATATCATTAATTAAATTGCTAAAATATATTGTTTACCTCATCAAGTAACACACAGATATATATATAGAAAAAAAGACAAGCAATTATTATAGTTGGAAATTGACACATCATATTTAGAGTAAAACTATTATATTAATCAATTAACAAGTATTTATTAAGTACATACAGTATACAGAAATTGGTATAGGCCATAAGAAAGTGAAAAGCAAAGAGTTACAACTCTATATGGCATGTTTAATACTCTTAGGTAGTTAATTATATAATTTTACCTTTCAGTTTTACATCTGGAATATATTAGGCTTTGATTTTTTATGCTAAGTTTCAGGATATAGCTTTTTTTTGTAGTGATTCATTTACATTGGGATTTTACATTGTGTGCATTTCTTCCTAGATTCTCAATTCTGTTCCTTTAGTTGGATTTTCTTTCCTATATTGGTTATCCATCATATTAGTTACTTTACAACAGGTCTTTATGTATGATAACATAGGTCCTCCAAATTTGTTCTTGCTCAAGATAATCTGGGATATACTAAACCCTTTGAATTGCCACATGATTTTAGAGTCATTTTGATAATTTCCACAACAATTTCTACTGGGACTTTGATTAAATCTATAGATTATTTTGTGGAGAATTAACATCTTTACAGTATTTAAAAATTTAATCCACAAACATGGTATATCCTCTAGGTTTTAAATATCTCCTCTTTAATTTTCTTCAATAATATTTCATAGTTTGCAGTGTAACTTTGATTTATTCCTAGGTTTGGTGCATATTTGCTTTTTAAATCATATCTTTAATTTTGTGTTTTATTCTTTTTACTTTGATATATAGGTATAAATATAATGTGCTCATTATATTTATAATGAATTATGAATTTTAAAGCAGTGATTAAAAATATTTATTACTCAGTGGTGAAGTCTATGAATAAGCTTCATCTAAGAAATATATTCTGAGGCCAGTAGTGTGACATTTTTTCAAGTGAAACATTACAAAATCAATTGTACCATGAATAAGTTTACATCAGGTCTCTGCTCTGCCCTGGATTTAACAGGATCATTAGCTTCATTGCAAAATTTAGGCAGGTGGTATGTATCAAGGATAAACATTTTAAAATACATGAGTCTGTTGAGGTTCCTCATGTAAACATGGTGTTCAAGGGGCTGGAAAAGTAAATACAGTTTTTTGCTTTGAGTTTGCAGCAAGCCAGTTGGTGTAGCTGAGCCTTTTGCCTGCAAGACTATGGCTTCTGCTCCCGCCTTGTATGTGGCATATGACTGCTGTGTGACAGCCTCTTGGTTTCTGTCCAGGGGTCAGTTGCGGTGATTTTCAGATCCTTGTCACTCAGGGCATTAAGCAAAATTCTGACTCCTGTACTCTTTATTGAGGATCCATAGTTAGCTGTAATTTTGCTACATTTTAAGCAGTGGTGTGTTGGAGACGGGGGGCCAGGGTATCAAAGGGCCCTGATTTGTAGTCGTTGGCTGATTTCCATGGTATATATGCTTCAACAAAGGCTGATCTGAAGCCACTAATGTGAAGTCCCCAAATGAACATGGAGTTGCAAAGAAATGTGGATAAATGGCTCCTATAAGCCATTGCAAGCTGCTTCACTGTGTCAGTTTTTTAAGGCACATTTGATCTCTCCTTGCTTCGTTACAGACCCTGAAACTGTTATTTTGTCAGATTCTTACCATGGCTTTTCTATGCTATACACATAATACACATACAAACACAGATACATACTCAGTGATGTATCTATCGGTATGTTTGTATATGTGTGTATGCATATGTGCTTATATGTGAATGTAAATAAGCATATGTGCACCTCTCTCTCTCTCTATATATATATATATAGAGAGAGGGGATATATATATATATATTGAATGTATATGTTATATATATTCAATATATGTTTATATGTAAATATATATTGAATTATGTATAATATATATTACATTCACATATATTATATGAATGTAAATAAGCATATGTGCACCTCTCTATATATATAGAAGGGAAATATATATTTATAGATATATAAATATATATCTATAAATATATAAATATATAAATTTATAAATATAAAATTATAAATATATAAATATATATCTATAAATATATAAATTTATAAATAGCACTGTTGTCCCATTATGGGGCTGCCAAAAAGTCTTGCTCCCAAAGTAATGATGACATGGAGCAGGGCCATAACTAAGTCACAGTAGATGGTGGTATGAGCAACAAATAAGCCTTTGTTTTATTAAAAGCAACTGGTCTGTGGGGGATCACGAGGTACCATGCCATAGCTAATCTCCAAGATGAATACAAATATAGTATCAACTGGTGTTCAACCACTTGTTCTAGAAATTATATAATTATGGAAAAATGACAATGTGTGTTACAGATTACGATATAGATCATGCAATTACATTATGCACACGTATGTGGTTTTCCCTCTTGTGTTCAAAGACAGCAGCCTGAGAAATGATGGGAGCATAGCCTTTCCCCTGAACTCCGGCACTTGCAGCAGCTCATGCCACGCCAGATGGTCACTGTGACCTGGCAAACTGTCCAGGAGAACAATGACAGCCTGATGAGGACAGCAATTTGGGTTCAAATTTCCTATGAGGAGAAAATAATTTTTTTTTCCAAAATTGGCTCTTATAGTGTCTTCCAGTATTGAAGTAATACCTTGTTCCTTATTGAGAATTAGAAATAACAGTGACAGCTTACTGTACCTTATTAAGTAGGTAAGGGGTTATGCTGATAAAGAGCTTTACAATGCAATCCCAGGTCAAGTAAAATTTTATTAACAAACCAGATAGCCTTAACTTTCTTTATAAAGCATCTCTGAGTAAGGTATAATATGAGATCTTTACTTAAGTGATCACAGTTCCTCCTACAACAAGAGGCCTAATGCATAAAACAGACTAAAATGCACTGCTGATTTCTCATCAAGACAAGCTTTAGAAGAATCCCTCTACTTAGAGTCATAACTCCCCGACTACCTCTATAACGACCTAGGATCAGTCTTCCATTAGCTGCCTCCCTAGCCCTTTGTGACTTTAGAATGATTGAGGACAGAGAGGGAATTAAAGATCTTGCTAGATTTCAAAAGAAATCATGGAGATTTCCCAAAATGTCTCAAAACTTTTATCAGTAATATGACATTGTACGTGCAGGTGCAGTGGACTAGACTCTTCTTTCAGGTCCCTGCATTTAGTTCCCTTCTCATATGTCTAAGTTCTTTGCATGTTTCTTTGTCCATGTTTTTTGCATTGTAGTTTGGCTGATCTCCAGTAGTTTTTTTTTTTTAAGATGGAATTTTTATTTGCTTTTACTTTTAATATTTTTAAATTTGTACTTATGGCCATGGCTGCTGTGGCTCAATGGACTGAGGGCTGGCCTACAAACCAAGGGGTTCTTGCTTTGATTCCCAGTCAGGGCACATGCCTGTGTTACAGGCCATGTCCCCAGTAGGGGACGTGTGGTGTGAGAGGCAACCACACATTGATGTTTCTCACGCTCCCTCTCTCCCTTCCCCTCCATCTAAAAATAAATAACTAAAAATCTTTTTAAATTTTTGTACGTATGAGTCTGAAGTTTAAAACAAAATTCTAGGCTGGAGATACATATTTACATATAGTCATCTTATAGGTGGTATGTACAGGCTTGAGACAAGATAAGATCAACAGAAGAGTGAGTATAGACAGAGAGAAAGACCTAATATTGACATTTGGGATACTTCCCCGAAAAGAAATTAGGTGAAAGAGGCTGATGTAGCAAATGAGACTTAGACTGAATAGCCAAATAAGTAGCAGAAGACCAGAGTATGGAGTCTTGAGAACAAAGTGAGCATAAGTATTTCTAGGAGGGCCAGGTGATCAATTACTTTTTGCTGCTGACAGGCCAAGTAGGGTGACATCATTTGTAACATTGACATGGTTACAGTGGAGTGGCAAGAGAGTCCGGCAAAGGGTATAAAGAATGAAAGGAGTGTGAGTGGGACAGAAAGTATAAACATCTCTTTCAAGAAGTTTGAAGGTGAGAAGATTTTTTTCAAAGGTAGCATTTGGAGTATGGCTGTACTTTTTTGGGAAAAATATAGTAAAGAGGGAAAATTCATAATGAAGGGATTAAATGGAGAAATTGCTGGGACAGAATCCTTGTGTAGGCAGAAATAAATAAGACATAAATAGAGGAATTGCCTTTAGATAATCCATATATTTTGTCTTAATAAAAGGCAGAATAGTAGCAGTTATGGTACAGATTGCTGGCCTGTGGATAACTGTGGTGGTAGGGATTCATGTGGTTCTCTTCTTACTGCTAGTTATATCTTAGAGTGAAGGAGAAAACAATTCATCAGATGACAGTGAAGACGAGGAGAGATGTCGGAAATTAAAGGATGGAGGAGATGGTGTGAAGTAATTGTGTAGAGAAGGATATATGGCATGATCGCTGGACAACATTAATGCTCAGTTTATATTCATGGTCATGAATTTAAAGTGGGGCTAATCAGTGTCATCTTGTATTTGACAAGTCACACTCAGCTGGGCCGGTGAAGATCTGCCTTCCATAAGGGGTGAAATTTAATCAGGGTTGCAGTTACTGCATGGTCACACCCAAAATACAGAAAACAAAGGCTGCTCAGTGACATTTCCCTTTCTGACTCAATTTTCTAGCTTGCTTATATGAGCTTGAGGTAAATGAAAATATATCTGGGACTAGCAAGTGCCCTCAGTATGGTAAGACAAATATCTTAAAAGCAATAGAAAAGTATTTCATTGAGAGCTAAGCCTCATACTTTCTGTCAGTTATTCAAAAGTCCACTGAGCTGAAAGTAACAGAAATTGTTATTACTTTTGAAAATTGAGAAAATAATGTAGTATTCCACAAGCAATGTACAGCTCTTGGTTATATATATTTTGCTGTCAGAGTTTTTGAAACAAATTGAAATTTCCCTTCAGGAGTTTATTGTGCTGCACTGTAATTTTATTGGGCAGATGGTCAGCCCAAAAATACAGCTATAGAATGTATTCTACAAAGTCAGAATACAGTGGACTGCATTGTCAATTTTCTTCTTATGGTGAAAATAATTCATGATTGTTTATTGAAGTCATGAGGAATTACATAAAAAATTTATAGAAATGGATAACACAAATATATAACTTTTTTATCCTTTCCTGTCTTGTCATACTAATTATGCTTAAATATTATATTTCATATGCTTAATTCTTTTTTAATTTCTATTAGGCCTATATTAAAATGAAACCCACTGCTCCAAACTAACATTATGATTCTCTTCTAAAATTTTGAAATTTAAGCCTGTCTATGATGCTTCCAATTTAGCAGCATTGTGTTCTCTTTCAAAGACATAGAAACAGTGGGTAGTCACAACTACCGAACTCCTTTTTGCACAGTAGATATTGTTACTATGGCAACAGCGGACAACAGAAAGCAGCAGCATACCTCTAAGTTACCTGCACTTTAATAAATGGTTCTCTTTTATCTCTTGCTATACTCATAGTTTATACAGAATTTAAAATCAACAGGATCCTAAAATCCTCAGTGCCCATATAATAGCAAGAGAAAATGCCATTCTGTTCTTCCTCCAATTTTTGTATGTCCTTCACAATCATGCTTTTCAGTATGCAGATGACTCATCGCTCTACAATACCAGTGATTTGCGAAAAAGGAAGAATGGTAAACAGAAAGCTGCATATACCAAGCAAATGCCTCACTATTTTAGTTTAGCTTTTGTGAGTAAATATATGCAGGCACAGATCTCTTTCACTGAAATTCATATGGATGGAGTCAAGGATCTGACTCCATCAGTTTCTTTTTTCCCTTCACAGTCATTTTTAATGAGATTTCTGCCTCTGTTGAAAATTGAACTGCATCAACAAAGGCAAGTGCTCAGTATCAGTATTGTTCCTGATTAGCCACCAAACTCATTAGATTGCATTTATAAAAGCAACTATTTATACATGAGTCATTTGGGTAATTCAAAAATAGCTATTTATTAAACATTACATAGAGAAAACATCAAAATGAAAGATTACCGGTCTCCTCAGGTAATTGTCTCATAACTCTTCTCTTTACCCCTCACATCCCGAGTCTTTGCTTACCCAGCTTTTATGTTTCTGTTCTGTAGTATTTCTAATTTTGACCAACAACTTTCTTTTTGCTGGAATGATGAATGTGGGCTTTGATGTAGCCGGTCTTGATCCTTGATTCACAAAACGCAAATGCACAAACCCATTAGGACTGAGAACCTGTTTGATTTTTTACTCCTGTCAGTCCAGACTGCCTGACACATATTTCTTTAACCTGTGATGAATCTGTGATTGCCCTCCACCTTTCTTGCTTTGAATGAGGCAGAAACTGCACTATTCACAGAGCCATGCAGACAAGTTGACACCTGGATTGTAGAATACCCATCACTGTGTATAGTAGCCCTGAACACTAAATAGGGTGATGATAAAAACTCACATAGAGAAGATTAAAAATTATGAAACTATTACAATTAACTTTGTACCAACATAATTATCATTCATTTCAGATGATAAGATTATTTGCTTAGGAAAATAGTCAAAAATTTTAACCATCACAGGAGAAACTTTAGTAAAATAGTTTACTATCAAAGGTATAAAATGAAATATATTTAATAAATATAGCTATTTTTAAAATATTAAATTACCATTGAAAAACATGATTTACAAAAATCAAGATTTAAAGCAGATGAGAAATCCTGGATAAAGCCTATAGGAATAAAAGCACAGAATTCATCTTTAGATGAAAGAGAAAAGCAGAGTAGAATGAAGATTTATACAGCATGTTTCTGATGGAAAAAAACTAAAATCATGTTTGTTCTTTTGTTCTCCAAGTGGTTGATTCATCTAAATGGATTTTTTCTGCTTGACAGAATTATTCTACTTAATTTGGAATTACAATGCATAAAAGTGTCAATAAAATACTTTAAATATATCTAATGCTATAACAAAGTAAAATTAAAAGTAATTCAATCAATATATGATAACTAAAAGAGGATTATTCAATGCCAATGAAGTTCAAGTGTGACAGACAGAAAATTCAAATACATATGTGTTTATGTGTGTATGTACACACATAAACACACATGTATATGAAAAGACTTCTAGAGGAATTATTCAGCATATTATTCTGGGTGATTTGCTGGGTGATTTTGCTAGTAGTATATCCAGAAAAATAATATAGAATGGAATAAAAGCTAAAATAAAGACAGAAATTATCATCTTATGAAGTGATAAAGTATGGTCCAGGAGAAATGTAAGAGTAAGACAAAAAATACATGTATAGTTTTATTTGATTTTAGGGTATGGAAGAACATTTTTCATTGAAAAAATTATGAAAGAAGAAATAAAGGAAAAATTGGCAAAATTGACTATAGTCAATTTTCTAAATTCTTCAGTTTAAAATTTTGCATGATAAAACAAGCTACCATGAATAATATCAAGAAAAAGTTAAGAAAAATGTATATTTTTGTGGCATACATAACTACAATACATTTATAGCATTAATATGCAAGAGTCTAATACCACTAAAAGGAAACACAAATAATCTAAGGATACAAGCATGTTGTGTTCAGAATAATGCTGTTCATTGTGATAGGATTTTCAACTTCATTTGTCATTAAAAAGTTGTATATTGGATTAAGCAGTGCAAATTGTTACAACAAACACAGCTTATAGAATAAAAACAATATTTTTGTCTCAACTTTAGTACCTATAGCATGTATTAGTTTCCTAGGGTTGCTGTAACAAAGTACCACAGTCTGGTTGGCTTGAATAATGAAAATGTATTTCCTCAAAGTTCGGAAGGCTAAAAGTCCAAGATCAAGGTCTACCCCAATGTCCATAACAGCACAATTTATAATAGGCAAGTGTTGGAAGCAACCTAAGTGCCCATCAGTAAATGAGTGGATGAAAAATGGTGGTACATTTGCACAATGGAATACCACACAGAAGATAGAAAGGAGCTCCTACCCTTTGCAACAGAATGGATGGAACTGGAGAGCATTAGGATAAGATGTGAAAGACAAATACCATATGATCTTACCTATAACTGGAACCATAGCAACAAAACAAATAAGCAAACAAAATATAAACAGAGACATTGGAATAAAGAACAGACTGAAGATAACCAGAGGGGAGAGGGGAGGGATATAACAGGGAAAGAAGCATCATCATTAAGGAACATGTATAAAGGATCCATGGACAAAGCCAAAGTGGAGTAGTATTGATGGTGGGGGTGGAAGGAAATTAAGACACGTACACTTGAATAACAATAAAAATAAATAAACAAAAGGTGTTGGCAGGATTGATTTCTTTTAGGACCTCATTATTTGGCTTGTAGTTGGCTGTTTCTCACTGTGTCTTCACAAGGTCTTGTTTTATTCTCCCATTCTTGTAAGAACATCAGTCACATTAGATTAGGGCCCACCCTACTGACTTCATTTTAATTAATTATTTTCTTAAAGATACACTCTTCAAATGGGGTTAGCGATTCAACATAATCAGTTTGGGGAACGTAAAACTTGGCCCATATAACCTGTGGCTCAGATGTTCCTTCTCTGTGTTGTGGCTAAAGCATCAGGAATGTATGGCTTCCAAAGGTGATATGGTAGACTTAAATGATATCTGCTGCTTGCTATTAAATGCAAGATACTCATTTTAGGGAATCAAAGAAAGAATTAGAGACAAATACATAGCAAATAACACAGGAGTGTTTAACATAAACTCATGGCATTATAAACTCTGTAAGTGGCTCACATTAAAGGAAGATAGTTAATTATATCAATTTGAACACTATGCAATAACTTAAAATCCTATTTTAAGAGAATATATTATAAGAAGTGAAAATGTTTATGCTATAATAGATGTGAAGTAAAAAAGAATTTTACCATCTTTTAGATTCAACTATACTGTCTTAAGAAAACAACTATCATTATAACAAAGTGGAAATTAGATATTACCATTTTAAGTATGGTGAATTGTGAGTCATGAATACTGTAAGTGCCTTTTACATTGCTCTTTGTAGACCTGTGTTCATAAAGGCTGTCCCCTGCTGAGACCGTAACAGATGAAAATGAGAAAAAATGACTTTAAAAGTAGGAACGCTTCTAAAACTACATTATTGACATATAATGTGCTTATTATAAAATTCACCCATTGTAAGTGCATAATTAATAATAGTTCTGTGAGTGTGCCAAATTGTGTGATCATCACCCCAATTCAGTTTTAGAGCATTCCCATTACCCAATAAGATCCCTCAGGCCTATGCATAATTAATTAATCCTCATTTCCACCACAAGCCCAAGGCAACCACTGATTTATTTTCTGTCTCTTCTGGACATTTCATATAAATTGAATCATACAATTTGTAGTTTTATTGTCTGACCTGTTTAACTTGGTATAATCTGCTTGTTTCTTACGACAAAACCTTAGTTTGATTGGAAGATAGGAAAATGAGGGGTTTGTAAAGGCAAATAAAAGCCTCCCTCTGAAAAAATAAATAGCTCCCCATTAACATATGTGTTGTTCCTATTGTTATAAAGTTGTATTTCTGTATATTATGTTTCGTATTAGTGAAAATGAAGAGAATCAATCTGATTAAAGATAATGTAATTATAGGAATTTTAGTCTCTAGATTGTCTCAAACTATGTCCCCCAATTTGGGGTGCTCTCTGTACTCAGATTATGTGATTTAAGGAATGCATGTACAGTGGACAACCCAGCATTCTCTTCAATATCCATGTATAATCTGGAGCAGACACATGTAGTTTATTTTATTATCTTTGTTTTTTAATTATATTGTATGGATTATACTATCACAGTTGTCCCGATTTTCCCCCTTTGCACCCACCCAGCATTGGGTGCCCCCTCACTCCCTCAAGCAATACCCCACCATTATTCATGCCCATGGGTCATACATGTAAGTTCTTTGGCTACTCCTTTTCCTAGACTATATTTTACATCCCCATGGCTATCCTGTAACTTCCATGTGTACTTCTTAATCCCCTCACCCCTCAACCATTCTCCCACCCCAACTCCCATATCTTTATTTTTAACCTTTGGCATTTTAATTAGGATGTGTCTTGGGTGGGCCTCTTTGTATGCATCTTGTTTGGGATTCTCCATGCTTCCTGGACTTGCATGTCTATTGCCTTCACCAAATTAGGGAAGTTTTCTTTCATTATTTTTTCAAATAGACTTCCAATTTCTTGCTCTTTCTCTTCCCTTTTTGGCACCCCTATGAAGTGAATGTTGGATGGCTTAAAGTTTTCCCACAGGCTGCTTACACTGTCCTCAATTTTTTGGATTCTCTTTCCTTCTTGTTGTTCTGATTGGTAGTTTTTTGCTTCCTTGTGTTCCAAATTGTTTATGTGATTCTCAACTTCATCCACTCCACTGTTGTTTCTCTGTAAAGTGTTCTTTGTTTAAATTAGTGTGTTCTTCATTTCTGACTGGATCTTTTTTATGCTGTTGAGGTACCCAATGAGCTCCTTGAGCATTCTTAGAACCAGTGTTTTGAACTCTGCGTCTGATAGTTTATCTCGATTTCATTCAGCTCTTTTTCTGGAGTTTTAATCTCTCCTTTCATTTGGGCCAGGTCTCTTTGTCTCCTTGTTTGGCAGCCTCCCTGTGTTTGTTTCTCTGTATTAGGAAGAGCTGCTTTGACTCTGTGTCTTGGTAGTGTGGCCTAATGTAGTAGGTGTCCTGTGGGGTCCAGAGCCACACTTGCCCCTATCACCCAAGCTGAGTACTTAAGGTGTACTCTTCATGTGGGCTGTGCACACTGTCCTCTTGTAGTTGAGCCTTGGCTGCTGTTGGCAGATCAATAAATAGGAGGGATTTACCCAGGCCAGTCAGCTGCACGGATTGGCTGTGACCACTTACCACCAACCTCTACCCTCTGCCACAAAGGATCAGCTGTGCAAGGGCAGGGTGGTGGTGCTCCAAGGTGGTCTGTAGCTGTCCACTAGGTATGCTGCCCTGGGGTTTCCCCAAGATCAGCCACCATCTGGGTTTTGTTTGGGCTTACCCTTCCTGAGTTATAAAGCAATCTGAGATGGCTGCTACTCACGCTGGACTTGGAGATTTCCAGGCACAGCCAAGCTATGACTGTAGGCTGCTAGTTTGAGCGTCGGGCTCACTGAGGCCAGCTGGTGCTTGTTTGTTCATATGGAAAAGCACCTTGAGTGGGCCCACAAGTTGGGTGGGGTGGAGTCTTCAGGGATCTTCAAGGCAGGTCAAATAGTGTCAGCTAGGTTGATGGAATCCTAGATATAGCACCAGTCTTCCAGCTTTGGGGGGGGGGCGTGGTCCAGAAAAGGGATAATGGCCTCTGCTTGCCTTGATGCCAAGATACCTCAGCCTCCGCCTACATGCCACTGGGGCCCCTAAAGCCAGCTCCTCAGCCCTGGAGCCCAGAGTGAGTCTGAGTAGGTGAGTCCTTGTGTGGGTTCTTTAAGAGGAACTGCTTGGGACTCCAGAAGTGTCTTCCAACTCAGTCCCCACTGTTTCTTTTCTTTTTTTGGGAGGGGGGAGTCAGAAGTTGTGTGGACTTAATCTTCCTGGCACTGGACCCCTGGGCTGGGGGCCTGGTGTGGGGCTGGGACTCCTTGCTCCTGAATTTTTATCCACCACACATGGATGTGGAACCAGACTGTTCTGCATGTGGGCCCCTCCTACCAATCTGGGTGGATGTAGTTTCTTTAATTGTGTAGTTGCCAGACTTCCATTCAGCTCGATTTCTGTCTGTTCTGAGGAATGGTTGATGTATATTTTCGTTGTACTTTTATGGCAGTTATGAGAAGAGGTGAGCCGTATCTGCCTATGCCACCATCTGGACCAGAAGCACTTTTCCATTTTTTTGTTACCTTTGGGTCTTTATACTCCATTCCTTGCAAATTACCTGAAGCCCTTCTTTCTTATAGTTAATATGGGCTATTGGAAGCGGGGTAGCTTTACTGAATATGGGGGCAAGTGTAGGATGTTGTGGTTTTTCATCTCTACTCAGCAATACCAAAACTAAAACTTGAGTTTAGGTCAAATTCTTAAAATATTCTGGTGATTATTTCCACTAGGGAATTCCTAGGGCATCTTGTCTTCAATAATGTTAATGGAGCTAACCCTATCTCAATAAACTTTGTTCATAACTAATTCTCTTATAACTTTATTATACTAAGACAATCTTAGCTTAATACACACTGAGTGCTTAACATGTATTAGTTAAGTGGTTTTTTTTTTCTTTTCGGTGTTTTCTACCTATTGCTATTATGCTTATCACACATTATTATGTTGCTAAACAAAGAGGTTTCTTAAACATTAAGAGGAATTCTACCATTCTCTCCTTCTCCCTCTCTTTTCCTCACCCCCTCCCCTTCTCCTCCATTCCTCCCTCTCTCCCTCTCTCTTTCATGTGTCTCTGTGTGTGCTGTACGCATTTTCTCCTTCTCTCACTAGTGTCGTGGTAACCTGGATTGTGGTGGTTTATTATATAAATTTAATCCATCCACAGAATTTTATAGTGAAAATGTATTATTTTTAGAATCTGAAAACTATGTTTACTTAATTATTGTCAAATGAGAATAATACAAAGTTGAACTTTCCAACACGAATTCTTCCTGACTCTTCAAAGCAGTGATTCCCAAGTCAGAAATTTCACTCCGAATGGGGTAAGCACAAGTGATCTCTAGCTACTTCTTTGCTGGCTGCATTCTTTAGGTCAGAGCAATATCACCGTGTAGACTAATTATTTCAGGTCAGATGAAATTAGGTGAAGGCCCTGAGGACCCCTCCCCCAACCAGTCTTGTTCTAAAATTTTGCTGAACCCTTCTTTTTTCCCCAGAAGCTATTGATGTTCATTCTTGACCTTATTTCTTAGGTTTAAAAAAATTAAATGAAGTTTTACCTAGTGCATATAAAAGGGATGCTTTAAAATTAATTCAGATAATAAAAAAAATCTTAAATGTTATTTTATCTTAACTTTTGAATGAACTTCTCCAGTGTAAAAATTAAAGCAGGAAATAGGTTTGAAACATTATACATTATGGTGGGGAATAGTAATATTTTTGAGGTGATGCTGACATGTAAACACAGATTAACTGAAAAACATAATAGAAATGGGTCAAAATATTTAAAAGTCAAATAATCTTTTTATTCTCATCAAAGTTTTCAGGCTTAATTTTTTAAAATTTCAGATGAAACTATTTGTTGTTTCAGTAAAAATAACTCAGATACTTATCTGTTTCTGTAATACTGGAAACCTCACCTCTGTAGCCAACAATTAATCTAGTATTAAGTTAGACACATACGTATTCACATTTGTGAGTACATGTATCATATGAGTCAATATGCATGGGTCTCTTTTCATCATTCCACATTTAATTAAAACATTTTGTTAAAGTTAAATTATTTTAATATCTACTTTTTTACATTTATTATATATTCCATGCTATGTGGGGAGTTTTGAGAATTACCATTTTCAATGAGAAAATTTAACCATACAATACATAAGTTAGCGATTTTGTTTTCTATAAGGAGTTTCTCCCCAAAAGTTTGTCAGTATAATTTAATGGATTGAGTGTTATAGGATTCAGGTTATTTTTTTAGACTTTCCTTTTATATTTTCATAAAAATGTATATTAAAGCTCTTTTTAAACTATGTAATTAGTATCATCCATTAGAAAAGAATGGAATCTTACCACTGTGACAACATACATGGACCTTTGAGGACATTATGGTTAGGGAAATAAATTGGAGAAAGACAAGTTCATATGATCTCATTTATATGTGGAATCTAAAAAACAAACAAGCAGACAAACAAGCAAAAACAAGCTCATAGATACAGAGAACAGATCTGTAGTTGCCAAAGATGGGGTTAGGCAAAATGTGTGAAGGGTGTCAAAAAACACAAACTTCCAGTTATAAAAAATAAATGCTTTTCTCTCAAATTTATAGAATAAAATAAGTCATTGGGTGTAATATACAGCATGGCAAATAATTAATAATAATGTATTGTGTATTTGAAAGTTGCTAAGAGCTCTTACAAAGTTCTCATCACGAGAAAAAAACTCGTAACTGTGTATGATGACCATGTGAACTAGACGTACTCTGGGGGTCATTTGCAATGTATATAAATGTTGAATCACCATGTTGTTGACCTGAAACTAATATACTGTTGCGTGTCAATTATCCTTCAACAAAACTAAGTTTAAAAAATTTCCGCTGTGGTAATTTTCTTTATTCTAACTGTGGAAAGAACAACTCATAATGGTCCCCAGGGCAGAGTGAGGTTGGAGACCACTGAGGAGTCACTTTACACACGGAGGTGGATTTGGTTGGCTGATGACTGAAATTAATGAGTGAGAGTCTAGATGATGTAAACAAAAGTTTGCTTGATATTTTATTAATGAGCTTTAGAATATTTTGATTTCTAGGAATAATCTTTCATTGGCTCCTGTTTTAAACTGTAAGTAATGTTCGGTACTAGAGTAGTATGGCATTGAGGAAACCCACGGCTTTGCAGAATTTCCATTTGGCGAGACATGCATAGTGATCATAAATAGACACCATATGTGACTGTTTCTTTCTTGTAAAAATATCTGCTGAAGGAAGATATTATGAACAGAAGTAAAGTTTAAGGAACTTAAATTTTTTAAATGAAATCCAAGTTTAAGATTGCAGACATTTTAATATAAATTTTAACAGTAATAGACTTTTGAAAATTTCTCTTCAGAAAAATGCAAGTGATGTAGTATTAAAGACAGGTGACTAAAAATTGTTAAAGTGTATAAGTACCAAATTACTTGTTATCCTGTTGTTATCATTTCAAATAAATAAATCAGTTTAGCGATTTTATTTTTTGAACAAAAATGTTATTATTTACTTATTTTATTAAGATCTAGACATACAACACTACATTTGCCTCAGGTATACAACATAGTGATTTGGTATTTATGTACCTTATATGATCACCCCCATAAGTACAGCAACCATCCTTCACTACACAAGATTTTGGTAGTATCGATTACATCTACTCTTCTGGCTCTGGAGAGCGGGATGCTAAGTGAAATAAGCCAAGTGGTGAAAGACAAATACCATATGATCTCACCTATCATTGGAACCTAATCAACAAAACAAGCAGGCAAAATATAACCAGAGACATGGAAATAAAGAACAAACTGACAGTAACCAGAGGGAAGGGAGAAGAGAATAATAGGGGGAAAGGGGGAGGGTCATTAAGGAACATGTGAAAAGGACCCATGGACAAAGCCAAGGGGGGTAGGATCAAGGGTAGGAAGTGGGGAAAGGTGAGGTAGGGGGGAGTGGTTGGGAGAAAATGAGACAACTGTACTTGAACAACATTTAAAAAAATTAAAAATAAATAAAAATTAAAAATATTTTTTTTAGAAAAGATGATGCTCTAACCAACTGAGCTAAGTGACCAGAGCCTCCATTGAGTTTTAATATTGATAAAGATCATAAAAATAGCTATAATAAATCATCAGAAAAATTGACTTCCAAAGGCATAGTTTAATTTACTGACCAAATAGAAATCCAGTAACGAAGTCTTTTCCATGTTCTTATTTTAAAAATAATGATGAAGCTCAATAAAAGGTACAGACTTCAGATATAAAATAAATTAGTTGTCAGAATGTAACATAGAGAAGAGTAGATGTAACCAATAACATCATAATTTTGTGAGTGATTTTCAATATAATATATAGGACCACAGCATAATAAAACCAATTTTGGACAATATAAAATATATTTTAATTATATATTTTAAATTATTTTATAACTTCTTATACTCTCAGAAATCTTCATATTTATGCAATAAATTATACTGTGCAGTCAGCTCTCTGTACTCATGGGTTTCACATCTGTGGACTCAACCAGCTATGAGTAAAAGATATTTCGAAAGAAAACCCTAAGAAGTTTCAAAAAGCAAAGCAAATTTGCCACACGCCAAGCACGACGCTGAATCTACGTGAATGGAGGGATGTGTAGGTGTACCCTGCTGTGTAGCCTATATGCAAATATAGGTTATGTGCAAATGTTACACCGTTTTAAATAAGGGGCATGAGCGTCTGCAGAGTTTGGTATCCATGGGGGTCCCTAATGGATATTGAGGGATGACTGTATTTCAGTTAAAATTTTATTCTAATCTTTGAGAAGAAAATTCATGTGATACTACTTTGTTCTTTGTTTTCTTTCTTAGTTACTGTCCTACTTACATGCAACAATTCAAATATTGAATATCTGTCAATCCATTAGCACAAATTCAACACATGAAATAAACCAGTAGGCATGCAGCAGCCTGTTTGTTTGTACTTTTACCGAGAACTAATTGAGGTATTAGAAAAATTTACGTTGAAATACTGAAGACAGTAAGACATAATAAAGTAAAGTAAGACATGATCCCTAATATTAACATAAATAATACATGTTTATTTTAAGGTTATTGCATTGTTTAGGCATTGCTATTGGTAAATGTACTATTAATGATTAGAGTAGAATATATGTATTTTTAGAAAACAACTTGTTCAAAGTAAACAGATTGTACTTGAACAGTGAAAGCCCCTGGTAACCTTTGTGCTTGCTAAGTCTGTGGCACCTTAGCCAGAGTAACCCAGAGATGGTGGTCACCTGAACTTAAACCACACACCAGCAGCCTGTGGAACTCTCCCTGAATTTGACCAGCCAGCGAACTTCAAGTTTAAAGTAGACATTTAAGTATTTTTTCTTTAACGTATTTTTACATAATTTTAAGCGTCTTGTTTTCCTCATTCAACCATAATTTTGAGGCTATTCATGCTACTCAAGTAATTTTGTTTAATTCATTTTCTTAGCATTACATTATATCCCATGGTGTGGAGGTGCCAGGATTTATCCAAAGAAATAAAATTACAGAAAAGTTGTATGCAAAGTTTCAGAAACTCTGTCTCTCATTCTTTCGAACAGAGGTTTAATCTTCTTTTGAGGAAGTAAACACAAATGGGAAAAGGAGGATTATCTGTGCCTCTACCTATTGGTGCCGGTTCTACCAGAGTTTATTCAAGGGTCACAAAGAAAAGGAAAAAATACAAATTGCATGGTCACGTTTGGATTTTTAACACTCAGAAAATTGTAGGGTGTGTAGTGCAGTATATCAATCATGCTGTAAAAAAATGCTATTCCTAAGAATAGCATTCAGGTAAAGTGATGTTTAATTTAAAACAGAAACATTGCATTTGGTCTCTTGAAATTTGTGTTATACTTTTCTGTAACAGTTTTAAAAAGACACAGTTGTAAAAACTAGTTTGAAGTTCATAAATAACAAAAAAAATGAAGGCAGGAACAGGAAGCAGGCTTTAAAAGAACGTAGCCACAATGTGATAAAATCACATTTAATCTGGCTTTTCTCTTGACGGGGTTTCTCTCTCGGCTTTTGTGATACATGGGAGACAGAGGTCCTGCAGAAAGTAACAGTTTGGTTGGGCTAAGAAGTCAGAATTGGGCATTTGGGTGTGCCGGAGTGGAGGGCGATCGAGGAAAGCAGAGAATCTATTGTCCTGGCAACTCCTCAGACTCTCTACAAACGCTGCACAAACCCCTGACCAACACACACCCAAGTGTAAGTACTTGGCACTTACAGCACAAACAGCTCACAGAAGTAGAGGAGCAAAAAAGGTGACCAATTCTCTGTAGAAAATCCTGATACTGCCCAGCAAAGAGATGCAGTTTGGATTTGGGTGGGAATGAATGGAAAACCTTTGGCTTTCCACTGGAGTCCCAGAAGAACCACGCGTTAGATACAAGGAACACATTCCTAGACTAAGGGCTGTGCTCTAGTCTTGACGGCAAAAATAAAATAACAAAATTTAACACTAATCTTCCTCAAGGTTGATTTTGCTGCCTGTTATGAAATGGTCAGTACCTTTCAGGGAGAAATACCAAGAGTACTCAGTTTCTATGAATACTATAGCTCAATACGTTATGTAATTAAAAATTACTAAACATGAGGAAATTACAGAACATTTGACCCAAAATCTAGAGAAAAATCATTCAATGAAATAGATTCACAAATAACCAAGATGTTTGATTTGGGGGGCAAGGATTTTAAAGTAACTATGATAAAAATATTAAAGATCTGCGGTGGCTGGTGTGGCTCTGTGGATTGAGCACTGGCCTGGGAACTATAGGGTTGCCGGTTCGATTCCTAGTCAGGGTACATGCCTGGCTTGCAGGCCAGGTCCCCAGTGAGAGGGTACATGAGAGGCAACCACACATTGATGTTTCTCTCCCTTCCTTCCTTCCTTCCTTCCTTCCTTCCTTCCTTCCTTCCTTCCTTCCTTCCTTCCTTCCTTCCTTCCTTCCTTTCTTCCCCTCTAGCTAAAAATAAAATCAATAAAATTTAAAAAATCTTAAAGATTCTTCAGAAAATAAAAGGTATAATAGTTGAACAAAAAGGACATTTAAGATAAGTGGAATATCTAAAAAAAATAATAACCCTAATACAGATTGGAGACAAAATAAAGCATCATGAAACTGAAGAGTGGTAGAGAGAAATAATCAGGAAACAGAGGGAAAGAAGGATCGACGCACAAATGAATAGAGTCTTAGTGAGATGACACATCGCCCAGAGGGGTGAAATGAATGAGAGTCGTTTCTCAGAAAGAATAGAGACATTTGAATAACAGTTTGAAAGTGTAGGAAGAATAAAAATACACAACCAAATAGAACCAACAAAACTACAAAGAATTCTATATCCATAGAAACTAGCTTCCAGTGATGAAGGAGACTTCTGTTACTCTTCCAGGCAATGGACTATTAGGAACCAAGTTTTTCCTCCCTCCTTAAAAACCTAGAAAACTAATATAATTGGGGAACCACTATGCTGTACATCTGAAACCAGTACATAATAATATTGAAAGTAAACCACAATTTAAAAAACTAGAAAACCAGATAATATGTATGAAGCAATTTTTCCAGACATTGCTCAACAGGCAGAGCAGAACTGTGACCCCTGAGAGAGGGAAAATACACTGGGCAAGCCCTGGACGATAATAGCTCGCTATGATACGGCGCAGGAGGGAGAAACAAAGGGCAAGCCTGTGGACTTCGCTGATTTGGGAAGACAGACATTGACATTGGAGTTTGGGCAGAGGAAGGGGGCCAGAATTTGCATGAAAGACAACCAGAGAGGAGGTGGAGGGCATCTGTGGAGGGGTTTTGGACTCTCTGCCTTAGTTTTACTATGTGTGTGAATGGAAGTATAGTACTTATCAGCCAGGAAAGAATGACCACTAAGCAGTAATAGTAATATGTAATTATTGCATCTTACAAAATATATCAACAGGAGGTTGAAATGAAAACAAAACCATAACATTAAAACGCAAAACTAGACTTCCATAACAGCTATTTAAAAGCCGGTTTTTGTCATGAAGAGAAACACGATGTTACTTATTTTCCTGAATGGCCTACTGTGTGCCAGACGTTATGCATTTGTCTGTTCAAAGAGATGAAAGAGAGACTGTTATTCAGAGAAGAAAGGTATTTATTTGGCAGGAGCTTTCTTTTGTTCTGTCTCTTTGGAACCAAAGAGTGCAAAAGGAGGAGTTTAGAGACCACATAGAATAATATTATGCATACATTTATATATATAAATATAAAATATATTACGTTTTAAGTATATTTCTATAAATATATAGATATACATGCTATATAGAATAATAATGAAGAGTGAATAATTCTATATTCTATATTATAATTTAAACATATGTGTGTATGCATTTATATACATATAATGTATACATAATGTTGAAATACTATACAAATAAGTATGTTAAACCCGGAAAAGTGTCTAGCTCTAATTCATTTGAATTTCTTCTCTTTTCTTTTAATTAAAATATTCTTTTAATATTGACCCAATAACCAGAACTTTCTTTGTTACTTAAAGGAGATGCTTAAAGAATATGCTCTCTGAGCAAACCGATGACTGTGCTTGTTACTTTAAGGCTTTGGGTCCAGCACAGACATGATGATGTCTGTCAGCAATGACACAGACATAGCTGATGTCTGTCAGCCGTGATATAGCCTTGACCTTTGGGGGGTAGCAGTTATCCAATTCGTGACTGATTTCCTCCAGCTGTGCCAGGATATCTACTTCTTGAAAGACAGAAGGAAATGTTTTTCCTGACTAAGTTGTTCTTGCATATTTTCAAGTTACATTTATCCTTTGATGTGCCAGTGTGTGATTTACAAAAACAACAGCCAGCATTAATGCCAACTCACTCAATAGAAGGCTAAGCCACTGTACAAACCCGCGAATGAGGTGTGGTGCTTTCACTTTATAGATGATATGCAAGAAATCTTGGGGTCTTTACGTAGAAACAAAAATATTAGCACTGTATTTTGTAGAAGAGAGGCTGTCTTTCCAAATGACTGTATAGAACTCTCAGTACACATTTTAGCATATGGTAATATTTATCAAATACCAAATATAAAAGAATGTTTTTGACAAAGTTTAATTGCCCACTTAAATGATGTAATATGTAAGTGCATTTGAAATGCTTATTAGATATGCAGAGTCACTTCTGTAATAATAAAAAGTTATAGTACTATATGCTTTTGAGTTTTTCTTACTGAAATGGTTCCTTTGAAGCTGTACAAAGTTGGGTGATTTGTTTTCAAAAATGCTTTCTGACAGGAGCGAAAAGATACTGTCCTTTGTTGTGTTTTTCATGCTGAAGTGCAGTTTTTTGGTTACATTTATTTTTAAAGAAACTTGGAAACTGAACTTTGATGTTCTTTTCAAAAAATGGAAGAGTTAGTATGATAAAAATACAGCTTTTTCTAAGTACATGTATGCCTGTATTACCTACTTAAATGATGTCAGCCTATTAGCAAAGCTAGAATATGCCTTCACCCCTCTATTAAAGCAAGATTAGTTTCGTTTTTTTTAAACTTTATAGTTCTGTTTACTAAGGCATCTTTCAAAAGGTGATCAATTATTTTTTGTGGAGTACTGATGTGGTGTATGATTACCTAAACTTGCTTCACTAGCATCCCTATGTGCACACACCTGTAAGTGAGTACCCAGGGATGCACATATCAGTAAATTCTCCTCACTACATATGCACTTACAGAGGACTATTTTGTGTCAAAAATTGGAGTCAATAAAAATATTAATTAGTTATGAGTTCAATTTACATAACTAAAAAATAAAGTCCTTTAGACATCAAATATAATTATGGATTTAAAAATCCCTTTTAATGCACAATTTTATCAAATAATGTTGAACACTTTGGTGAAATCTGTAACTTTTTAGAACAATATGTATTACCAATTTTTACTCAGCTAATGATTCAAGTTCAAGCAGGAGAATGGCAGAAGTTAGGTTTTTAGTCTTCCCTTTTCCTACCAAATACGAGATAAAACAGCGGGGTTGATAAATTGAAAACAAACAAGGATGATGTGGTAAGCAGAGTGCTGTGACAGGAAATTTTCCTCCTGTCCTGGAAACACATATTGGCAGCGGCTAATTACCCAGAAGTCATTAGGAGGAAAGGGGATTAACATCAGTGGAGCAGGTAGAGTGAGAAGGAAATAATGGGTCCTATAGGGCACAGAATTCAGAAAGAACAAACATGTACTCACTATAGAAAGATTAGAGTTCTACCCTGAATATGATGAATGGATCTGCAACCAGGCAGTAAAGAATGCAGTGGAGAAGACGACAGTCCGTCAGGGACCCCTCTTTGAGTGTGAGTGCCAGCACGTGCACCACCAAAGAATGAATTGCGTGGGGAGCAGCTAAGGACCTCAGGAAGGTTAAAGTATTCTGAGTGAGGATGCACTGTTGAAGATTTCGGGGAAGGAGATCTGAGACAATGTGGAGAGAGAGGGTCAGATAGTAAAGGGGGATAGTTCCACAGGAAGCAAAATTCTGTTTAAATTGAGAGTTTAGCCCTATTTGGGTAGCTCAGTTGGTTGGAGTGTCATCCCAATACACCAAGGTTGTGGGTTCTATCCCCAGTCAGGGCACATACAAGAATCAACCAATGAATTCATAAATAAGTGGGACAACAACAGATCAATGTTTCTCTCTCTCTCTCTCTCTCTCTTTTTCACTCCATATGCCACATAAAATCAATATATTTTTTTAATTGAGAGCTAATCTGTGGACGGCAAGTTCTCAGTCAGCATAGCTTTGGTTCCTCCGAGACCAAGATTCCTTGCTGTGGAACAATCTGAAGACAGTCATCCTGTGTGACTGAGAAGGCCCTGCTTTCTGCCCAGGAAAATTTGTGGATATCTCTGCCTTCATTTTTTCTCTTGTTATGCTGTATCTTTACCTTTCTTAAAGCTTTAAGATAGATGGCATCTTGTGAGTTCTGTCTTTAGACTTGTGAATCCTTTGAGTTACCTAATCATTTATTGTTGCTGCCTAGACTTTCATGCAAGACAATGGACAGATGGACCTCTGGACTTTGCCGAGTTTACGTAGTAGGCTTGTGTTTACTAATAACTCTGTTATGCTTGTTGGTATTCTGCTGGTTAATCTGATGACTGCCTAGCCCTAATCTATGTCTGAAACACAGTCATCCCCTTTTGAGAAGGTCGTTTACCTAACACCTGCACTTGGGGGTCCTAGGTAAATATCACATTCAATATGTCTAAAACAGAACACTCAAAACTTTTCTTCGATTGTATGCTCTTGTAATCCTATTTCTAGAGTATTTAGTATAGAATCTAAGAGGCACCAAGTGTCTTCCATAATTACACCCAAAGACCCAACCACTTTTTATTTCTCCAGCCCCTTATTTTAGGTCCTCAAACACCGAAGAGCTTGATTACTTTGTCTGCCTAGACAATTGTTCAGCTGATTGCTTTCCAGCAAACCCAAGTCACAAGAACAAAGGACATTTTCTAGGTGGAGCAGTCTGGTAACTCTTGCTATATGACCCACAAACACTAGAGTGATGATTACTGTCCAACTCAGACAAAAGAACGTGATTACTTGTAAAGCATTCACAGCATCAAGTCCTTCTGTGCCTCTGAGGGGACTGCTCCTCTCTGGTCATTATGTAATATGGGTTATTTTAACCATAGTACAACTGGGCAAAATAACCTTTGGACTGGGCAAAATAACATTGTAACCAAAACAACTGTTTGCAAAGATAACAAGAAAGCAGGTATGACTGCTGGGCTGAAAATTAAAAATATAATTTAGAATTAGTATCAATATGTTAGCTTGTCTGCACTGATAGAAATTTCTTTCATTTACCTAATTGGTACCCGTCCCTTTCTCATAAATATCCCTTGCCTGCTACCCCTCATCTGAACACTATTTGGGCTTCTGCCTTCATCAGTGCTTTCAAAATAACTCCTCTTTTGGATTTCAAATAAATGCTATTGCTTCTCACTTTGGCCTTTCATATTTAGATTAATGTTAGATAACACTGTTTTTATTTGCATACAAAACATTTTGATTATGCATGTTTTTACATTCTTTAAATTTTTTTTCTCTCTTTTTAAAGATTTTTATTTATTTATTTATCTTTAGAGGGGAAGGGAAGGAGAGAGGGAGAGAAACATCAATGTATGGTTGCATCTTGTGAGTCCCCTGCTGGGAACTGGCCTGCAACCCAGGCATGTGCCCTGACTGGGAATCGAACCATGATCATCTGGTTTACAGGCCCACGTTCAATCCACTGAGCTACCCCAGCCAGGGCTACATTCTTTACAATTTTTTAAAATGTTTATTGATTTTTTAGAGAGAGAGGGGAAGTAGGCTGGGGGGAGAGAAAAAGAGAGAGAAAGAAATATCAGTGCAAGGGAGAAGTATTGACTGGTTGTTTCCCACACGCATCCCGACGGGCGATTGAGTGTGTACCTGGGTGTGTCCCTTGACCAGGAATCAAAGCCTCAGCCTTTGGTGTGTATGGGGTGACTCTCTGAGCAAGCCACACCAGCCAGGATGATTTTTTTTTTACATTTTGACATAACATGGCCCTAGACATAGTTTATATTTGCTGCAGACCTTGATTTGTAATAAAATATAAAATATTTTATATAAATAATGGCAATCACAATAAAAGCAGGTATAATCTACTGTGCTTTCACACAAAAGATAATTAATGATGTCAACTGAATATAGTAGATGACAATAAATGTAAAAGAAAAGAAGTTATTAAGCATTTCACATTCTGTGTGATCTTATTTCTCTTCATTATCACACAGCAATTCGAAAAGGCTTGCATTTAATGTGGTCTCCCCCGCATTGTCATTTCCAGGTGAGCTTTCTCACATTTGATTCACTGTAACTTTTTCTCCTCAAGATTTAGCTATTGTACATTTCCTTCATCGTGTTTTGTACCCCTCAATTTTTCAGTTATATTTATAACTTTATAATAGATGCAACATATTTTTAATGAATTAAAAATAACTTACAGAGTTTTAAAAAGTATGATCACATTTAGAACAGCCAAGTTATTTTAGAAATGCCTGTATTTAACCTAAGTTCTTGTTTGATAACAAAATTGTTAAGTTCTCTTCCTCTAAGTTAGCTCAACATGTAAAAAATAAAAACTAAAATGTGTCTTCATCAGAACATTATTTCTAGCACCTTCTGGCTCTTTCCCTGTTCTCTGCATTAGGTTGTTTTTAAAAATATATGCTATAAAAGAAATTCAGAGTAAGACATGATTATAGAATGAAATTGGAAAAGGAGATATTCCACCTAAAATCTGAAATACCTGCCCAAGGGACTTTAGAATTGAAGCTGCTCTATAACTGTAATTTGGAAACTATCAAAGACATGAAATGATTTGATGAAAGTAAAGCACTGTACACATAATAATTACATATTTTAACTTAAAATTTTTACCACTTCTCTACGGCTTTTACATTTTTCATTCACTTTCAAAGTATTTTAATACCTGTTCAATAAAAAACAATACATGAGAAAACATAACAAAATAAAATGATAATTGTCATTAGAAATAATAAGTAGCACAGCACATTTATTATAATATAGAAGTGAGCATAGTGATTGAAATGCTGACTCTGGAGGGAGAGAGACTGATTCAAAACCTTTCTGCCATTTATTAGCTGTGAGATGTCGAATGTGCTTTTAAATTCTCCATGCCCTTTTTCCTCACCTACAAAACTGGGGTAACAAAAGAGCAAATTTATAGATTTGTAGGGAAGATTAAAAGAGATGATAGATATTGTTGTTATAATTCATCATTATTATTGTAATCTGACATATTAAAATACAGCTATTCTTTCTCCAGTAGACTGTTCCTTTAAAAATGAGCTAATACTTCAACCTTTTCTTCAGCTCCAAATATAGATATGAATAGAATAATAATCATCAGTGACACTGGAGTAAAAAGCCAAGTCAAAAGCATTTTTTCAAAAAATTTCAAACCAAGGTGAATGGACTAATGACATTGGAATCACACATATTTCCTGGCATGGAAACTTACTGTAAGCACTCTGATCTAATGTCTCACTCAGTACCAGACCCCCTGGCACTTAATAAATCTTTGATTAAAGAGCGAAGCTCATTTGCATTTCAAACATTTATTTCTAGAACTTGGTGTTCTTTCATTTTATCTATAGATACTTATTTCTACTCTCTGCATACCTATTAAGTTTCAAAAATGCAAAGGTTGTCTGTAGGTAGTTCATGGATGGTATTATCAATACTCTTTAAAGGAAATCCAAATATAAAGAGAGAATTTTAACACATGAAAAAGCCACGCAGTCCAGATGGATGAAATTACAGTATGGGGAACATTCACAACCAGTTTTTCCTGTGAAATAAAGACTGCAAAAGAAACGGATATATGAATTCACAAACCGCGTCAATACTTATAATTTGTAGGTTACCATTTAGGATTATACATAAGATTGTATTGTATTATGGTACTTCTCTTCTTGAGATGTTTGTGTTTAAAAAATACATAATTCTCTTATAAGCTGAGTTTCCAGGAAATCTTACATCTATGGGAAATTCTAGGACTGGAGAAAATACCTGTTCAGGTTATCTCACATCATTTGATTTCGGTTTACTTTTTGGTGACTTCAAAATGGGAGTCTTGTCCAATTTCTTCATTAAAGTACCGGTTATTTGACTGATTATTTTGTGTTGGGATATGGAACTACTTACGTAGTGGCCACTTTCCAAGGCTTTGATAGGTCCTATATTTTTTGTAACTTAATGCCGAAATCCCTCTACAGATGGATGTCAGTCTAAATTTTAAAAACATTTTGAAAGATGAATAAACCATCACTGATTTTTAGTCAAAGCTAAATTAGTTAAATGGAAGCTTTTGAAGCATTTCAAATAGTCTATTGAACTAAAAACACAAGCAACCTGATTTTACCCAAGTTAGGTAATTTTATTACTATAACCTTTTTAATAATTAGAAGTAATGCATTTTCCCCTTTTTATTTTAACAGGCCAGAAGCTCAGCTACATCCAGACTGAGTAACTGTTAAAAAAAATTGAAAATGTGGCAATTATTTTTAATTGCCAAGTTCAGGGTAAAGCAATTTAAAATGACTAGAGTTTCCGTTTCCCACCCCCAGCACTTTAACTTGGATCGTGGTTAAGTGATTCTCTGCTATGGCAATCTAAATTACATTAAGCCAATTTACAAATGGTACCTTTTAAGAATTACAGATGAGGAAAAAGCCATTAAAATAAATAAAAATGTATATAAAAAGTATTAGAGTATAATTATTATGGATTGGGAGCAAGGGTGTAGTGATATTTTAAACATATGATACAAAAGGAGAAATAACTGTATAAATTCTAACCTATACTGATAAAGTCATACTCTGAGGATACACTTACAGGTGTAATAATTAACAAGTCTTTGCCAATCCAAAGCATATAAAAAGAACAGGTCAGATCATAAAAGACATTCAAAATACGTGACATGTAAAAAAACCCAATGTGATTGGAGCAATTTTGATGAGAAAAGACAAAAAATCACAACTGCTTTAAAAGTTCTTAAGTAACCATGAGTATCAATTGGGATACTTGTCAATTTCTGAGGCAAAAGTGGATTAAACTAAGTCCAAAGAATCAATGTAACCGTAGAGTGTGCTTATGATTAATTTGTGAAAAAAATTTCTATCAATATGATATAGACAAATGTAGTTTAACATTAGAGATCTACATCACCAAAATTCTACCTGTAAAGCCTAAAAGATTAAATTTTAGGAAAGTTTCAAGGAGGATAATGCATCAAGAAGAACATTAGATATAACTTTCCTATTGTAAGAGACATAAAGGGAGACTTGGAAGCCAGAAATTTTATTTTATTTCTTCTGAAATAGTAGTTTGGTATCTAGTCCTTTTCTTCTATAGAAAATGACAAATTAATATATATGATCCTTTTCTCTTTATTCAAAACCAGATCTGAAATTGGAATGAAGTATTAGAAAAAATATATCTTATTTCTTATTATACCTCCATCAGGAATATAAAATTTAACTTAACAACATATCTAAGCAAAGACTGAAAGAACTGTTTTATAGTTAATTGTCTTTCTCAAATATTTTCGCTTTAAAGAAGTTCAATAGCAAGGGCAAGTCCATATGTACTCCAGGTCTTAGCATATGGTTTCAAAAGCCCAATACAAGTAAGAAATTTCTTTGAGGTCTCACTGTGGGCTTTTAAAATGCACTTGAATGTTTCATTCTAATAGAGTAAAATGGGACAACACATCATATAATGATTTTCCAAAAACTTTTTATGTAAAATTGATGCTTTAGAAAATACCATGCCATGGTACCAGCACCATGCTTATACAATAACTTTGCATACCTACATTTGTAGGAAAATCTGGTGTACAGTTTGAGAAAACAGTATGAAGATGTTAAATATACATCAGAGGAATCTAGACTTTGAATCACCATATAATTATTGATATTCAAATGAATTATTAACATATCTTAAAATACCTGTGTGCAAAACAACTTTTATACAAGCTAATAAAGACAAATGAGTAGTACATAGCTGTTGAAGAGCTATAACTATGAAAGAATGTTTGTAAGCTTTTCCCCAAAAACAGTAGTTAAAACTATTTTATATGATGCAGTATAACCATTTATTTTCATTTAGAAAATGTAAAGTATTTCAATTCCAATTACTTTAAATTAGATTTTTTTTTCTTAAGTTGAGTCATTAAAGTTGAGTAGTCTAAAGAGCTACTTGAACATTTGAAACGAAAAGTGAGACTATGATAAATATCTCATTACTTTCTATTGCCTAAGCAACCAAGTAAAAGATATGCTTCAATAAAATATGATTGAATATGTGACAAAATTCTCCATCCAGTAGACTAAACCCTAAAAGTTACTTCATGGTCATAAAACTTAAATATTAGAGAACAATCACTGAATTGAGAAAACTCTGAGAGGTCAACTACGCTGTTTCCCAAGTATGACATCAGAAATAGAGAAAGACTGGTCATGAAGAGCTTTGCATTGTCTTATTAAATAGATTTTCTTAAACCATTAACAACATTTAAGCATGGGATTGATGTTCATTTGGTTTTTTTTAGAAAGATTAACTGACTAGAAACTTTAAATAAGAATATAGGGCTAGGATAGAGATAGACAATATTCAAATTTTAGGTAAAAAACAACTCTAGGGCAGTGACATGGGGAAGGTAGGAATCATATTTACAGTATATTAATTAAGTGAAAACAAGTGAAAAGATTGCTGGTCAGTTGGATGTGAGGAGAGCTGAAGAAAACCAGGTAAACTGTTAGATGGTGAGAGTGAACCCATTAAGGGGAAGTCATTTTTGAGACAGATACCCAAGGGGAAAAGTGAAGAGCATCATTTTCAGAGATGCCTTTGGACATGGACTTGTTGAATTTGAGATGTGCGTTGGGCACTTGGAGGAAGATGCTAAGGAAAAAAGTTGTAAATATCAATCGGAAACTTAAAGAGATTTGAGTTGGGGGTGAAGAATAGTGTGCCATCAGTTTTAGGTGGGGTCTGAGTCAAAATACCTCCATGACAATTGCAAGGTTAGTTTGTGTGGAGTACAGGAGTCAAAGAATGGAAACAAACAAACAAAAAACCACCATTAATGAATGTCTTCAAAACAGAATAGAAATTAAGTTATCAGGAGAGAGTATTAGAAGAAAGTGCTGTCAATGAAATAAGATATAAGAAATCTTTTAAATATATCCATATGTTGAACATTTCAGAAAGTCAGATACATTAAGAACTCTGAAGATTCTCATTGGATATGGTATTAGAAGGTGTTTGGTTTATGGGGTCACTTTGAGGAAAGGAAGCCAGGTTGCTTACAGATCTTCGTGGATCCTCTTTCAAAAAATCTTAGTGATGAAAAGAAACATCAAGACAGGACCAAAGTATCTGCAAAGAAATATGGAATGAATGGGGCACTTTATCAGAAGAGATTTTAGGATGTTTGTAGCCATAGAAGAAGGAGTTATAACCCAAGTAAAATTAAAATATAGGAAAAAATACAAAGTGGACAGATGAGGTCTTTATAATACTTTGAAAGGTAGTGAGGAGTAAGTGGAGTAATGAGAAGAAAAGAAAAACCTTCCTTTTAGCATATCAAAGGCATGCAGGTACCTGTTAATCAACTCTTTTGTTTTCCATTAGGGGAGCTGCAATCTGCACCTGTTTCTTTGCGTTCTCTCTGAGTTTTTAATGTTAGAAATGTCTATTTAGAAGGAGACGCCAAACCCAGAATCATACCCCTCCTCAAAGTGTGATGTAAGAAGGAAACCAGGGACAGGTCAGGAAGCCCACTGTATTGAAAAATGGATTCGGCCCTGCCTTTTTCCAGCTCTCAAACACTCAGTGAACCTCTGGGTCTCCCTGAAGCAGTTGATATTTATTCATCACCTGTAGTCTCATTCATCTTGACACTGCTTCCTTACTCTGTCAGCATCAGGATGTTGGTACTGTTTCACTACTTTGCCCTGATTCAGCTGACAGTGCTTTTCCCGAGACAATGCCGAGGGAAGTACTTCTGCAAATATTTTGTTTGAACATATTTCCCACTTGTGAAAATTGTTCCTCTTTTATTTTGTGCCAAAATGTCTTCCCTTCCTTCCGACACAACCACCTTTTCTTAACCCACCACTTCTAAGAGACTTAAGGTAAATTTTTCAGACCTGTAAACTTCTCTTTTGGTTTTGGAACCTCTGGCAATCAGGGGAAGATGTCAATTCATGCTAGTTTACCCCTCTTATTAGGAACCAGTAGATAAACTTGTTCTTTTTTTCTAGTGATTATTGTGAGGATGGGAATAGTTTTGGTATTAAAGTATGTAATGATATTTTATTAACAGCTTTTAAGTATATTATTCTTTCTTTTAGGGAACATTTTGTTATACACTTAGAATACAGGTATTAAAAGAAAAATACTTTGTGAGGTAGTCAAATTCAAGATGCTCTGCTCATTTTATTGTATTCACACACACACACATACAACACACAACACAAGTAAACATCAGGTTCTTTGTAGAACATAAATTCATTAGCATGGGAGAGTCATCTTGATTCTTTTGGCCAATTTGATCTCTAGGTTTCTAATTCTATACCTCTTAGGGTTGAAAGTGTCTTACTTTTTCCTGACATTGGATATATATTTTTGTAATACATTTATGATATTTTCTTCTTGTGTTTTCACATATTTGTGCCTGAAGTTTCAGGCTCAGCTCTAGACCTGTGAATCAAAATCTTTATCTTATCAAGGTTAACTTTGAAAAAGCATTTCTCTAGGCCATAATTAAGTTGCAATAAATAATTGGCATTAAAGAAACTATTTTGTATAAACTAGTTTATAAATAGATATACTCAAAATATACTCAAAATAATCTATGTTTGTAAATTTTAAAGTATTTCAAAATAATGATTGAAACACAGAGGAAATTGAAGTGGAAATTGGAAATACTGAAGTGTAGATATTTATACATTGCTTTAGAGATCAGCTAAAGATACTTAAAAATACACAGCCTTTAAAGCTTATATAAGAAAAAATATGGAAATTTGAATGTAATATTTAAGATGTTAGAAAAATATAAGTAAAATATACTCAGGAAATTTGATGGAGTAAAATAATAAAAATAGAAATGGGAAAAAGGAAAATATGTGCTAAAGAAGATTAAGAATCACAGGGTATGTTTTTTAAATACCGATTAAATAAATAAGCATGGCCAGATTGATTCAATCCATAGAGAATGAGAACTAAATAGTATTATGAAATAAAATGGAACAATATTTTGACATGTAAAAGGGTTACCATTTCTGTCCCTGTTTTACCAATGAGAAAATTCATTTTATGTGTAGGGATACATTCCACCTTAGGAAGTATGGTTTGTAAGTTTTTCTAAAATGTAAGCACAGGTCAATCTTGATTCCAGAGTCAGTAGATTTAAATCTTATGCTTAACATCATTCCATTTAGTATGGCAAGCAAAATATTAAAATGCAGCTAGAGGGGAAAGGAAGAGGGTAACAGGGTAAAGAAGGGGAAAGGTCAAGGCTAGGAACATGTACAAAGGACCCATGGGCATGGACAGTGGGTGGGGATTGTCTTTGGGAGCAGCGTTTGAATGGAGCAGTGGAGAGCAACAGGGAGTTGAGGGGAATGGAGGGAGACAGCTGTAACCGAACAACAATAAAAAGATAAATAAAATTTTAAAATGCAGCTGTCAATTCTTCTAACTACAGAGGTATGTTTGCATAGTTCACCCATTCATATCTTGATTTCTTTTCAACTGATCTTTTATCACAGCAGTCAAGGCATTTCATCCTCTCTAAACAGAGTATGTAGCATTTTGCCTGATGGAGAAACTTGAGGTAATAGGATATTAATTTCATCTCTTTATATCATTGTCTCCTATGAACTTATCTTTATATATGCATCTATTTCCCTTCTATTCATGTTTTGTATACATACATACATTTATTGGTTCACCAAAAAATATCAGATGCATATTCTAGATCCTTCCTTTTTCCTATGGTCACATTAGCACTGCAGGTAAAATGAGTAGGTGATTAGAGTTATTAAAGTAAGATAATCACTGATAAATATTAAAAGGATAAATTAAAAAATAAAATCTTGCTAAATAGAAGTGAGAGTATCTATTTAAGCATCTGTCCCTCTGACTAGATAATAAACTTCTTAAGAGCAGAAGCCAGATCTTCCTCTTTCTTTTATATCGCTAATAGTTTGCATATTAGATAACTGGAGTTGTACAGTTGAGGCCATTTATTGTGTTGATAAACAATCCTCCTTATCCATGCTACTGGATTGTATTGAATCTCTAGATCAATTGGGGGAGAAGTGATACATTAGCAATAGAGTATCAAACCTACGAGCATTTGAAATGTATCCAATTCTTTAGACCTTCCTTGTTTTTCCTCATCAGTGTTTTGAAGTTTCCAGTATGAAAACTCATGCATGTTTATATGCATTAGTATATAGAAATTATAATTTGGATGTTGACCGTGTGTGTTGCAATGTGACTGCTGTACTCAATAGTTTTATTAGATTTATGTGCATTTATCATTTCCCTTCTGCCTGAAAAATTTCTGATATTATTTGCTTGCCTTGCACATGTGCTGCTGGTAATTCATTCAGTTTTCATTTACAGGGAAAGTCTTTGTTTTACCCTCATTCTTCATGGACTCTGTTCAGTGAATACAGAATTGTCTCACATTCCTTTTTTCAACAGCATTTTAAAAACATCCTTTTTTTTCTGACATCCATTATTCGTGATGAGAAGTTATTCATCATTTATATTGTTTTTTTTCTACATGAAGTTTTGCTTTTCATCTGGATATTTTTAAAGAACTTCTTTAACTTTAGTTTTTCATCATTTTTACAAGGATTAGCTTGACCCTCATTTAAGGGCTTCACCTTCTTTTTAGGCATGGATTTTCTTCTCTACTCAATAGTCTACCTGGCATCTCTTAACCTAGACATTTTCCAAGGTCCCTCCGTAAATCCGATGAAGACTTCTGTCCCCTTTCCCTAACCTCCTTCAAGAAACCTCCTGTCTGTTAAACACCCATAAATTTCAGTTATGTTCACAACCCCGAACCTATTATCTGGTACCACCTTAGTGAGAGATCCATTCCACTAGGGCTCCATCTCCCTGTGTCATGACAAGAAAAAGAACCCAAGCAGGAAACCAAGGCATCATGGAGTTCGCTTCCTAGTTTTTCTTCTCACCAGGATTACAGCCCTGGGCTGACTGTGGTTCAGAACTTCAGTGGGGATTCCATATGCTGCGTTCATCTTTATAATTGTTTCTGTCAGGAGGGCAGGTCTGGTCCTCTATCGTGGCAAGAATACAAGGTCTATTCAAAGACATGTATTTTTACATGTTTATTGACTATTAAGCATGCTGTTAGCTCTGTGTTTTTTTGTACATGCCCTTTATTAGTAAGAGTATGTTTTCTTTTAATTCCTAGTTTTATTATGGATATACATATATATTTCTATAAGTCATAATAAGAAAGGCAACTAACAATAAATGGACAGAGGGCCTGAACTGATACTTTGTAGAACCAATATTTGCAGTAAAAGTTGCATAACACGATTCATCACAGAAATCCAAATTAAAACCACAATGAGATATAATTCATACAATTTTATACCCACTAAAATGGCTAAAATCAAAATGACTTCCAGCAGAAAGTATTGTCAAGAAAATAGAACTGAATTCTCGAATATTTTGATGGTAGTATAAAATAGTACAATCACTTTGAAAGACTATTGGACGATTTCTTATAAACTAACTTTCTTTACTCATACTCAGATGTAGCAACTCCTAGGAATTAAAATGTCTATTAAAAGACTCCTGCAAGAGTCTTTTTAGCAACTACAGTCATAAAAGCTGAAAACTCTAAACAACCCAAATGTCTAATGTGTGAATTTTTATACAAATTGTAGTAAACCCACACAGTATAATACTATACAACTATAAAAAAAATCTAGTGACATGAAACATTATGGACAGAACTCCAAAATAATATGTTGACAGTAGTTTGAAACAAAGAGTATCTAAGAGTACTTCTATGTGATTGTTTTAAACATAAAATCTAGGAGCAGATTTAACTAACCTATGATGATGGAAGTCCAAACCCTGACTTCCTATGATGGGCAGAAATTGGCAGGAAGATGTGCTAAGGGCCTATCTTGCATGGTAGAAATACCTCTACATTTTCATTTGGATATCGGTTTTATCAGTTTATGATACTTGTGAGTTTTTGTCAAATTCATTCAGGTAAAACAAACCTTGTTTTATGTGTGGTATGAATTATTTGTAATAAGGTGGCCTGATGCCAGACTGTTATAAAACCAAATAGTAAAATAGAGAAAATGAAAGTCACAAGTAATGTTAAAACAAAATACACAATGAATAGTAAATGATAGGCAAAGACATATAAATAGCAAGATAAAATGGAAAATGCAGGGCAATAGAAAATGTATTGAATTTTGTAGTCTGCTTTTTTGCATATAAATAAATAATATATATAAAACATCATATTATTGGAAGAGAGAAATCACAATAGAAAGCAATTGGAATGCTACAGCACAATAACTTATTAAATGTCCAGGCCATTTTTAATCTGGAAAGGAAAGTCATGGGCTATAAACTTGTCCAACTCTCTAATTTGTTCAGAAGCTTTAGGAAATGAAATAAGGGTTGGCAGTAGTTGAGTTATGCTCAAAGTACTCTATTCTTTTTGTGCACAAAATTTAGGAGCATTGAGATATATATATTGTGCTTTCTGTGTTATAGCTATAAACAAAGGTTACAGTTGTTGAATGATAAGCTCTTACATTATTCAGGCCCTGGAAATAAAGAAGTACCCATTTCAGTTTCTGTGCAGACATAAAAATACATCTTTTAAAAATATCTCTTTAAACAAGTTTCCCTCAGGAGCTCACATTTTACAACTTCAATGAAATTATGTACAAATCGCGTTACTGCCTAAAAGTCATGTGACCCTTACACTCTGCCCACCAATATTAAAGCAGATTATCAAAAAAAACAGCAGTTCTCAAAAACTAAAGGTCACCAGGAAGATATAACTTTTATTGCTTCTTGCAATCTGATAAACATCCTTTTGATGTAATTTTTAAAAGAAACATTATTAACAATTTTCTTAAAATCCTCGAGCATCTGTATTAGACGAACCATCTCCTGGTTTCACTAATGTTACTTATTCCAGAAAAATATTTTTATGGATATAAATGGCTTCATTTAAAATCTATAAACTTGTAAATGTAGAATTTAAACTAGATCAAGAGACTGTTGCCCTATAGTCTAAAGTACATCTTGCTCTAAGAATGAGTAAGCTATAAAATTACATCCTTTTATAACAACTACCAGTCAAATTGATGCAAACGGCTGCTACTTACCATGCTGTGAACATGGGTTCACAAGATCTTAATGAGAAAACGAATGTGTTAAGTTACTTCAAAAGGCCAGTAGACACACTGAAACCTATCAAACTGCAATTATTCTGAAGTTCATTATGTTTAACCATGAAACATAGAATCTACCAATATTCAAGCTTAGTCTCTAAACCATAGACAGCAGCATATCTACAATTAAAATGGACAAGTCTCATGCAACATTACTTTACTGAATATATCTTCCCAGAGACCTGTTGTACTTCGCTTTTTTTTATTGCCTATATTTTTATTTTAATTTATTGCATGTTTTTTTCCTGTAAAAGAATTTTTGAGTTGTTTTGCTGACATCGTTGGTTAAGTAGTTAATGACTGATATCAGCAATAAATATCTGTGCATTTGCTACTACCATTTTGCCAGTGAATTGTTATCTCACCTGTCAAAGTGCCTTACTTGCTCTTTCCCATATAACTTTAATTTGATTGACAATACCTTGTACCGTCAAGAAAGTACATTATACTGTAATCCTGATGAAAAACCATTGCCAAGTCTTACTGAAAGATCAAGTTAGAGTAACGGGCAATTTTTATACTAAGTTAATTTGATCCCTAAATACGATACTATATTTCAGACCCCCTCCAAATAAAGCAGGTCTTAATATGCATTGCTAAAGTCAGAACTTTATTTATGGGGAAAATACTATCACATCGATTTTTCTAATGGATCACCTTATTTTCATTAGAGACTAGCATAGTTACAAGTGTTATTTCAGACAGAGGTTTTCAGGAACATGTATAAAGGATACATAGACAATACTGGGTGTGGGGGTTGGGATAGAGAGTGGGAGGTGAGGATGGCTGGTGTGGGGGCAATAGTGGGGTGGGTGAAGACAACTGTACTTGAACAGCAATAAAAATTAACTTAATAAAAAGGAATTGTCATAGAAGATATAGAAATAAGCTTTAGGTAACATAAGTAGAAGAGAAATATATTATATTCATACCATTGAGGAAATCCCAAAATTGATAAAAGACCAATGAACAGAACTGAAAAATGGTTAAGAACAAAAGAAATTATTGAAAGGCTGAGCCTAAGGAAGCCCAGAGGAGCCCCCTGAAATTCAGTCTGGTGTGCTTCCCCCACTGTGGGGAAAGCACTCTGTTTTCACTGATGAGTTTAGACCGTTCACACTGAAAGTGATTCTTGATATAGTAGTGTTCGTACGTACGATGCTGGTAACTATTTTCAGTTCACCTCACTGCTCTTTATTCCTTTTAATCAATCCCTCTTTTTCTACGTTCTTTGGTTTTAAGATTGTATATGATGTTACATGATTGCATATCCTTCTTCTCTTAAAATATCAATTATGCTTCATTTCAAAAATTATTTTAGTAGTTGTACTCCAGTTTGAAATATACATTTTCAGTTGACCCACTCCACTCTCAATTAACCCTTTTCCTCTTTACTGATAGCTCAGTTTTCTTATAACAGAGTATTTCCTATTTTCCTATCACCCTATGTGACATTGCTATTATTTATTTCACCTATCCATAAGCTAGAATCACTCAATACATTTTACTAATATTACTTTGATGAGTTACCCATTAGGTCAATTAAGAACAAGAAAAAAAGTACTTACTTTCATTTATTCCTCATCCTGCATTCTTGGTTTCTTTGTGTAGATCTGAATGTCTGACCATCTTCTAGTCTTCCTGGGCTGCTGTAACACAACACCATAGACTGGGTGACTTAAACAACAGTTGTTTCTCTTGCAGTTCTGGTGTCTGGGAAGTCCAAGCGGAAGACGTCAGTGTATTGCAGGTTTTAGCGAGAACCTTATTCCTGGCATGTGGACAGCCATGTTCTTGCTATGTGCTCACATGGCCTTTCCTTGGTGCGTGCTAGGGAAGAGCGAAGCATCTCAATTTTTTCCTCTCTTCACCAGGGCACTAATGCCATCATGAAGGCAGGATGCTCATGACCTTGTTTAAACTTAATTATCTCTCAAAGGCTCCACTTCCAAATGCCACCGTATTAGGGATTAGGGGGTCAATATATTAATTTGGAAGGAACAGAAACATTCAGCATGTAATACTTGCCTTTATCATTTTTAATCCCTGATGCACTTCTCTTAACATTTATTTCAGGGCATGTCTGCTGTGATGAATTCCCCCAGTTTTTGTTTGTCTGACATTTTTTATTTCTCTAACACTTTTGAAGGAAAATTTTGATGCATGTAGAATTCTAGTTTTTCTCTCTTTCAGTATTTTAAATATTTCACTTGATTGGCTTGCCTACCTGGTTTCTGATGAGAAGCCTTAGGCAGTTCTTATGCTTGTTTCTCTCTAGTCAAGGCATTTTGCTTTCTCTGTGTTTTTTCAGTACCATCCCCTTGTCCCTTTGGTTCATTTAAGTTTGAATATGATATGCCTAGATTCTTTTGTGTTTATCTTGCTCGGTGTCCTCTGAACTCCTTGGGTCTGTGGCTTCATGTCTGTCATTATTTTTGTAAAATCCATGTGCATTTTTACTTTATGTATTTCTTCTCCATTTTGTCTTTCTTTGCCTTTTAGTATTTCAAACACATGTATCTTTTGAAACCAACTAATGATTTTGGATGTTCTGGTTTTTTTTAAATATTTAATTCTCTTTGCAATTCAGTTAGGGAAATTCAGGTGGCATATTCTCAAATTTACTGGTTCTTTCCCCAGCCGTAACTAGTCCACTGATGAGCCAATCAGAATCATTCTTCATCTGTTCATTCTTCATCTGATTCCGAGGAACAATTCTTCATCAGAATCATTCTGTATCCTTCAGGGGAGTGAACTGATTTGATCTATGGTCTGTAGCTGTAGCACTTTTATCTGTAGTCCCCTGTTGAGTACTGGAGCCCTGCTGACACAATTGTAAGGTCTTCTCTAAGCAAATACAATGTCAGTACTTTGGTCAGCCCATGTCTAATTTGTAACTTTCACAAGTGTTTCCTCCAAAGGCATAGCTTCCTCTGTCCACCTCCCTTTGGTGACACAGGGACACCGATGAGTGCTGACACTGAAAGTCCTTTTCTTCTTGCTGTAGTGACACTCTGATATGTCTTTTTACTGGGGGATGGAACTTTGTTCTCGTGAATTCTCAGCCTGGCTCCAGTGACTTGTGTTCCAAATAAGATCTCAACAATGACCCTTAGATTTCACTGTCTCTCCAGATTTTAGGGAGGCAGCTTGACTTGGGACTTCAGTTCTTAGATAAGTCCAAGAAGAGTCATTGATTTTTAGTATTTTCACTTTTTTTTTGTCAGTAGGGGATTGATGACTTCCCATTCTTTGCAAGCCAAAAGTCTACATCAAAATAATGCTGACACTGAATTCTTGGGATCGGAGGGAAAAAATTAAAATCACAATAGCAAACAACACATTGATTATATTCAATGCACTTTATTTAGCATGTTCCTCTCCTTTTCATTCAGTGATATTTTGTTCCTGAATTAATCTATTGCTTCTGATTCACGCCTCCAGAGAAGCTGTCCAGTACCTTATAGAAAAATATTTATGGGGACATCACCTTCCCTTGTCCTTGCATATTTGGAGCTGAACCTAGGTTTCAATGGGATATGTCTGTGATGGATAATAAAATTTGGACAATCGCACTTGTTACAGAAACACTGAGCTATTGGACACTTGGTGTTTAAATATGCACATTCTATTTTGAAATAGTGTTAAATCACGTTTTCAAATTTTATTTATTTTAGCAACAGTAGTGTCCAAGGAACATGACATTTGGAAGTAGGAGATTAAATGGCAGCCAAGTTAAAGATCTCCCCACAGAAGCACACTATTTGACAGTTGTGAAATCTCTGAAGGCATTTCCTTTCTATTTATGAGGTAAAGCCAATACAGCTGATACACATCACGAAGCTCCAAAGTGACTACTAACAAATGACAGTGCAGCTTGACATATGTGAATGTAATTACACAAGCGTGTAAGAGTTGACAGATCTTATTTATATGAAGAAAAAATAACATAAAGTTATGGCCAGTAAAGAAACAGTGAAAACACTGGGGAGAGGAACTATCTCTTTAGGGCGCTTGTGGGAAACATCCCATGTTGATATTACATTAAATAAACTGTCTGTTAAACAATTAGTCTTCTCTTCTGTATATTGAGAAGGGAGTGGATTGATGAAAAGTACACCTTATCAAATTTCCTTTCAATGAAAAAAGAAAAGCCGCAACCTGTTCCTTTCATTTGCCCTCTCTGGGTTCCCCTGAGAAGGATGAAACAGGTGAGCAGTACAGAGGATTGCTCGTAAAGGTAGCGTCCATCCCTTAATGTGGCTGCTGTACTCTAGGGACCTCAAACTGCCAGGCATTCCTATGAGTTTCTGTTCTTGAAACATTTATAAAGGGACTTCCTTTGCTTTTGCCCATTCAGGAAACTCCCTCCAATGACTGTAATTTCTCCCGTTTTTTCACCTGACCAACTCCTATTCCTTTCCAAAATTCAACTCGTACCGTCTCCTCTAAAATACCTTCTCTATGACTTTATTGCAGTTCAATTACTCCTCTACTATGTTTTCTGTTATCATAGTATAAGCCAAGCTAAGCAAATGAAAACTGCTTACATTTAATAGCATATGATGGAACAATCATTTTTCCATATGCAAAACGGTGAAGTTGTACCTTTACCTCACACTCCACAAAAATTAACTCAAAGAGGATAAAAGACCTAGAGGTAAGAGCTAAACTATGAACCTCTCAGAGGAATACGTAGTAATACATCTTTGTCACTTTGCATTAGCCAGTGGTTTATTCAGTATGACACGTGCACAAACAAAAAAGAAAAATAGATACATTAACCATCATTAAAATGAAAGACTTTTGTGCCGACAATTACAGCATCAAGAAAGTGAAAGTAAACTCAGAATCAGCGAAAATATTTGTAAATCATATTTAATGAAACTCTAAAATGCAGACATATTACAACTTAATAAAAAGATAAATAAGCCAGCTATAACATGGACAAAGGATTTGAATGGACATTTCTCCAAAGAATGAGTCGTATATAGTGCAGATATCCAATAAGCACAAGAAAAGGTGCTCGATGTTCGTATCACTTTCCTAGTGCTGCTATAACTAATTGCCACAGATTTACCAGCTTAAAACAATACAAATTTGTTATGGTTCTGGAGGTGTGAAATTCTAAATGATGATTACTGAGCTGCATTCCTTCTGGGGACTCTGGGGTACATTTTCTTGACTCTCCCAGTTTCTAAAGGCCACTTACATTTCTTGCAGCATGGTTCTTTCCTCTCTGTCTTCACAACAAGCTGCGATCTTCAGATCTCTGTTATTGTTCTCGTATGACTTTTTACCTCCTTTCTTCCTTCCTTCACATTTAAGATCCAAGTCACTGGGGATTGACTGTAGGAGTGGGGAGTGGACAGGGCAGGGGAGAATAGTGGGGGGAAATTGGGGCAACTATAGTAGAACAACAATAAAAAAGTAGATCCAACTTTGGCCCCTTTAATTAATCTAGCAGAATTTCCTTATTTTAAGTTCAACCCTAAATCCTATCTACAACCTTAATTCCTCCTTGCTATGTAATATAATCATAGCTTCTAGGAGTTAGAATATTGACATCCTTTTTTTTTTGTAGAGGGAGGGATTATTTTGCCGACCACAACACTAGTAGTGCTTAGGGACATGCAAGCCAAAACCACAATGAAATATTTTACACTTGCTCAAATTCTATAATCAAAGAGACAGGCAATAACAAGTGTTGACAAATGTGGAGAAATTGGAACCCTCATATATTATTATATATTACTAGTAGAATGGTATAATGGCATGATCACTTTAGGAAAAAAAAAAGTTTGGCATTTTCCCAAATAGACGAATACAGATTTATTCTAAGATCCAACAATTGCACTTCTACATATTTACTCAAGAGAAAAGAAAAGACATATTCACAGAAAAAAACTTGTACACAAATGTTCGTGGATTCATTATATTTAATACACGAAAAGTGGAAACAGCTGCAATGTCCTTGCACTGTGGAGCAACAAAACATGATAGATCCACACACTGGAATATTACTCAGCCATATAAATGAAGTGCCGGTCCATGCCGTGGCATGAGTACATTGAAAGAGTAGTAGAAGGAAGAAGTTAGACACCAAATATCACATGTCATATGATTCTGTTTGTAATAAATTCCAGAATGTGCATATCTATAGCTTAGTAAGGTAGGTGTGTGGTTGCCAGAGGCTGGAGCTGCTGGGAAGTGGAGGATGACTGCTAATGGATACTGAGTATTTTTGCCAGATAACAAACTTTTTCTGAAATTAGATGGCAATAATTGTTATGCAACCGTGTGAATGCAATAAAAACCACTGAATTGTATGCTTAAATAATTAATTCTATGGTATGTGAGTTTTATATTAATTAAAAAAACAGGAGTGCTCCTGATGCATGCGCCAAGCCCTGTGTTAAGATATTAAGTACATTTTGCCTATTTATTTTAAATCTCACAACTACCCTCTGATATGATTAATATTATTATTATTATTATTTCATACACAAGGAACCATAAGTGGAGTGACTTTCCCAAGGACAAAGAGCAAATAGGCAGCAAAAGGAAGAGGCGAGCCCCGGCATCTGGCTTCGCAGCCTGCTGCCCGCACTGCCTGGTTGTGCAGCCGCACTGCCTGGCTGTGCAGCCGCGCTGCCTGTGCAGGTTGGTGGATATCACCGAATAAAGTAGATTTGGGGTTTCTTGTTGCTGAGGGTTTTATGTGTCTTGGTGACCTCCAGTGCCCAACATCTGTAACATGGCTTCTGAAAGAGAGCAGATAGTGATATGACCTTATGCCTGTGTTGGTTACCAGCTGCGGGACTGTGAGGGATTTGTCATATCTCTAACAATCATAGTTTGTTTGATTTTTTAAAATAGGGACAGCTTCAGTAACTACCTCAAAAGCCATTGCGAGTATTAAGTGGGGTGTATACAAAGCACTTGCTGCTGTGCCTGGCACTCATTCCTTTACTCCTTCTTGCAGTGAGTAATTACTGTGTGCTTACTTTTTATTCTAGGTGTTAAGTGCTGGAAAAACCCTTGCTGCTATATACTTACATGCTGGTGAGAAGCATATAGAATAAAATGAATATATAAACTATTTAAAATGCTACTGTATGTTAGGGGATTAGGAGTTCTACAGAAAAATAAAATAGAGCAGGGTATGTGGGAGGTGCAAAATGCGTCTCTGGAAAGACCACAGGCTGCAATACAGATGAGAAGACATTTGAACAAAGGAGATGAAAAATGCGTGCACGAAGGAGGGGAGCTTTCTGGGTAGAGGGAACAGCCAGTGTGTAGGTTTTAAGGAGGCAGCACATCTGGCGTCTTTGAAAACACCAAGGCTGCTCTAGGTGAGTGAGCAAGAGGGAGAATTGTCAGAGATGAGGCCAGAGAGGTAATAGAGGGGTTGGGACCTGCAGGCCAGCATAGGCCTAGAGGCCAGACCTTGCAGACCAATTAAATATGTTTTTAAATTTTATTTTGAGTTAAATGGTAGCATTGTAAGACTTTTAGCAGAGGAAGGACATTAAGTAACTTGCGTTTTAAAGGATTACTCTGACTGCTGTAATGACTGGTAGGGAGAGAGGGATTCAGGGTGGAGGCACAGAGGCCAGTTAGGAAACCATTGCCAATAATCCAGGTGAGAGATGATGTGACCACCCCCACCAGGATGGTGATAGTAGATGGTGAGATGTGGCCTAACATCAGATTATTTTCACAAAGCCAACGGGATTGGCCAATTTGGACAGCCGGTGTGAGATGAGAAATTAGAACGGAATCAAGATGAATGACTCCAGCATTTTGAGCCTGAGACTGGAAAGAATGGGGCTACCTAATGGTATGGAAGCAGTGAAGATGAAACCACAGATATCAGAAGTTCATTTATCAAAATGTTAACCAAGGTTTTCAGACATCATAAGGGCCAATACAAAAGAATATAATTATCATTATTTATTGGGGGCACTTCAGAAACATTAGGTAAATTTAACCATCACATTTCTTCTGTCTGAGTAACCATTTGGATGGGTAATACTATAAGAGAGTAGTTACTTCACTTGAACATAAAGAGCTAGATCATTTAAATCTACTGAATGTACTTCATTGTTTTTCTCCTACAAATAGTGTAGTCCTCCATATAAGAAATTCTGTAGAAAATGGATAAACAAGATTAGCATTTTACCTGTCAAAGTCACATGCATTTCCAGACCTTTTTCTTAGTATAAATCATCTTGCAAAGCAAATAGAGGCAAGATACTTCAGTTTAAATTACAGGACTTGGAAGTTACTTAAAAATTGCTAATTCGACAGAAGCCGAGCTGTTTTGTGAAAGATAAAGGTGGGGGAATTAATTATTCTCATTGTCTTGGCTTCCAATGACAACACCAGGGAAAAGTTCCAGTAAGAGGTCACACCTTCCCTGTTCAGGAAAATGCTGTTATTAAATTAGCTATCATGGAATGTACAAATTAATGTAAAATGACATTGCCAGAAACTCCTGTACCCCTTAATCATGTCTGTATTATTTACAAACTAACTGCTAGGAAAGGGAGAAATGACAAACTGGAAACTATAAAGCTACTGTGTGTTATAGAAGACTATCAGATATGACAGGCATTTTATTCATCCAATAAAGATTGATGAGTACCTACTATGTATCAAGTAACATTTTAGAAAATTGCAATTAAGGAACTGACATGTAGATCAAATTTTCTTTTTTAGTTGTATCAGTGGTAGCTGTAATTTATTCCCTGGGGCAAACTCCTCCAATAATAACCAACTTCATGGAAGAAATTTAGAAATTTAGAAAATTCACTCTTAATGTTTTCAATTTTTCTTAGAATCAAAGAGCTGGAAGAGACTTAAAGATTCTTTGTGGGTTAACCTCTTTGTCCATTAAAATTAACATCTAGGGCCTTCGAATCAAAGGATCACATTTCGATTCCTGGTCAGGGCACATGCCTGGGTTGCAGGCCAGTTCCCATCAGGGGACACACGAGAGGCAACCATACATTGATATTCCTCTCCCTCTCTTCTTCCCTTCCCCTCTAAAGATAAATAAATAAAATATTTTAAAAATTAACATCTAAACTCGATGCAATTCCAATGTGATTCACACAATCACAAACATTTCCTTAAACAGGTCCTTCAAGGAACTGAATGGCTCCTGATGTGATGGAGATACTGGGCTTATTTTTAATATGTTAAACTGCTGGAGAATCTCGTTAAAAGTCCGTTGACACACTGAAGTTTTATGAATACCTTAAGGTAATCAAAGCCCCATTTGCTGGGTTTCAAGTGCACCTGGGTAGCTGGAGAGATGGTATTTGAAACCCTGTGGGTCTCAGTGAAACACTGTAACTGCGGTTCTATATCTCGGTCATCTTGGACATTTTTTGTGTGTGACTGCTTTGGACCATAAAATGACTGCTGATTAGGGCTAATCCACATACACTTGACTTTTTAAGCACTGTCTCTATTCTGACTGAAGTCAGACCGTCTTCCTTAACAGCACTTTTTGTCTCTGTTACTAAAGAGCAACCACAATGAGCAAGCATTCCCTTTTCTCCACAACCTCGCCAGCACTTGTTACCTCTTGCCTTCCTGATAGTAGCCATTCTAACGGGTGTGAGGTGATGCATCTCTCATTTTATCATCCATAACTAATAATATCCATGCAAACTGTGATCAAGCTCACTTTTTCTCGCATGACCTTTATCACATAAAATATCTCAGCTTCAAACCCACTGCTTACAGAGACAACACGGTGCTTGGTTGCTCAGCTTTCCAAAGTAGCCCCAGCACCATTATCCTTCATCAGATCTTCTTCTTGTCTTCCTACTAACCAACTTGAATTATTCACTTAAGTCAAGGTGCTCAAGGTGCTCTCACCACTAGCCTTTGGGCTTATCACCGTATTGACCGAGACTAACCCGGTGTCTGGAAAATGCTATGTACTCCGTACAAGTTTATTAAGTTGAGCTCAATGTATTTCTCAAATGCCATGCGTAGGGAGTCTACAAGTAGCTCGCCCTTGGAATCTACTCCTTATATCCCCTACCTGAGTCATACTACTCAGACTTTAAAGCCCACTAATGTCCAGCTTCGCTCTGACACATTTCCATACCGTAGTACACAGGTTTCTCTTCTTCATCAATAATTATTTTCACATTTAGAATATTGTACCATCGTGAGCTTTAGGTATTTCTACCAGTAGACTATAACCTTCCTGAAGAGGACACTTTCTTATTTTGTGATGGATTCACCATAATATTTAGCAGAGTGCAAAGCATATAACAGATAATGAATAAAGTATGCAATTACTTTTCGATAGATAATTTTATATACTATGTATTTCAGCAAATATTTATGGAGCACTTTTCTGTAGCATATCTGCTAGACTTTGAATATAAAATGAAAATAATAGTCCTTTTATAGTCTCTTAAGCAGTTTGCACTGATAAAAGCAGTTTTGATAGGAAGAAAACAAACACAATGTGCAATGGGAATATAAAGGAAAGAGGGATGGAACTTCCAGGAAGAGGGCATTGCATATTCAAGATATAAGGAAGGAGTAAAAGGAATACAAAGATTATATATGTGTGTATGTGTGTGTATCCTTGCACATTGTGCTGCTTTTATTTATAGATTTCTCATTCAGTTGGCTTCTTATTTAATGCCAGTTTCCCAAACTAAAATGCAAATTCTGTGAGGAAGACATTGTCTCCAGCTAGCTCTCCATTAGATGCTCAAGTAGCATGTTGGCTAGCCTGTAGTATTAGTAAACAAATAATTACTGAACAATGACTACAAGAGGTTTACGATGACTTAGTTAATAATCTTTTATGTGTGTCTGTTTGTGTTTGGCAGAAGCTTTGGGTGCTGAGCCATAGGCAGTGGGGAAGAGAGAAAATATGGAATGAATTCTACATAAATATTTGAATCTGTTCTGAGGGCAGAAGACCCACAGAATGAGAGAAAACAAGAGAAGTTACTACAGTTAGGTATGTCTTCTGAAATGATCACTCTGGCATTGATATGGGAACTAACTAGAAGAGATATGATAGGATATGGGGAAATCAACTTGAAGACCATTGCATCTGTAATTAAGGGCCTAATCAAAATTAAAGAACAGTGGGATGGAAATGGGGGTATGGATTCCAGAAATATTTAAGTATCAGGACTGCAGACTGATGAAGAACATTCTGGCACACTTTTAAATCATAAATTATATGTCTAGGCATATGTCACATAGAAATGCTTAGCTGCATAAGGACAGAGGTACCAGGAAATTGTTGTAGCATTTTATCTGGCAGGCTGGCATTTTAGGCATCGAGGTTGTCTGTGATTAACAGTCCAGGGAGGTAAAATGTGGTGTATACACCCTGTGAAATATCATGCAATAATCATAAGCAACAGATCAGATTAAACATATGTAAAGCATGACAGTGATGGATCATATAATATAGTGCTTAGTTTAAAAAATAAGGTGGAGAATGCAGTATCTAAGAAAATTACATTTACATAACAAATGTTCAAGCATACAGAACAACATACCATTCTACAATAAGCAAAACAAACAAAACACACCCATAAGTACAAGAAAATCAACCTGTCTTATTTCAGGGAAAAGTTTTTTCTTGCTACTTTTATTAATGTTGCAACAAATTTATAAATTCCCAGTAGTGCCAGATGTTTCAAATTTAACATTGTGATGTTTAGCTTTCTTATTCAAAGACAATACAAAAGGTTTTTATTTGTTCAAATCTACTCTTGTCTTAAACATGAATTTTGAAGGCAACAAAAATAAGGAGGCATTGTGAAATGGTCTTTGATGGATGGTTTATTTGAATACATTTCTTTGTGCTATTATAGTGAGAACTATGAGAGTACCTGAGTGACGGGTAGCTAATCGTTTGCTGTTATAAATTTGCAAACTGAAGCCCTAGCTGAAGTGGCTCAGTGAATTGATTGCCAGCCTGGGAGTGAAAGAGATGCCAGTTCAATTCCCAGTCAAGGCATATTCCTGGATTGTGGGCCAGGTCCCCAGTAGGGGGTGTGCCAGAGGCAACCCCACTTGATGTTTCTCTCTTTCGTTTCCTTCCCCTCTCTCTAAAAATAAACAAATAAAACAGTGACCAGAGGGGAGAGGGGAGAGAATTCCAGGGGAAATAGGGGAGGGATTTAGAGGAACATATATAAAGGATACATGGACAACAACTGAGAAGGGTGGAAATGGGAGGGAGGGGGGGAGCCTGGGGGGTGGGATGGGATGGGAGTAATAGACAGAAAACTGTACTTGAAAAATAATTAAATAAACTAAAAAAATAAATAAATAAAAATAAACAAATAAAACCTTAAGAAGTAAATGAACAAACTTCCCAATTGACCACAATGGCTGATGAATAAAGTTGTTTGCAATTCCTGCCCTCTTTAGAAAAATTTGCCTTGGGTTCCTTTGTGTTGCCCGGCCTTTGGTGCTCTTGTAGGTCTTATTCCAAAATTCAACACTGAACAAATTCCTGTGGCCACACTCAAACCTTGTTTCAGACATTTTTACATTTTTCCCAACCTGATAAATGTTGAGCCTTTGACATTCAGAATATTATATACTGATTAAATTTGAATAACTGTGTAAAGAAAAATACACTAATGAAGAAAGGTTCTGGGCGATTTTTTTAAGCTATAACCTATGTCTGGAGACCTCCCCCCCAATTGTTGAAACTTCCCTAAATGAACTTGCTGATGCAGATATGGGTTCCTTCCATTCTGTTAACATCTCAAAGGTAAAAGAGGCAATCACTTAGGGGGCATTGTTCCCTTTGTGATTATGCTCAACTCCCTGTTGTCTATTGATTATTGATTGTGTCACCACTTTGAAGGTGAAACTTTTTATTCAGAAGGGCTCCTCCAGTGATGAGTACAACCTCCTGACCGTCCTTGAACTATTTCACTCTTGCAAAGTGCTTTAGAGCAGGAATGATTGCTGAAGTGTTGCAGACTCTGGTCTTTATGCAGCTACTCAAGATCTCCTAAGCCAAGCATTAATGAGCTTCCACTTCCTGAGCCAGTCTTTGTTTCTAATTCATTCTGAAAAGATTAATAGGCATTTGCTTTCAAAAGAACAATAGAACTTACAAGTAATTTTACTGACAATTTTCATTTATGCTTTTGTTGCAGACCATTTTAAAGGAAAAATATATAATTATGGTCTGCTTTGTAAAGATGCTAGCATTTTTAATTTTTTAGTTCTTGTTCCCTGAAATGTAAGATATAGTCAATGGGGCAGTTGAGTTGGGTTTTAGTACTGTATTTTCTAGCTATATGACATCATTCAAATTACTTAAGTTCTTTTAATGTCAGCTTTCTTGTTTGTAAAATGAGAATAGTACTGTCTCCCTCTGTGTTAGTACCACGAGGCTGATGTGGTCCCTGGTGAAAATGAGTTTGACACTCCTGCCTTAGACCAATGAAGTAGACACATAAAATTAACCATCACAACATTATATTAATTGTTGAAAAGATTAGCAATCACAAATAGGTGGTGATTGGCTACTGTAGCCAATGAATAATGCAGAGTGTGGGGCAACTTTGCCCGAAAAGTCCACCCCGTCTGCCATGGATAAAAGTGAAACTACCAAGACGTGATCTGCTTGGGGAGGAAAGGTGGCCAGTCCCTCAAAGGAGAAAGGCCAAGAGCCCCTTCCTCAATGGGCTTTTATTGGGTTTGTTTGCACAAGAATGCAGGTAAGGATCAAACAATAGATAGCATTCAAAGAACTATGAGGGCTTATTCTCAGTGAGGGTCAGATAGCTAATGAGCCAAAAAACTTTGAGGAACAAACTTCTTGCTTGGACCCTTATTATTTAAATGAGAGCATTCTAAACAAAGCAGGTTTCACAGGATTTTACATATTCTTTCTTAGGCCTGATCACCCAGGGAACCTGCCCTTTCCAGCACAGGGCTGCACCGCCTCCCCCATCATAGGTTTTTAGGCTTAAGTGGATTAGAGCCAGGAAGCGCTCCTCCCAGAGGACATGGGGACTTGGGCTATGTCAGAATAGCCAGAGGACAAGGGTCCATTGCTCCCTCTTTGTTGCAGCCCCCCTGAGTCCTTCCATGATGGCCTCCCAAGTGATCATGTCTGACTTAGGTTGCTCCTCCTGTGAGGAATCTTACCCATAATAGACATCAACCATGCTTTGGGGATAGGGGGAAGAAGCAGAGGCAGCATTTGCTACCAGAGACAAGCTTTGTCTCTTAAGTGGCTTGCATTCCGGAGGTTGCCCACTCATCCTTGGCCATGGGAGGTAGTTACAATTCCTGAAACCAGGCAGAGCAGTTCCCAACAGTAGAGGTATCATTATAACTATTTAGAGATGCATATTATACATTTATGTAGAATTTTGCTACATGACATTGAGTTGGCTCCAACTCTTGGCGACCCAGGAAAGAGTGATGTCTACAATGCCCTGTGCTCAACAGTCCTACTCAGCTCCCATAGACTCATGCCCATTGCTTATTATATGGAGCCAGTCCCTCTCATATTTGGTGTTCCAGTGTTCTTGCTACCTCCTATTTTCCCAGCATTATGATCTTTTCCAAGTAGTACCACCTTCTCATGAGGTGCCCAGAGTAGGGCCACTTCAGTCTTGTCATTTTTCCTCCCACAATGTTTTGGGAATAATTTGCTCAAGGACACGCTTGTTCATCTTTCTCATGGTGCAGGGTATCTTCAGGGCTCTCCCCTAATACCACATTTCAAATGAATCCAGTTTTTTCCTCTCAGCCTTCTTCACTGTCCAACTTTTGCATCCATGCATAGTTATTAGACATGTGAGGGTATGGATTATCTCAGCCTTTGTCCCTAGTGACACATCTTTGCTCTTGGTGTTCCTTCATAATTCCTCTATTTCTGTCCCACTGAGTCTCAGTCTTCTCTTGATATCTTAGCTAATGTCTCCATCTGAATTAATGAGTGAACTAAGTTAAATAAATCTTTAACAATTTCAATGTCTTTATTGTGTAAGTTACTGTTGTGTAATAGGGTAGATATACAGACAAGTAAATTGAGTTGTATTAGTGCAGTAGAAATAAAGATAAGGATGTTAAAGCCTGTCGCACATGAATTCAAATCTTAGTTCTGACATACCAGTAATGTAACACTTCTTAGGAGTGTGCATTGGTTAAAAAATAGATTTATTTCTAGGTCTTTATCAATATTTCATTGGGAAATCGCACAGTTCAAATTAAGATTGCTCATAGATTGCTGTCTTGAACTGAGTAGCTCCTTGTCTGACTGACTGACAGCTAAGAGTTGCTTACATCTTTTATCATCTCTTCCAAAAAGAGGAGGTCATTCTTATACCTCTTTCAATTTCTGGTCTTGGGTATTCATCCAGGTCTTGTTCCTATAGACACTAATCACAGATAATCAATAAATGTTTTAGTTATACACAACCACAAGAATATGCATTATGCATTCTCTTTGAAGATTATCTGAATCTTACCTCTGCTTCTGGCTATAATGTTTTCAGCATCCCATCCTTTGAGCTAGTGGGTGGGACATCAGTGGCAGTAATTTGAGATGTGTACTTTCAAGCTGTTTTCAAGACTCCTTGCAACTTTTCAAACAGGGGCACGAAACCATCCTGAATAGCAACAGGTTCATGTCATAAAATAATTACATGCCCAGCACTTTTTACCCAGCACGGTGTCTGCTTCCTGCAGCAATTCAGACTGGCAAAAGATGGTTGCCAACCAATGATTTCTCAGGACGAGGAAGATACAACTCCCTCTGACATCTTTTCAATCAATAAATAGCCATTGGGTACAAATAGAGTAACTGTGAATGGATTTAGTCAAATTTGGGGATTTCAGATTTAGTCTGGTTTTGCACATTAAAATAAAATGTACATTATGTAGCTCAACTTTAATCTGAAGTAAAATACTGTCTCATTATTACAATAGATATAAACTGTCAAATTGGTGTGGTGAAGGGCATGGGGCTGTTTAGAGCAGTGACATGCATATGATGTTGCTGCAAGTGAGTGTCTGTAAATACACCCAGCAGAGGTGGTTGGGCTCAGTGGATCTCTCTGATTGTAGCACTGAAGGGTGGGCTGTGAAAAATCATTGCCTTCCTTTTAGTAGGCATCCATTATGTTTTTTTCTTGTTACTAAGAATGGTGTTCGGTAGGTATGGAGGATACCTCTGTAATAAAAAGAAGTTCCTCCTTCTGACCTTTAAAGCTCCTTGACTCTCATCTCAAAGGTTAGGGGTATGTGATAATCAAAGTCATAATAAACCAGTATGGCCTTGCCATCTTTGAATTTATTTGAAAACAAAACAAAACAAACAAACAAATAAAAGCCAGCACCAACTAGTGAGGAAGATGAAGAACAGCAGGAACTGTCACTCACTGTCGAGGAGAAGGCAGAATGGCACACCCAGTTTGGAGAACATTTTGGCCCTTTCTTTCCGAGCTAAATATAGCCTTGCCATACGATCTGGCAATTGCATGATTTGAGTGATTTACCTAACTAATTTGAAGGTTGTGTTCCCACAAGCACTTGCATATGAATGTTTACAGCAGCTTTATACAAATTCACCTAAAACTGGAAGCAGCCAGTATGTCCTTCAGAAGGTGAGTGGGTAAACAAAGGGTGGTACATCTAACCAATAGAATAACTCAAGTCACCAAATGCTTGGGTGAATCTCGAATGTATATTGCTAAGTAGAAAAAGCCAGTCTGAAAGTGCTACATTTAGATGACATTGCAGAAAAGGCAAAACCATAGAGATGGTAAACAGACCCGTCACTGACAGAGGTCGGGTGGGAATAGTTTAAGGAGGTGGAACACGTGTTATTTTGGGGGTCAGTAAAACTATTCTGGATGATACAGCAATGGCGGATACATGACATTATGCATTCAACAAGACCCATAAAATTTTAAAGAACAAATAATGGACCTTAGCATATGCAAATGTTAAAAACACAATTTAAGAGATCAAGGGATATAAGTATAGAATGCAGAATATGGAAGTATAATTTAACTGTACTGAAAATGTATGAAACTTTATTGAAGAAGAGGGAGGAAAAGGTGCTGATCTAATCAAGGAAGTAAGTGAAGTCTGTAAGACTAAAGACAAAAGAAACTTTACATAAAAACTGTACTCTACTTAGACAAATTGTTTCCCTCGGAGCTATGGATTAACATAGCTATGAGCACAGTCTCTGCTCACATCTCCAAGGTGGCCTTTACACTAATGTCTTCATCTTATCAGTGTGTGGCTCCTTTCCAGGTGTCTCTAAATGTGACTTCTTCTTTTTCTTTATCTGCACTTATTTGCTCAATTTTCTTCTAGCCATATCTTCAGTCTAGGCAAATCCTTGGCTGAAAAAAAAGCCTGATTTTTTCTGACAGAGGCCAGCAAGTGTTCATGTGTTTTTGTAGCTGAACACATTCCCTCCTTGTGAGGGCCACGAGAAGTCTCTACACAGCACTGTGCATTTACATCTGAAAGCATTTCCCCAAAGTTTTTGAGTCAACTCACTCAATGACATTGTGGATGTTGATAGTCCCTTTGGACTTAAAATATCGAAATGCTTATTTAACTTCAGTTCAGATAACTCCTCAAGCTCAACAACCAATTAAAGCTGATCAAAATCCTACTCCCATTACTCACCTTCTGGCTGGGAATACCATCAAGTCTCAGACCACTTAGTAAAATTACCCACGGTAATTATAATGTTGATAGGCTAAAGGAGATAAATTTTTAAAGGATTTTTTTCTTACGTATTTAATGTATGTGTTGGCTGATAATACATATACTAGTGCATTTCAGAGCTTGTATGCCACGTCCTGATCCTAGGATTTATAAAAAAGGAGACATTTTGATTCATAGCTGTTTCAAATATGGAACATGCATTCCTTTCACCTTTTCTTTAAAGAAAAACCCATAGTAACTCTGCGAAGGACAAATATTTCAGGATGAACAGATTGATAGATCTGATCTTTGACTCAGCATCAACATTCAAATCTCAGTTGTCCTACCTATTAACAAGCTATTCATTAGCAAGCAATCTGTCACTAGACAGTTCCGGTGAGTTTATCTGTCATGATGATGATCTAGGGTATGTTTACCCCCAAATCTCACCACTGCGTGTCCCGCAGGGAGACTCCCGTTGAAGGAAGGCTTCGCTTGCCTTGTGGCCAGTGCCCCTCCATGGGTTGTCATTGCCCTCGCAATCAACAGAATCTTTTCTTATTGGAAAATAAGCCGGTAGTGATTCGTGCCATCTCAAACTCAGCAGGACTCACACATGTTCAGCTTGGCCTCTAGGCTTCATGCTCATCCTAGAACTTTTTAATTAGTTTCCTGACATGTCCAAGCAGCTGTGTTCTGGATGAATTTCAACTACCTACAGTTTTTCCCTTGCCGGACTAGGAATAACTCAATGCAATTATGATTTTATAACATATATTAATCATTTCTGATAGTTGCAAGCTTGCTCCAACCCCCATAATATTTTTGTGACCAAGCAAATCTAAACCAGTGCTTCTCTGGAGAACATTTCCTAGATTTTGTTCATACTCATTGATTTAAATAATTGCCTGCAAACACAACTCTAATGCTAATATAGAGTAAAAAATAATTTTTGTGGACCTTCCATGGAAAAGGCTTTTGTGGCTTTTCATATTTGATTTTACTTACTTTAGTATTTAAAAAAGACAGGGTATATAGAAAAAAATGAAACAAAAAGACTAAAGCAAGGAACTGGAATATGAAAAATGGTTATGGTATTAGTTAATATGGCTAATTATTACTCTTCCTATAATTTATTGATTATTTATGTATGTATGTTTATTAAATTGAGTGAGATACAGAGGAGGCATTCTCCCAATCCTTCTTTGCAGTATTGGTATCAAATTTCATTATTTAGTGGGGAAAGATATTAAATATTTTACTAAGTTGATAAACATTATGATTAAAATAAAAACAACTTGGTTTATTGGACATAATCTACGATAGAATATAAGGAATAATTTGTTCAATGAGAAAAGCCAAGGTCTCTGTAGGCCCCTCTTCTCAGGGGATTGGTGTTTAGAAAGGAATGCAGCGTCAGCAGTAGAGAATAGAAAGTGCGTGTAGATGAGGGAAGCTCATATGAATGAGTAAATAAATATTCATCTAGCCAAGTTTGCCAGGGAGAATGCAATTGAAACAGTGTCAGTTTATACATTCAATGATATCAGAAGCTTATAAAAGTAAAGTATAAATAGGCAATAAAATATGTCCATTAATATTTCAGGTAGGAGAAAATATTTCTCCTTTTTCATTATCTGAACACTGTTTACGAGAGTTCCATTTTGTCTCAATGATACCCACTAACACTTCTCTCATGCCTGGTGGTCTCCATTAAAACAGTAATGAAACGCTTGCAGCCATTAGCCAAACCTCTAGTTAGACTAAATCTGGAGAGAGCCGTGGAAGTGCTCTCCATCATCACACACAATTCGTTGACTATCTTTAGCACCTTGGTCTTTCTTATTTTCAAACAAGCATATTTTTTTCATGCAGTCCCCATTTTGTTTGGAATGGTACCTCTCCAACCTTTACAGAGCTGCCTTCTTCACATCATTTGATCTCTGTACAGTGTATCTGAAGTCCCTACGCCATCATCCCTGTCCAATGAGCCTGGTTTATATATTTCCGTTACATTTATTTTTAGGTATAATTGTTTACTCTTTTATTTGCCATTTGTTCCATGCTGGAATATAATAGCATAAGAACAGCAGTATTATCTTCCTTATACACCACTCCCAAAGCCTCCATATTTTCAACCAGTGTTTCAGTTACCTTGTGTATTACAGAAACATGTATGGCTTTTACATATGTATTACTGAAGAATGATGTGTATGCCTATAATAGGGGAAAATTTCTAGCCCTTTTCCCACCTAAAATGTTACAGATAAAGTTCAATATGTATTCAATATGTATTATACCAACATATCTCACAAAAAATTAAAGCTTGAGGCCAAGATGGTGTTGTGGTTTGAATTTCTTGAGGGTTTGTTTTAAATTTATTCAGCATTTCTTGTGTCATTGAATAGCATTTATCTAGGTGCTTTTCTAATGAAAAGGAGCCATAGATAGATAAATAATTTCGGGAAAGCTACAGTTGCTGCTTTTTCTTTCCTGCATGAAATGCTTTGTAGAGTAACTCATTCAGAGAGTAATAAGACAATTGCTGTATCTGGAGTTTGACAATAACCCAATTACCACAGCTTATGTTGCTTTTCTTGTAAATTTGTTATAGAAGTACTTGGTTTGTCCAAAATAGATCCTTGTTACTAAGTAGTCCAGTGTATTGCTGATATAGTGTCAAAAAACCTGCAAAAGCATAATACAGACAATAGGCAAAAAAGAAACTATGTAAAGTAGAGCACTTTGAGGTTTTATTAAAGAGGGTGGGGCACAGGGGCCATGCCATTTTTGGTCACAAACTGCTGGACACTTAGTCACTGTGGGCAGGTGTACTTGCTGATCATAAATCACTCATTGTGAAATGAGCAAACACTGTAAAAGGGTCTTCATAAAAAATTCACTCAAGCTGAATGCAGCCTCTCTCAACACCAGCTGGTACACTGATACATATGGGTTCCTAGAACACTCACCTAGTGGTGGAAGCCTGTATTACTAGAGGCCACCCTCTAGAAGATAACTCCATTTTTGCTCTTATTATTTTTGATATCATAGGAAATTGGCTGATATTATCATTCATTTTATTGTAAAAAAAAGCAAGTTTTTTTTTTCCCCATCTGTCCATTTAAGATGCAGGACCCTCGAATCACTGGGTCTGTAATTTATTTTGGAAAATTTTAATGCATGCCTTGTTTAATCCAAGAAATCCCTTAGAGAATACATTATTCAACTCTGGTCATTTAAGTTTCTGAGATTTTCATAATTTGAATGCAAAGTATACTTACATACATACTATAGCTAAAACTAAAATAAGTGGATCTATTTGTGTTTCTTCAAGTTGATTGGAATTATTAAATATACAAGTCACAGGAAGAAATCTAAAACTCAGCCCTTTGTTGTTATTAGTATACTTAAATATATGAAAAAAGTATATTACTGTATTAAAAACTCATCTTTATTACATGCTATAAGAAAGAATAATATAAAATGTAATGACTGGTAAAAATATTTTTTAAAGAAATTTGTTTCTGAAATAATATGTTAAAATAGATGAATCAGTAGGAAAGTATATTTGATAAATTTTTCTTTATTTTACTTTTTATTTTTATTCTGATAACTGACTTACTAGAGGATGATGACTCAATTACATGTTTTTTGAAGAAATAATAGCTCCTCTTCATCACACAAATTCTTAATAAATGTTTAAGTGAATCTGTGAATAACGAAATTATTATTTTCTTTGTTCATTTTATGTCATGTAATTCATGACACTCAGTTTACAGATAAGGTTTGAAATCATGTGAGAATACATGGAATTCTAGTTTAATATAAAATAGGATGAGAGAGATGTAACCTCAGATATAGAGGAGAAATGGCTCCCGAGCTCCTGAATTTTTAAAATAGAGGAGGGACCCCCGCAGCCCCCAGAAATATCTTCTAAAGGGTGAGCCCCATGTAGTGCAGGTTCCCCTGCTGGGTGTATGTCCACGAATCCATGAGTACCAGTGTACCAGCTGGCATTGTTGTGAGAGGCTGGGTGGCTTTGGTGAATTTTTTTTGAAGACTCTTTCAACTCTTTTGCCCATTTCATAATGGGTAATTTACAAGTCCATACCACATGGTGTTCAGCAGTTTTTGACCAAAACAGCATGACCCCCATGTCCCACCCTCCCTATTCACTAGATCTCTTACCCTGAGCAACTTGATGTTAGCTTGTTTCCCCAGATTAAAAAAAAAAAGTCCTGAAAGGGAAACATTTGGCAGAAGGGGTGAAACAAAAAAATGGCAGAAGCACTTTTAAAAGGCATTGAAATTGATGACTTCACAACTGTACTTGAACAATAAAAAAAAAAAGATTTCAGTGTGGAAATGTCAAAATATAATGAAAAACAAAAAAGTTATTTGAATAATTTAAAAGATAAAAAAGGGTTTGAGCAGTGGAAAAAATGTCTCAATAGGTGTATTGCATCAAATGGTGAGTGACTTTGAAGGTGACTAAAGTTTAAACATGTAAGAATAAATGCAAAATTGTTATAAATAAATTCTAGATTTGGAGGTCCCCTTTGTAGTACCTTATTGGACAAAATCATCAGAAACTTATTTCTAGACACTATTATTGAAATTTTTCTACACAGTTAATCACAGTTAAAGGAAGTGCCAAGAAAGCAATCATTACAGGTTGGAAGAAAAAAGAATTGAAAATAATTGGAAAGTGATAGAACTTAGGAATTCATTATCTAAGTTTGCCTATAAATAAACTACAAAGAAAGTAAAAATAACTGTAGTTTTCACACTCAGATAAAAAGTATGGGAATTTTACTAAAATGTCATTGACAAATTAAATTTCTGACCAATTCTAAACTTAAATGTCACTTAAAAAGTCATTAACTAGGGCAAGTAGTTTCCTTTAAAGTGTAGTTGACATACAACATTATTCTAGTTTCAAGTATAAAGTGTGATTCTACATTAATATACCATATGACGTACCCCTATGTTCATTGCAGCATTATTTACAGTAGCCAATATATGGAAGCAACCTAAGTGTCCATCTATAGATGAATAGATAAAGATGTGAGATATATGTGCATGTGTGTGTGTGCAGTGGAATATTACCTGGTCATAAGAAAGTATGAAATCTTGCTATTTGTAATAATATGGTTGGAAATTTTCTAATACCTATACAGTATTCTGCTAAGTGAAGTAAGTTAGACAAATAGAGACACATATTGTATGACATGACTTCCGTGTGAAATTTGAAACACAAATGAAGAAACAAAGTGCCAGGTTTTGATCAGGTGGCAGAAGACAGAAACAAAAGCAAAGCCTGAGCCAGAGACTTTGGGGGGGTTTCTGAAGAAAAGGTAGGGCAGGACCCGGTAAACAGCACAGGATTGCCTAGTTGAACAATTCCTGCTGGCTTTGGTGCTATATGAGTGGTCACTGGATGCCTGGTTCTTGGCGTGAGGTGGTTTAGGGCAGTGGACATATTGGCTTGGCGTGGGAGAGTTAGATGAGGAGTGATTGGGCTTGGAGAGGCTAGGTTGGCGGTTTGCATATGAAAGACTTGCTCCTAATCACTGCTCTCTCTAAGACTGTCTAGCTTTGGAAGGGGCTGTATGTCTCCAGCCAGCCAGCTTTTTAAGATGTCACAGCATCATATAATACAGATTTTAAGAGAACTATTCATATACCTCATTCATTTAATTTCTAAATCTTCTGTGAAAAAATATGAAAATCTTATTTTGGGGGCTAAGTTCGTAAGCAGGAAAAGAAAAATGCTGGTGATTATGCACAGCTTTTGAATTGGATTTTATCAGGCCTGCAGTGCTGGATAATGTATGAAAGAGATGAGAGCTTTATTAATCAGCAAATGGGGGAATGTATTTAGAGTTTCTATCTAAAGTCATAATTCTTATTGCTGGTCTTCATTCTCCTCAAGATTGGAATCTGATAAAATCTCCAATTGGCTCTATCTGATTTAGGTCATAATTTCATGCTAAATATTTTAACTCTGTAGTCCTTTTAACTGCCGTAGTCATTTTCCTATAAAAAATTAAGCAGAAAGTTCTCCAAATGGCACTATTATCAATTTATAAGCTACGTTGAANGGAATGTATTTAGAGTTTCTATCTAAAGTCATAATTCTTATTGCTGGTCTTCATTCTCCTCAAGATTGGAATCTTATAAAATCTCCAATTGGCTCTATCTGATTTAGGTCATAATTTCATGCTAAATATTTTAACTCTGTAGTCCTTTTAACTGCCGTAGTCATTTCCCTATAAAAAATTAAGCAGAAAGTTCTCCAAATGGCACTATTATCAATTTATAAGCTACGTTGAATTTTTCAGATTGAGGGGGCTGACAGCCAATGTTACAACATATTGCCGAATCTTGATCTGCTGGCCACCTTTCTCTCCTTGCTCTTAACCTACATATCAAACTCTCTATTGAAAATCTTTAATAGCATCCTCGATAGACTACTAATATGTTCACTGTTTATTACCCTTCACTCTTCCCCACACATAAAACACACAGTTAACCTCTCATTTCACCATCTTGATTTTCTTTCTTTGCACCACATTTTACCTGCTCTGAATGCCAGTTCTTATCCTCTGTACATCCTGGTGTGTCTCGATCTCTGATTTTTTTGTCATCTCTAATGTCACTGCCTTAGTTTATGCCATCACTGTCTCTCACTTTGTTTAACTGTGTCCCTGGTTCTAGTCTGTTGTTCTTGCCCTATACTGCAGGCAGCAGCGTCTTTTCAAAGCTAAAACATTTGTGTCATTCCCCCGCTTCAAAGTCTTCACTGTCAGGTTCCTTACTGAGAGCTACTTCAACCCTTTCTCCCATGTGTTAAACTCAGACATTGCCGAACAGCATTCTGGTGATCCGAATTGTCCTGCTCTTGCCAAATTCTCACCTCGATATTGTACTTCCTTTATCTCGAGGCTTCTTCCTCACACTCCAGAAAAACGTGTTTGATTTTTCTCCATCCAAAATGAAGTCGTGTGCTCTTCCTAAGTACTTCCATAAATTGTAAAACTTAAGCCCAAGGTCAATTAAGCACAGTTATCACACTGCTTCATTGAAAATTTTCTTTTCTACTTCAAATTAATGCACATAAATTGTGTCTCAAAAAAAGGTGTTACAAAAATAGAAATTTCAAAAAAAGTTAACCAGCAACTTTTCAGTAAGCAATCAACAAAATAACTGGACTTTATTATCAACATAAATAAATGTGTTCCTCTGCAATTTAAAATATTTTTTCCAAGAGTTTTATTTCTGAAACTTTTAGGAAAATTGACTAGAAAATGATTCCTGATTACAGCATCATTTAATTCAGAATGATGAGAATGGCTGCCATTTTGTTTTAAGATAAATAACTATTATAAAAACATTGATTATTTATTATTTAAAAAGACAAATTAATACCCATCCCTTTGAGAAACCAGGTCTCTCCTTCTTTTCCTTCAGTACATATTGTGCCTGGTTTGACAAGAGTATGGCAGAAGTGGCATTATGGGATGTTTAAGGCTAGATAATAAAAGACATTGTTCACTGAAATATTTGTTCTCAGAGTTGTGAGTCTCAGTGAAAGAAGTTCAGTTCCCCAGAAGCTGTCTGGCTGGGAAGAAGCTCAACCTTCATGGACAACCGATGAGGTGGAATTCTGATTGACAGGCTCAAGAGAACCAAGTCATACCATCCCAGGCACAAGATATGTTACTGAAAAGTCTCCAGATGATTGGCCCTCAGGTGTTTCTGTCACCTGAATTATATAAAATTTCTATTCTCATTTCTCATGGAGTGAAGGCATGAACCTGTGAGGCCAGAATCTGTAAGCATACTGTAATGATTTTTGTTTAATACCACTAACTTTTGGGGTAGCCTTTTTAATGCAACAGTAAAATGTTAAAGTGTGTGTTTGTGTGTGTGTGTGTGTGTGTGTAGATACAGAAGTATTTCTGTATATGTTATGTTATGATAATTTTATATGTTGTAATGCTTATAATATATAAAAGATATTTATATACCTTTATACACTCAGCCAAGTAACAGCATAATATTAACAGGTGATATACGGTAAAAGAGACATCTAGATTGTGGTCCCACTTATGTGTAAGCCAGGCTTAGTTGTGGAGAAGTCAATTAATCTCCTAACATCATTTCACATTTTTAAATTAGGGAAAGTGATGTTTCTGTAAAGCCCTTATATTGTCAGTATCAAATAATGTGATATATATGAAAGTACTTTGTAAATAGAAAGACTGATTGAAAGAAATAATTTCTTTCTAAGGAAACAAGTAATTTTTTTTAAAAAAAGCTCCTGGTAAGTATCAGGCAGGTGCCAACTGAGGGCCTATGCAGCAGTTATTTCTGTAGATTTTCTATAATTATTTGCAATATAGCTTTTACAAATTGCGGACTGCATATGATGTCATGGATAATGACTGTAGTCTGCCCGTTCGATGTACTACGAGTCTCTGTAAGGCACTAACCAATCTGTAGTTGTCGTGTGCCTAAACTAAAACTAAGTTTGAGAACTAGGACTATTTGAACCTTTATGAGAGTAACTCTTAGGAAATACAAACTATCTGCTTTTTTCCAAAATATTTATTTTAAGAAAAAGCCTTTCATGCTTGGTGTAAAACTGTCACTCCTCCAGCTCTGGAGGAAATGAAATACTATCCCTCAGCTCCCTGGAAGCATGATCAGCCTTTCTGCTGATGTCTCCCTCAACACCATCAAGACAGCTTCTCCCCCAACCTAGTCTTCTGCAATCCTTACCTCTGTGATGGAAATTCCTCTCCACTTGTACAGGCCCGACATTTAGAATTCTTTATGAGTCTTTTATTTCTCCCATAAATCACAGCTGACATATAGTTCTTCAATAAATCCTAATGGTGATATCTGCAAGCATATCCAGGATTTGACCCATTTCCCCCAAACTCCCTTGATATCTTTTTGATCAAAAGCCATTATCTTCCGCATTTTGAAATAACCAAGTAACTGGTTTCTTTACTTCCATACTTATTTCCAATGCAGTCTAAACAACATAGCCAGAGTGATGCTTTTAAAATGTCTGTTGTCTTCTCTGCTGAAATTCTCCTGTGGCTTTCCACCTTATTCGTGGTGGAATTATCGCAACTCCCTACACAGTCCGGCTCCCTGTTTTCCTGGGCGATGTCATCCCCTAACATTCTCCATTTCTGTCATTCCACTCAAGCATCACCGATCTCAGTGTTTCCCGAATCTTTCAGGCATGTGACCATTTCAGCTGTTTGTAATTGCTATTTCTAGATCTGGATCTTTCACCTTTTTCAGTTTTTTTATTCTAATGTTTCCTCTTCTGGGAAAATCTCTATGAACACTTCCATTTAACTAACAAACATTCTCAAACATTCCCAAAAGCAGCGAGAGCAGTGCTTTGAGCCCACATGTACATATTATGGAGGTATAAAAATTATTCTCTCATGGTCCATCTTATTTCATCTATGTTTTCTTCTACTTCCTTGCAATGGACTACAAATTACTCTCAAGCATGCACCAGATGTCATGTCATTTCATTCATAAGTATGCATATATGCATTTGCATTTATTCCACACTACCTAAATGTATACATTTCCTCTTTGACCACACCTATTTCCTTGTTTTATTTTTTTCTCCATACCACTTAACATTATATAATATCATAATATCTATATATATATATTAATTTCTTATTTGATTTCTTTTTCTGTCCAGTCTTTACTAGAATGTAAGCTCCAGCAATTTTTTCACCAAGACTTTCTTAGAGCAAGGGACATAAAGGAAAAAATAAACAAATGAGACTTCATCAGATAAACAGCTTCTACATGGCTAAAGACATCAGCAAAATAAAAAGGAAACCAAAATTATGGGAAAATATATTTGCCAGTGATACTTCAGACAAGGGTATAATTTCCAAAATATTTAAAGAAGTCATATGACTCCACACAAAGAAGACAAAGAATCCAGGTAAAAAATGGGCAAAGGATCTGAGCCGACGCTTCTCCAAAGAGGACATACAGAAGAATGCCCTCCTTTATATGCCTCCAGAGGTGCATAAAAGGATGCTCCGCATCACCAGCCATCAGAGAGATGCAAATTAAAACCACAGTGAGATACCACTTCACACTGGTCAGAATGGCCTTCCTAAACAAATCAATAAATGACAAGTGCTGGTGAGGTTGTGGAGCAAAGGAAACACTACTACACTGTTGGTGGGAGTGCAGACTGGTGCAGCCACTGTGGAAAACAGTATGGAATTTCCTCAGAAAACTGAAAATGGAACTGCTTTTTGACCTTTTTTTAATCCCAGTTCCACTGCTGGGATTAAACCCTAAGAATCCTGAAATACCAATTCAAAAGAACTCATGCGCCTCAATGTTCATAGCAGCACAATTTACAATAGCCAAGTGCTGGAAACAGCCTAGGCACCCATCATTAACTGAGTGAATCAAAAAGTTGTGGTACATTTACACAATGGAATATTATGCAGCAGAAAGAAAGAAGAAACTCCTACCCTTTGCAACAGCATGGATGGAACTGGAGAGCATTGTGTTAAGTGAAATAAGCCAGGCAGTGAAAGACAAATACCATGTGATCTCTCCTTTAAGTGGAACATAATCAACAAAACAAACAAATGGGCAAAGTAGAACCAGAGACTTGGAAATAAAGAACAAACTGACAGTAACCAGAGGGGATTGGGGAAAGAAGGGGAAGGGTCGTCAAGGAACATGTGTAAAGGACCCATGGACAAAGCCAAAGGGTGATAGGGCCAAGGATGGAAGGTAGGAGTGAGTGGCGCAGGGGCAAGTGCTAGGGAGAAAATGGAGACAAATGTACTTGAACAACAATTTTAAAAAGCTCCATGAGGAGTTTTAAATGTTTTGTTCACTGCTATATGTACAGTGTTTATTGTGATAATAATAGCACATATAGGTGTTCAACAAGCAGTTGAATAAAATTATTTTCTTGGGCTCAAAATACATGATATTACTTATCTTAATAAACATACATTTTCCCTCATGATTATATATAAAATGTAGTATATCCTAAATGATCTCGCACTTGAGTGGTAAAAGTGTGCACTAGTGGGGAATGGGGTTTACTTTGCATCATTCTTTCAAAGGGGATGAATCACACAGCATGTACTTCCTAGCATACTCGAAAGGTAGGCTTAAGATACTTTAAAAACATTTGCTTTATAGTTCTGAAAAAGAAACAGTCTATTACATTCAGTCTAACAATACTTGCATGCACCTTCCAACAAATATATTCATTAAACCTATAGAGGAATGTATGCATGTGGAAACAGTGCTGCATTCACATCACTGGAAAATAGAAAGGATTTTTTTGTACAAATGTGCCCACTGGTATTAGCACTGAATACTAATAACATATCAGTACCCTGAAGTGACTAAATATATGCCTAAGTGTGCTTGCTGTTTCAATCATTTTAAGTAATTTCAACAAATACAAGTATTTCATAATTCATCTTTCATTCAGAGAGGTATTCTGCAAAGCCTCCTGAGGGATTTATTTAAAACTGGCATTTCTCTATTATACTTCGTGCATAGCCTGGGGCTTATTGTGAATTTTCATGGTTTATTTTATTTTATGTGAATGCCAAAATCAGATACTTTCTTCTGAGTTCATTATTTCTGCCCTATCATAACCTTTTGATTTTATTTTTATTGCCCTTTTCTCAACCATCAACAATCCCATTTTTACTGCAGTAAAGCCATCACGTTAGTGACTTTGAAAAGCTAAGGAAATTGAGAGTCATTTTAGCTTCAACATAAATAGTGTGAGCCACAAATGTAGGGTACTTTTCAAAGCATTTGAGCATCTGTATGATCACATATGAAAATGAGTGTATGAAGTGACGTGGGTCTGGGAGACAAAAGGACAGACCACACTGCCCCTGGCCTCTCTTTTTCTTCTGAACAGAGGGTGTCTGTTGGGAGTGGAGACATGCCTACTCTCCCCACAGCCAGCTGTTTGGCTGCAGCCTCAGGTCCCTGAGCCCCATGTTCCCAGAGCAGACAATGGAATCAAACCTTTGACTATTTTCCTATAAATATTTTTATATAACAGTTATGTTACCTTCAGTTCTTGGTCAGAGGATTTGTTTCCTTGGGAAAACAACTGCATTTACAACTTTCGCTCTTTCCTTTTTCTACTATAAAGAATTAACAGAAGAGCGAAAAAAACATGTGGTAATCTTAAAAGGTCATCTTAGCACAATATTCAAACTGGTGAATTAATTTAGAGAGCTCAAAAACAAATTAGTAAAATAAATATATAGATTTAGATTGAAATAGGTATTTAATTATGGTCAAAAGTAATAGATTGACAAAATGACACAAAAGTTGACTAAGCTCTATGGTTTTGGGTATTTGCAGACATGAGGCAAAACCCTGACTGATAAATAGAAGAGATAAAATTTTATGAAATGGAAAAAACTAATACTCTATGAAGTTACATTTTCAAATTTTGTGAATCAAAGAATTGGTTTTAATTTCCTATATGTGCTTCATCCACATGAATTCAAATCACAGAACAAAGAATTTTTAAAACAATGACATTTTGATGGGTATAAAATCTATAAATGCTATAACAAGAACTTTTTTTTCTTCTAATGAGTATGCAACTTAACAGGTTTTAATTTATAAATTCAAAAGTATTTATTAAACATCTAAAATAATCCTATCCCTATGATAAGAAGCAGGAATATAGTAAATAAATAGAACAAAGTCCCTTATTCCCCACACTCTTCCAAAGGGAGGAGAAGCCTATATATAAAATATTTTCAATGATATGCGCCATCGAAGTAATGCAAAGAAAAATGAGATTGTAAACAAAATTGTTCATTTTGGTGGGGAACATTCAGCAAAAAACATTTAGCAAACTCTTCCAGAAAAGAGCATGCATAAGTGAAAATTTAAAGTTTAAGCAGAATCCATGCAGTTTGAAGGATCAGGAGAATTCTAGTTATAAAGAAAAGCATAGAAAGCCCTGGCTGGCATAGCTCAGTGGAATGAGCACGAGCCTGCGAACCACATGATTGCGGTTCGATTCTCAGTCAGGGCACATGCCTGGGTTGCAGGCTAGTTCCCATCGGGGGACTCACAAGAGGCAACCATACATTGATGTTTCTCTCCTTCTCTCCTTCCCTTCCCCTCTAAAGATAAAGAAAGAAAGAGAGAGAGAGAGAAAGAAAGAAAGGCATAGAATAGAAGGTTCAGGAGAATAAAGATGTTTAAGAAAACATATTTCAACTTTTGTCTTTATAAATAATGCATCAAAAACCATCCTTGTGCCTGAATTTTATTACTTACTAAGAACAGACTCCTAAAAGTGGCAAGATATAAGCACTTCTAAGGCTTACTAATATTGTACTTATTACTACTGATACTGCATATTGTTTTCCATGAACTTGTCATTACAGTCCTTTGCTGCAGTGATATTTAGATGTTGGTTTAGAATTCATTATTGCAAGTGAAAAAATTAACATAATTCTTTTTCTTTTGTCAGCAATGTGTTCTTTGAATATGAAAAGTTGTAAAATCATCTCCTTATTTTTACAATTATTTACATATTTAGATATGTATGCTCAAGTACATGGTAAATACAGATGGAATAAGTAATTACTTGGCCTGGATTAAACTGTATTAGTGTTAACTGTTAATAGTAAGTGCTAAATCCTAGAACATGAATTTGACATTAGTTAACTATAGTTGATTTTAACAAACAATTTCATAGTTACATATGTGACATTGAGGGAGTTCTCTCCTCTTCCTAATTGGCTAAGAATTTTGACCAAGAATGGTCATTGAATTTTGTCAAATGTTTACATCGATTGTTAAAATCATAGAATTTTTCTCCCTTAACTATTGATACGGCAGATTGAATTTTGAATGGTGAACTAGCCTTATATACTTAAATTAAATCCCACTTGATTTTGATTCTTATTATACATCATTGGATTCAACTTGATAATATTTCATTGAGAATTTTGCATCTGTGTACATGAGAAACGTTGGTTTACAGTTATCATTTTAAAAAATGTCTGTATCTGGTTTGGTGTTAGAGTAATGCAGACCTCATAGGATGACTGAGGAAATGTCTTTTGGAAGAGATTTTGGAGAAATAATATCACTACTTAATGTTTGGTGGAATTCACCAGCAAAAATGATCCATACCATATACTGTTTTTAAAACATTATAAATTATTTATTCAATTTGTAATCTATATATAGACCTACTTAGATTACCTCACCTTATATGTTTTGTAGTTTGTGTTTTTCAAAGAATTGATCTATTTTATGTAAGTTATCAAATGGTGAGCATGCAATTGTTTATAGTATTCCTTTGTTTTCTTTAAAATGTCCATTGGATCAGTAGTAATGACACTTCCTTACTGATAATGGAATTTGTGGATTTCATTGTCTACCTTGTCTTCCTACCTTGTCTAAAGATTTGTCATTTTAATTGAACTTTTCATATAAAAATATTTGGTTTTGTTGATTTTCTTTTATCTATAGGAAGCTTATAGTTGAATCTTGCCTTTTTTTCTTTGTAAATCTATTTAGCTATACTATGTATTTTGATTGGAGAATTTCATTCGTTTATATTTTAAATAATTATCAATAAGTAAGAATTTGCCATTATGTTGTTTTCTGACATTTTTTAGTTTTTTCTCCTTTTTCGCTGATTGCCTTTTGATTTAATAATTTTCTTGGCGGAACGCTTTGATTTCTTTCTAAAATTTTGGAAGGTAGGCCTGCAGGTACTAGCTTGGTAATGGGGTGAGGCTGAGACCTGGGGCTGTGGGGGAAGCTTGATGTGGGGCGGGGCCTGCAGTCTGTGCATGTGGGGGCTGATCTGGCAGGAAGGCAGACTTAGATCCTGCAGCCATGAAAGCCAGCCCGAGAAGGGGTTTACTGGGGCAGGCCTGGTTCCAGTCCAGAGCAAAGCTGAGGGCTCCCTCTGCTGTCCCCCACCAGGAGGTTATCTCTCTCTGCAGTGGGGTGCCTGGTCCTGAGGAAGGTGTGACCTGGATGATGATGTAAAAAACTTCCGAACTTCTTCAAAGCATCTTTTGTTAATTTTGTGCTCCACTTAAGTGCCGTAATCACTCTCCTGGTTTCTTTAGCTCTCACACATGTATTTTTGTACATGGATGACTGTGTAAATGATGTCTGTGGGAGAAGACAGGCACTGGAAATTCTGACTTGGCCATTTGCTGATGTCACGCTCTCTTCTCGACTCCATTTATTTCCTTCCACTTCAACCACACTCCCTTTGTGACTGCAGACGGTAGTCCTTTTAAGTCTGGTGGTGTGTTTCATACTGTGGAACCCTGTGATGTTGCCCTAGAATGTGATACTTTGTGTTCTTAACATTTAATTTTGCACCTCAAACTTCTTTGGTTATTTTGCAGAACCTTCGTCAGGCCGTGACAAACATCGCATTTGTTCTCTCAGTACCCTTTCAGAACTTAAATAATGTGTCAATATGGTGTATTTAATATAAAATCAAAGAAAATTCTTCAACCTAAAAATTCTATAAGAGTACTAGGCATGTATGTGAATATATATACTGCTCAATAAAGAGAAACACAAATTGTGAAGTCAAACAATCTTCTTAAAACAAGGCACAGCCACTCTGCTTGAGCCTTGATTATTTTCCTTTTTTATGACTCTTAATACTAGCAGAGTGTTTTAAGTTGCACAAACTGATTTACATTTGAGCTTTTATTTGTTTCTATATATGACATTCACATTTCGGTTATCGTTCCCATTTCAACTATTATCTAGTTATGAAAGCACTTTAGTTTTATTTGTAGCTAAATGAAGCAATTGTGTATTCCTGCACAAATTCTTATTGTTGAATCAAAACACAAAAGAGGATTATAAAGTAATAACCAAAATTATAATAACTTGAGGCTAAAATACAGACTTATAGCAACAGAATATGAAACATACTAGGTTTACATATGTTGTTTTGTTCATTGTCATTATACACTGAAAGGTATGTACATTTATATCTTCCTTTGAGTTGAGAACAGCTACCATTATTGTATTAGGGAGCAATTGTCTTTAAAATTTCAGAAAACCATAATTGATGACTTCAGCTTTGACTGCTTTGCTTATTACTATAAGGCAATTGACCTCCCTCACACAATAGCCAATAATTGAAAAACTTGTAATCTTTTTTATTATATTTTCAGTTTTTATCCTGTACTTATTGAAAGAGCTCCTTTAAACTTACCTAGACTTCTTAAATCATATATCCCTTCACTTCCATCACATGGTACCTGCTGATCCTTTCACAAGCATCCTGGCAACAAAACACAACCCAGTTTCAACTGCTTTGTGGCTCTCCTCTTTTCTTTAGTCCCAATGGGAAATTTGTTGTTGCTTTGGAATATGGATTAGAGACATTCTGACAAGGATGAACATTTGTTCCACAAATATCAAATTTCTTTACTGTTGCTGTGTTTTGATGCTCTCTGCGTACATGACCTCTTTTTGTTTCAATGCTGAGTCACAGCAAATCTTGGTGAATCTTTAAACAGCAGTTAACTATGCACAGTACTGATGATGTAGTTGCCTCAAACAGGAGGATGGTGAGATGAACAAGCACGAATGACGTTTGCCACACTTGGGCAATGATAACTGTGTCACTAGTGCTATCTAGCCGGCGGAGACCATTAGATGCATCCTGATCTGAGAGATGTTAACACGAACAGAACTTTTTCTGACCACATAAACCTGGATGAAGATGTGCACTTCCACAAAGTCCTACTCTCAAACTTCAGGAGGTAATTAGAAAACCCAACTGCCTTGAAGGATACTGTAGCACTTTTCTTCTTTGCAAACATTCCCAAATTCTGTAGTGATTATTTGGGTATTTTTCAGTGGCATGTCTGTATTGGAAGTCACCTGGATGGGAATAGGTCTAACTGTGAGATCTTTGCAGATCCCAACTTGGGGTGACCCGCAAGACTGTACCTTCACACGTAGACCTCATCTTGGAGAATGTCCCTTTCGCAACAGACTTTATTATGTGTTTAATTGTTCTTAACCCCACAGCTAGATCAAAAATGAGAAAGGAAAATAAAATGAAACATGAAATGACTAGCTGTTAATGTTATCATTCGAAAAGAATATAATCTTAGTTTGGGGTTTCTCCAATGCTATGTGCCTTCTTTCCTCATATGTTCCATACCAAGGGCAACAAATGAAGGTCGGTGTGGAGCATGAAGGTGCATATGAAGAGGCTGAGTTCTTCCAGTGTCTTGAAAGCCAAAAGTGGACATAAAAGTCCATTATTCCTGGTGTCACATGATAGTGGAGGAACCACTGCAAATTCCGAGCCGTGGGTATAGACTGTTTACTGTAACAGCATTTTGGGAGGTGGAGAGCGGGTCTTTAAATCTTTTTAATTCAGGAAGTCCACAGGCAATTTCACTGGAGGACCAAGTGGCTCCCCTGTCTTACAGTGATAGAAGACTCTAGTTTTGCATCAAGAATTCCAGACATAGAGGCTTCCTACCCAAGCCTCAGATAGGTAATAATTTATTAAACTTACAATTGTGTTCACAAGATCAAAAACAGGATGCCACGGCACCAGCCCCGAGATCTCAAGAAACAAAAGTTTACTGCTGCATCATTTGAGAGTCCAGCATGGGTCCAGAGGCTTGGCTCTGAAGCCCTCCTGCACCTCCGGAATCCATGCCGCATCGGTACAGAAAGGGCAGCACCTCCGAGGGCTTTCCTTGAAGCCCAAAGGGAGAGAAAGAGAACTTAGGAACTCACAAGAGCAACTCTTAACTGTCAAGCACTCCATCATATGGCCCCAGTCTAACCCAAGGGAGGCTGGGAAAAGTCCTGTTTGTGACGTCAGAAGAGGACGTGGGCCAGCAGGTGGCACTGATTCTTCCACAATTGCACGCCAAACAATGGAGGTCCCAACTCACCATGAAACATTATAACATGTCCACTGTTGGAGTCTGTGGCGCTTAACATGAACCTTGGAAGCGATGATGTATCGATCTTGAAGGAGTATCTTCCACAGCCACAAACTAAAATTAGAGTGATTTCAACACTATTTCTTGAAAGGTATTATTAATTCTGACTAGCGAGTGTGGCAGAGTATCTAAACAGTGCTACTTCATAACTCATCATTTCATGCCATTTAAAGTGTTCACCGAGAATTTTGTATGTACCGTAAATTTCAGAATTCCTGAAGCTCTATGCAAGTATTCTTTCCATCAATCAGCAATATGTGTACATCAGATATTAAAGGCAGTCTCAACATAATTGAATTTTTATAGGTTTCAGCAGCCGAATTGCCCTCATTAAATGAATCTTCCTAAGTATTTTAGTATTTTATTATTCTATGTAGATATACAGAAAGCTTCTTTTGATTTTAGACTTTTCACGTTATTTACAGCATCTATAATAGGCCTACTTTTTGTGAAATTCTTTTTCTAAAATATTACTTTTTTATGTTGTTTGATCTACCATATAGTTTTTTCCTTAAAAAAATGTTTTCCTTATAACAAAACCATCTTTTTCCATTATAGTAAATAGAGTCTAGAAGAATAAAATGTTAATTACCTGTAATCTTTCACATCAAAATATTCAGTATTATCATTTGGTTTTTATTCTAACAATTATATGTGTGCGTATAGGTATTCATATACATCCATTTTTGTTTTCACAGAAAATTGATAAAAACAACTTCCAAATTGCTTTGTTTAGAAGTTTAGCTTTTAAGACAAAAATACCCAGTGGAAAAGTAGGAGAAAAAAATTAAGCCCAGTGTATTTAAATAATTGTTCAAATAAACCACACTCATTTCAAGGTATGCCAGTAATATTTAGGAATAATTAATGCAGCATAGGAATGTCTGAGTTTAATTGTGCAATTTATACAATAGATATTCAAGGAAACACAGAATTAGCAATGAAAGCTATCTATAGTTCAGTATGTTCATTTTGCGAGCAAATGTGGATGGAACTGAACTTGCAAACACCAAGACCCTTTGGGTCCTTCCTACCTCCACGGCCACCACCCTGGGAGACACGTGGTGAAGAACAGACAGGACATTCTCTCTAAATGAGCTTTCCAGAGAGTGACAAATTAACCAGTATCATAAGCTCATTTTATAACTCTCTAACTTGTGGGTATGTAAATTTAAATTTCAATTATATTGTTTTGTTGTGAAAAAATCAAATGTAGAAATGAATTTTTAATTTGTATTAGTATCAAATATTATTACAACATTCCCACATTATAGTTTATTACAGTTTTAATTTATTTTTACGCACATTTGTAACCAATATATAACAGATAACAAAATATATTTTTAATTTAATTATTGTTCAAGTACAGTTTTTTGTCCCCCACTCACAAAATGTACTTTATATATCTCATATGTTACATATATATGCAATTTAATTATTACAAATTCAACAAATAATAAAGGTGTCTAGATAAAGCATTACAAAATCAGGCTGCTTGGCATTCACATTCTAGCTCTACAGCACACTTATACTTTGTATATCTAAACACAACACTTTTGACATTACCAAAATTTCACTCAACTTGTATTTTCCAGATACTTCTTTGGGTTACAAGAGATTTTTGCTTTTTTCTTTGAACTTTTAGATTAGTACTTTGTGTAATCTTAATGGTATTTACAGTGCAGTCGAAATGAAAACAGCAGAAATTGATAACCTTTTTTCCATCTTCACTTGCTGTGAGAAATGCCGCCTCTACATAAGACTTTTATAAATCCTACCGTGCATTGAAATCATTCTGCTTATTCATGTCCCTCTGAGACAGCAATTACTCACATATTGTATCACCAGCTGTGTTTTACAAGATTCTCAGTTCTGTTATATAACTTTTAATTGTGTCCTGGGAGATGAAGGTCTGTGATACACAAAAGTCATATTGTCTCCTTTTCTATTATTTCAATTATCTCTACCCAGTGTTTGCTTTTTTTCAGAATCTCCTAATGATAACCGATTTAGAACACAGTGTGATCATTTTTGTACATGAACATATGCTCTCTTGATTAGCAATGCTTATTTTAAAAAAGTCATTCTATGATCTCTCTCTGTCTTTGTTAAATATGTGGGCATTGGTTATTTAAAAGTCATTTTGCAGAATAACACTAAAGTACAGTTCCTCTTCCTCTCTCCTGTCCCCACCTATTACTTTCCAAGTATACAAACTTATACTTTCTTCTATTTTTAAAGTTTTCCCAAAAGAAAAATAGAAATCATTCTCACCATAGGTTTGTGTTTATTGTATATTCAATACAGGTCATTTTAAGTATAAAACTATGTCTTTAAAATAGGAAAATCTATAAGAATTAGTAGATAACACTAAAACATTGAGGGTTGATTCAAATTTGTGACCTAAATGGTATTATATTTTAAGAATTTTATTGATTTTTTTTATTTCTTTTTTTCCCCACTTGATTAACAGGCAGCTATTATTTTAATCCAACATGTTTTGAGAATGATTGATGCAAAGATTTTTTAAAGAATGACATGTTGCCTATCTTCAGAGAGAATGCAGTGAATGCAGTTGTTGACTATTTTAGAGTGCTTGATTGGAAAAATCTTCCAAAGTAGAAAAAGTGCATGTAGACATTATAGTTACATTTCAATTCCTCAGTTCTGCCTGTACCTCATTTCTTATTGTGATTTTATTATTAGACCTCTCTCAGTTCACTTTGCAAGGGGTAATATGTTTGAAATATTTAAGCACCAATTAGTTATAAGTATGTGGCATATTCAATAACACATAATTCTATTATTAAGAACTAGCTACATTTTTCTTCATTGATTAAAGCAACACATGGTCCATGAGCAAAAACAATTTACTCCCATATCCTAAATAAGCCCAACCAAATTGGCCAGTAGGTCATGACAACCACATCTTGGCACCTAAAACAGCAAATTTCTTATGTTAGTCTTTCATCTTGATACCATTAATTTACTTGTGCTTAATGACATATAATTCTACATTTTTTTTTCAGGAGGAAGGCTTAGAAAACTATATTGCAAAACCCGCAGCAAAACACCTTAAATGATCATGAATCTGTGTGTAATAGTGTGTTCCAAGTTTTCACTATTTTGATGTTTTTATCTTTCCACAGTACTAAAGCAGTTGAAGATGCCTTCATTATGTTTCTGGGTCAAACTTTTTTCTTGCCAAACTAAATCTGGGACTGCATCAGAACCACTGAGGTTCTTAATATAGCACTTTGCTGTTTGCACCAGTTTTCCAAGTTGGTATAGATCCGAAGTTTAATCCTCCCTCATTTCTAATACAGTGTTGTATTACAGCCTTTATCTTACAATTAGCCTTTATCTGAGGTAGCAACTGTCAGCATTTTCTGTGATATCACAGTAAGAGAAAATACTTACTTTAACCAGGAATAACTAAAGATCTTATTTTGATAACAGCAATTGACCATTCAATAGTATTCGTTAGTGTGATTTAGAGTTATCCAGAAAGGTCACACATAGTTAATTATTCAACTAATGATACTTTTCTCACTGGGATAAATACCCACTGTCCCACTTGTATGCACTGAGTTTCAGCAAGTACTGAGTAGCAACAGTGGGCAGCATGAGAGTAACACCACCATAGTAATGGGTAGTTTTCCAGACTTGACTTTGGTGAAAACATTTTCTATGAAGAGTTTTTTTTTAATTCAGTTTAGACTGTAAATATAATAATGAAGTTATATGATAATTAAATTACCTTAATACTGTAGAATCTGCAGTAAATAAAAACAATAAAAATAAAATATAATCCAGTAAAATCATATTGGAGAAAGCCTACAAATTCAATATAGCATTTTTCCACAGGAAAATTTTTAGATTCATGACATGTTTACTTTATACAGACAACCATTAGCAAAATCAAACCATAAAACTTCTTTTAATTAAAGAGAGTGTTTTTTGAAACCTAGGATGCTATAAACTAAATAAGTGACAGGATTACCCTTGTTAAACTGGTAAAGATTCAAGTGTGAATTTTGATTGGTATAGAACCAACACAAATCTGATCACAAATATATTCCATTCAAGGATCACTTTGGTTTTGAGCTTCTTAAACTTATAAATGGATTAATCTTTTGATTTTTCATATTATTAGTATTCCAAATATTTTATGTGCTTTTTGATTACACAGATATTCAATTAATATGCAAAAATATATCAGCATAGATGTGGCATTAGAAAACAACAATAAAGTTCTTTCATGGAAAACTTCTTTATTTCTAAAAATAAAAAATCTTAATTTGTTGATGCCTTGAAATATCTACTTGATAATTTTTAATAAAAAGAAATTTGGGCTCATTGTCATAATTCTTAGATAGAATAACACAGTTTTGTTTCTCTCTTATTCCACTATTGAATCATTATTTCTCTTTATTGCAAGTCATTCTGGTTTTCTTTTAAGACATGTCATAAAATATACTATGTAAGTGAATTGATTTAGATTTAAAGAAGGGAAATTTAATACCCAGAAAAGAAGTATTGTGTCATTGCAGACAGAGATGATAAAATCTATGCCAATATTATATTAATGAGGTTTGAATACTTTTATTGTGAAAGAGTCAGGGTAGTTGGTATTTAGTAATTCGCAAGCAGTTAAAAAGAGAAGTAATTTGTGCCTGTGAACAGATGACCACATTTTTGGTGAGTAGAACAGACCATTTTGTTAAATAAAATGTATTTGTGAAATTTCTAGTATTGCAAGATGACAGCCTGCTCCATTTTGCAAGAAAACCTCTCAGTCATCTCAAATGACATCTTGACCTCGGGTAAGGTGATCATCCATTAGAGGCGCTGACTTAACTGTTGACCAATTTCTGCCATAAGATGCTTCCAAATTGAGATTTCTGATGATTTTTAATTTTTTAAGTTCATAAAAATAGGACTACAGATGAAAAGAAATTTATTACATTTTTTCAGGATTTCAGATATGATTTCTTATTTGATTGGTAAATATAAGAAACTGAATTTTTCTTCAATGTGAATGGAATTGAGGTTGTAAAAACTAAATTTTTTCATGCATTAAACTGTATTAAAAGACATTTTCCACATCAACACACTTATCTAACTATTAAAATACATGGCCTGGGCTAGAATTAAGCTTTAAGAATCCTTGTTTCATCTGATAGCACTTTATAGAAATAATCATGTCTGTCAAGCAATAGCATATAATTTATAGCTAAGAAATTAGTCATTTAGAAAAGATCCAGTAATTATCAACAAGAATTTTCAAAAAATATACTTATGCTAATCCACAAATAATTAATCCTGAAGGAAATTACTTAAAAAGTTATATTTGGAAACACTAATGTATGCTATGGAAGATGTATTAAGACCTGTTTTTATGCTGGCTTCTTTTGTTTAAAGATTTGCCCATTTACAGTTCAGATATCCTTAGAGACAACTATTTTTGCTATTTTTTTCTTTCAGTAACAAAAGTTTTAACTATTATGCATAAATAAATTAGCATGCAAATATCCAGATAGGCACATAGCACCATGATGCAGGATTCTTTCTCGTAGGATACATTTTTTACTTTATATGAAATCAAATAATTCTACTCATTACATTGCCAGTAGATTTCATGAAATAATGTTTCATAGATTAAAGACTAAATCAAACAAAGACTATAATGTGAAAAACAGTTTAAATAAATTACGTCCTGTTAAATAGTCTTTTTTTCCTGGAAATCCTCTCACCCTACACTGTCTACTCTAGCAACAATTGCCTATTTCATGGGGGATCAGAGAATATTTCCATAAATCAATGATTATTAATGTAAATATAAAAATGAGAGACTATAAAAATGATTTCAGATGTAAAATAATTCAGAGTCAGAGCTCATTCATTGACCACTCTGCATTTGTCAATAAATAGGTGTTTTTAAGTAACACTGTCTAATTCAGTCTTTTCAATAATTTTCAGAGATCACCATAAATGTTGCTATTTTACATTTATGGAAAGTTAAGATTAGAAGTATTGTGTTTTGACAAGCTCACAAAACTATTAAATAATAAATCAAAGATTTGAGATTGAATCATGTGACTCCATTTTCTGCATACTTTCAGTTTTTATTTCTTCTTCACCCCTATTATTTCATTGTTGTTCAGTGTATGTTGCCTGTGATGGTCTTCCTGCACTGCAGAGGGATGGTAGCATTCACTATGTGATCATACAGTATCAAGAGCATCGTTTAACATAGTTCTAGTTGAGAGAAGAAACTAGGGATAAGGTGATAAGTGAGCCATGAAAAAAAGTCAAGTTGAATAATCTTACAAACCATTTTACCATTTTGTGGAGTTGAAATTAGAACTTGAAACAATGTTCTCATGGCAGAGGCAAAATATGTATGAGAAATATCTAGCTTATATTATTTGGACAAAAAACCCTCAATTTTTAGAGTTCTGGCAGAAATGCCAGGATAAGTTTATGGAAATAGCTATGAAAGGTCTTTGGCTTTACTGGACTAAAAACAGCTACCACAAAACTTGCTTTCTACTTAGCCAGAACCACAAAAACTTGGTTCGACTGAGTGCTTTATTTCCAAACAGGTATGAGGGTCATGGATGTAAGAGCTGCATCTCGGGGGTTTGAGAGGCTGCTATAGTAATTTGCATGCTTATGAGTTTCCCATATATATATTTACAGCAAATTAGAAGCCATCCCTGGTGGAGATACTATAAGGCAATGTAGTGTAATCACTTCTACTGAACAGCTTGTATTTGCACCACCCTTATTGTCTTATTCACTAACCTTTATCCAACCCTGTGATTCAGAGACCTAGAATTTCAGATACAATGCAAAACACCAATCTGTTAGTTTGAGAACAGAACCTTTCTCGCCAAGATCTTGTTCAGAGTGCACACCAATGAAGTCTAAAAGAAGTGAGTACAATGAATGAAGTAGAAAGGGGGTAGGTTTCCTCACCCAGGAACCTAGACTTCTCTGGACCCCTACATCAGCTCCATCAAGGGAGGTAGCAGATTGCGACTGTCAGCCCAGCATCCCTCCAACCTACCCTCCATTCTGATTCATATCAACAAGCGAAGGGAACATGCGACATAACTAACCTCTGGCTACTGTTGCAGGTATGAATAGGGTCAGCACAGGCATACATCATGTTATTACACTTTGCTTTATTCCACATCACAGATATTGGGTTTTCACGTACACTGAAGTCTTCGGAGCCTCCAGCAGCAAAAATTTTACAGTTCACTTAAGGCTCAGATGACGGTTAGCATTTTTTCACGATAAAGTGTTTTTTAATTAAAGTATTTACATTTTTTAGACATAATGCTGTCGCACACCTAATAGACTAGAGTATAGTGTAAATATAATTTGAATGCACTAGGAAACCAAAAAGGTTAATGTGGCTCACTTTATTGCCATATTCATGTTATTGTGGTGGTCTGCATACCTCAATAGCTCTGAGGTAGGCGTGTATTGTTTTTAAGGAATTTAATGGCTAAATGCCTGTCATATTTCTGAATAATGGCCAGAGGTCTTAGGGAAAAAGTATTGGGCAAGAAAACAATAATTTACAGAAGTTTGGGGCTATAAAACATTTCTTCTTCTTCTTAATATTATTATTAGAATCACATTTATGAATGGTTTGCTTGGCTATGTACTTTGTATTTTTGGAGGACATGCAGGAAAATTTGCATATGGACAAGCCTTAGATGGATAATTGGTGAAGCATTCCTCCACCTTTATCTCCTGGCAGAGACCAAAATGTATCTGTGTAAGTGAGGCCAACCAGAGACATGGCCCTCGATGGGTGTGGAAGAAGGGAGTTCTGTTTGGGAGACCTGACACAGCACCTTCCAAATAGCACATTGTTAACCCATTGCATGCTGCCCCCATCGCCCAAAGTCCAGGCCATAGTCCTGTTTATTCTTTTCTCTTTTTCTCCTCTTCTTGCTCTTAATTTATTCCTTCTTTTCTCTCTTCTCATTCTTCCTGTTTTGAGAAAAGTGTGTAATTTCTTCCTGACATTAATTTCCTAATCAATAGTATAGGTAATACAACTCTCAAGTGAAAAATCTTAAGTGGGAGAAATCAAAACAAATAAATTGGCAAAGACACAGAAAAGTGCTGGGTTTCAAAGTTTGGAAAAACAACTACAACAACAAAAGCATGTTTCAGATTAGGTGAAAACCTCCAAAACCTCCAAAAGTACCAATAATGTCTTCTCCTTTTTGGAAATATTTCTAGGATTTATAAAAATTGGTTTTTCCATCAATTATTTGTGCAGATCAGGAACATAGTTTTTCCATACTGTCAAATTGTTGCCTAGAAATAAAAATCAATTTCAGGATAATGATAATTGTTATGTATTCTATACCCACTCAGCATTCAGCTGCTAACATGTTTGAAGTAAGGAGGAGAAGGAGCCAATGGAGCTTTTCTGAATAATTAGTTATGCCTAAGATAAGGTTAACTTGTTTTTTGCAGCCTAGCATCGGTTAGATATGGAATCCAAATTAACTCATGAATATTAAAATTATAGGATTAAGGACAGAGTGTTATTTGATGCATAACCTGTCTTGAGGTATTAAGCTAATGTGAAAATTGGAGCTAAAGTGTTACTAGTCTGTGGAAATTGTTCTCCCAGTGCAGCTCCCAGGAAGCCTGTATAAGGTAACGCATGGCCCGGGGGAGTACATAACGCATATACTGCAGGACAGTAGCTCATGCATCTCCTACCTACCCTAGTGCTATCAATAACTGTTTCTCTCCTATGTAAATTAGTACTTTTCTTTAATGTTAGTACTGAATTTTCCAAAGTAGTAGTCAAAGGATGACAGACCACTAATTGTAGATGTTTGGTTTTGGTTGCTTTAGTCTTCGACAGAACTATTATATAGCATGCTTACTATATTTTCCTCAATCACAGTGCCTTTCATATAGTAACTGCCCAGTAAGCCCTTTTTGGAAAACAAATGAATGCGTGAATTATTTACTTACCTGTGAAGCAATTATTTTCTTACAGATACTTAAACATGCATATTACTAAGTCTATCTAAGAATGACAAGATTTAATGCAAGCATTCACAGATACATATTTTTATTAAAGTTTCAAGTTTCTTAGCCTCAAGTTTCCTATTGTATTGCTATCAAATAAGGAAAATACGTATATCATTTAGGAAACTAATAATTTTGACTAGTTTAGCTCTGGCTACTGTGGCTCAGTGGATTGAGTGCTGGTCTGTGAATCCAAGGGTTGCAGGTTTAATTCCCAGTCAGGGCACATGCCAGGGTTGCGGGCCAGGTCCCCAGCACCGAGGGTGCTCCAGAGGCAACCACACACTTATGTTTCTCTCCCTCTCTTTCTCCCTCTCTTCCCCTCTCTCTAAAAATAAATAAATAAAGTCTTTAAAAACAGTTTTTAATGTGTTCATAACAAATGACATGCTTTGAAAATTACTTCAAAGACTATGAGAAGCATTTGCTTAGCTAGAAATTTTATTTTAATCATTTTTATAATAAGTAGAAAAATATTTGCCAGTTTCTATTTGCAGAAAGATGAATATATCATTCTCTTGCATTTTGAGATGGTTTACCATTTGAGAATAGTAAGGATAAATAATCAGGTGTTATTTTTTCACGACATTTCTATTTGGGGTTAGAAGTCTGTCTTGTAAGATATTTTAAAACACAGTGCTCTTGGAATTCCCTTCACTATTTGTGTTGACTTCTGGTGATGGGTTTTCTGTTGTGTTAGATATGAGTCCCATCTGTTTTTAAATATCAGCTCATCAGCTAGTTATTAATTTAAATCCCACTGAATATTGCTGGAAGCTGGCCAGTGTATTCACAGCGTGACACTGAAACAGATCAAAATGACACATGTTGCAATAATTCTGGGAACTAATGTCCACAGGCAACATCTATAATTGTTCTTCATACTAGCAGACATTTTCCATTCCTCTGGAGAAAACCCCTAACATATGCATTTTAATTGGATTTAAGAAGTGATATAATGAAGTTGAGGAAAGCAGTGCAGCTGGTAACACTGAGCCACTCCATGGCACATGTAGCTTGGTGGGCCAGTGCTTTGAGTATGAGGTGAACTAATGATGTTTTATGAATGAGCCTTAGTCCATGATTCACAAATAGCGTACATATAAGAAACATACTAATTAAAATTATGATAAATCAAAAATCTAAAATCTATCATTAGGTAATATATAAAACTACCACAGTACAATGTATCCCTCAAAATTATTTCTTCAAATAATATATTAATGATATATTTTTAAAACTCAGGAAACATCAAAGATTTGATGTCAGCAGTTATAATTCTTGACTCATACATATGTGTTTTTTCCTATAACTTTTTGAAAGGGGATTATTCGTTCTTTTTTTAAAATAATTTTTTAAATTTAATTCTTGCTCAAGTACAGCTTTCTGTCTTATATTCCCAACCCTGCCTGCCCCCCGCCCCATGCTCCCCACCTCCCTCCCCTTTCCACCCCCCCCCCTTAGTTATTGTCCATGTGTCCTTTATACTTGTTCATGTGAGTCCATCCCCTTTTCCCCTATGATTCTCTCCCCTCTCCCCTCTGGACCCTGTCAGCCTGTTCCATAATTGAGTGTCGTTATTCATATTTTGCTTGCTTGTTTGTTTTGTTTAGATTCCTGTTAACGGTGATATCATATGGTATTTGTCTTTCACCGCCTGGCTTATTTCGCTCAGCATAATGCTTTCCAGTTCCATCCATGATGTTGCAAAGGGTAGTAGTTCCTTCTTCCTTTCTGCAGCATAGAATTCCATTGTGTAAATGTACCATAGTTTTGTGATCCAGTCATTTACCGATGGGCATCTAGGTTGCGTCCAACTCTTGGCTATCGTGAATTGTGCTGCTATGAACATCGGGGTGCATAGGTTCTTTTGGATTGGTGTTTCAGGGTTCTTAGGATATACTCCTAAGAGCGGAATTGCTGGGTCAAAAGGCACGTTCATTTTTAGTTTTCTTAGAAAATTTCATACTGTTTTCCATAGTGGTTGTACCAGTCTGCAATCCCACCAACAGTGAACTAGGGTCCCCCTTTCCCCACAACCTCTCCAACACTTGTTTGTTTCTTTGTATATGATAGCCATTCCGACTGGTGTTAAGTGGTATCTCATTGTGGTTTTAATTTGCATCTCTCTGATAGCTAGCGATATTGAACATTTTTTCATGTGTCTCTGGATCCTCTGTATGTCCTCCTTGGAGAAATGTCTGTTCAAGTCCTTTGCCCATTTTTTAATCGGGTTGCTTGTCTTCTTTGAGTGGAGTCGAGTGAGATCTTTGTATATTTTGGAGATTAAACCTTTGTCTGAGGTATCAATGGCAAATATGTTTTCTCAAGCTGTTGCTTCTCTTTTTATCTTGATACTGTTTTCCTTAGCCATGCAGAAGCTTTTAAGTTTGATGAGATCCCATTTGTTTATTCTTTCCTTTATGTCCCTTGCTCTAGGGGATGTATCAGTAAAAATATTGTTGCATGGAATATCTGAGATTTTCTTGCCAATGCTCTCCTCTAGGGCGTTAATGGTTTTACGGCTTATATTTAAGTCTTCTATCCAACCTGAATTTATTTTGGTGTATGCGGTAAGTTGGTGCTCAAGTTTCATTTTTTTGCATGTAGCTGTCCAGTTCTCCCAACACCATTTGTTGAAAAGGCTGTCTTTACTCCATTTTATGTTATTGGCCTCTTTGTCGAATATTAATTGACTGTAGAGAGTTGGGTTTATTTCTGGGCTCTCTGTTCTATTCCATCGGTCTATGTGCCTGTTTTTGTGCCAGTACCAGGCTGTTTTGATTACAGTGGCCTTGTTCGTTCTTAGATTCTCTGACTCCTTAGAAAACATACCTGTTAACTGGTGAGTTGGGTGTTCTTCCTCTACTGCTTCTCCCTGTTCTCAGACGCTGCATCTTTGCCCTACAACTACCTATTCCGCTTCTTTATATTATCTTATGATTTATATGTTGACTTCATTTTAAACCTGGCATAAATAACATTTGGATGATTTTTTTTCTTTTGCTTTGTTATTTTTTTCAGCTTTATTGAAGTATTGCCAATTTATTGCCAACTGTAGATAATGTATCTTCTCACTGTGTTTACAGGTTAGTTTATGTAAGTCATTGTGGAATGAAATAATTTGACCCTTCTAAGGAACTTGTTGGCATTCATTGTTCAGGGTTCAAGTCTCCAAAGTCATTTCATGGTCATTTATAAAGCTGACCAAGAAAGCTGTTAGAATGACTTTTAGAACAAGTGATAATTGTTGTTCACATTTACCCTTGGAATTGTCTTTAACCTTCAAAAGCAAAAGAGGCGCATAGCATGGGAAGTATGGGAAACTATTAGAGGGGATCGGGCGCGTGCAGGGTGGCATGGCCATAGATGGAAACTACCAAAGCTGACATTTACCACAAAGGAGGAGAAGTTGTCTGACTTTTAAGTGTCTTGAGTCAAAAAAAAAAAAAAATCCAGAATTGAGGACCTGCTTGGCTCCCTTCTAATACCTTTCCCACCTGCTCACATTCTCCCAGACTCCATCACTGGACCAAAAAGGTCCAGCCCTAAACTTGCACCTTGCACATCAAGCAGAAAACTGGCTTCCTCTCCTAGGCTCCTCATTGTGTCAAGCAGAGAACAACTGATCATACAGCCTCAGATTCTTCACATGCCAGGCAAGCTTGATGGCAGACCATTCTAGAAAATGGTCCGACACCATTATCACACCACCTACCCATCAGCTCACTTCCTCCTGAATCCGTGCTGCTTTATGCTTCCATTTCTTTGCACACATTGCTAATTTACATGTCATTGATGTCAAAGTTCTGCTTTTGTCATGTGAGTTGTTCCATGAAAAGTTAAAGGTGTTTCTGGAAAAAAAATAATAATGATAGATAATATAGCATTGTGGCTGCAGTTAAACACCAAATATGTTTGTGAAGCCCAGGGAAAAACATGTCGCTTTAAAACAGCATTTTCTCCTCTCTTCGGAGGTATAGGCTTGGTCTGTGTTGGAAGGGTAACGGTCTAGACGAGCATGGCTTTACTAGAAATAGAAACACAATCATTGCCCTTGTTAAGCATGGCACTTTCTACCAGGAACAAAGACTCACATTAAGAGTGAGAAGCAGAAAAACTTTCATATCATTTTGTAACTTCTGTAAACCAACTGGGAAAGAAAGAAAAGGTTCTCTGAAGAAAGGAGGGGAAAAGTGAACAGGATTTCAGTCTGTCATCACTCCAGACAGGGTAGGATTGCACGTCGAAGCTGGAAAGAAAATGTGGGTGTTTCAGGCATTCGGCGGTACTGTAGTGGTAACTGTTCTTGTAGCCTGTGGGTGCTTTCATGATCAGACAAGAGAGATGTTGTAGTGGGTCCCGGTAGGTGCAGAAATACCTACCAGGAACTACTGGAAATACCTCTTTTCTTTTTTTTTTTTTTTAATTTTTTTATTTAATTATTTTTCAAGTACAGTTTTCTGTCTATTACTCCCATCCCGTCCCACCCCCCATCCTCCCCCCTCCCTCCCATTTCCACCCTTCTCAGTTGTTGTCCATGTATCCTTTATATAGGTTCCTCTAAATCCCTCCCTTATTTCCCCTGAAATTCCCTCCCCTCTCCCCTCCGGTCACTGTCAGCCTGTTCTCTATTTCAGTGTCTTTGGTTATATTTTGCTTGCTTGTTTGCTTTGTTGTTTAGCTTCCTGTTAGAGGTGAGATCATATGGTATTTGTCCTTCAACACCTGGCTTATTTCACTCAGCATAATGCTTTCCAGTTCCATCCATGTTGTTGCAAAAGGTAGGAGCTCCTTCTTTCTTTCTGCAGCATAAAATTCCATTGTGTATATGTACCATAGTTTTTTGATCCATTCATTTACTGACGGGCACCTAGGTTGCTTCCAACTCTTGGCTATTGTAAATTGTGCTGCTATGAACATTGGGGTGCATA